>NW_025999928.1:2743710-2880893 GCF_001458135.2 Marmota marmota marmota
GGAGTGGTAAGGGGATGGGACACATATGTAGAATTTTCCTACATATTTTTATAATACTATCTTATTACCTATACAATACTTGTGAAAAGAAAAGGTTACAAACAGCATGACAGGAAGTCAATTTTGAATAGATTCTAGAACAGAAAAATTTGACTTTATCTGCTAATCTTTTAGATCTCTTGTCAATTTTCACTTATATTTCCAGGACTCATTATTTTTTCTTTCTTTAGTTTGGTACTGGGTATTGAACTCAAGGGCACTTTACCACTGAGTTACAACCCCAGTCATTCATATATATATATATATATATATATATATATATATATATATTTTTTTTTTTTTTTGCGGGGTTATTAGAAATTGAACTCAGGAGCACTCAAACACTGAGCCATATCCCCAGCACTATTTTGTATTTTATTTAGAGACAGGGTCTCACTGAGTTGCTTAGTGCCTCGCTTTTGCTGTGGTGGGCTTTGAACTCATGATCCTCTGGTCTCTGCCTCTCGAGCCACTGGGATTAAGGCATGTGCCACCGCATGCACCCAGCTGCAAAAAAAACCCCGATCAATTAATTAATTAAATTGCCATTACAAAAAAATAAATAAATAAAATTGTTCATCCATTTGGAAATCCTTTCTGATGTAAGGAGTAAGGAAATACAGTGAGTACAGCTTCTCGCTCCCTCTAATGCCTAGCAACCCCCGCCAATGAATAACTGAATTTTAATCTAGTGCTTTGAACAGCTATCATTGTCATATACTAACTCCCCTAAGAATATATTTTCAGGTGGGACCCTTGCAAGACCTGGTGTTATTCCAGCAGATAAAAGTTGGCAGGTAGGTGTACCGTAAATCTGAAAGCAGAAAAAGACTTGATTCTTACTTCAAGGGAAACATACAGGTGACTGTTTAATAGTCTCCTTCCTTCACCAGTCAATAAAATACTAAGCAACTCCCCTGAGTCAGGTGTGGTGTGAGCACCAGAAAGCTCAGGGTAATGTTAAGGGAACAAACTGAAAGCACATAGCCCTATGGATTCCAGCCCCACCTCTCAGGAGCCACAGGACCTTCCTGTGCTTCATTGACCCCCTCATGGGGTTATCAGGAGCACAAATGAGTTAATATATGAAAAGTGCCTAGAACCATAACTGGCACATAGTAATTGCTCCATAAATGCTGACTATTATTAGGGGTGGAAAGATGAGTAACAGACCACTTCTGGATTCAATCTTTCCTACTTCATGAGAAAAAGGTGGTGAATGTATTCTTTCTACAACCATTCTACCTTACAGTACACCACCATCTGCTCTCCTCCTGTTGGCTCTGCTGTGCACTGAAACATGGCTGATGGCCATCGCCCGGAGCTGAATCATGGATGCTGCCATGGTGGCAGACATCTCAGACTACAACTTACAAAAAGGAAGCCCCTCACTATGACCCAGTACTTGGCTGCCCAGGAAGCTGTACAGACAGCAAAGTCAGAAGTACCCTCAGCTCCCAGTGGGAGCAAATGCTGCCAGAGTAAGAAGACAGCCAGGAAGAAAGAAAAGCAAACACTGAGCCTTCAGACCTGCAAGGCCCTTCATCATTGGCCTCTAGGGGTATAGAAACCACTGCAGCTGAATGACAGGGACCGATCTGGAGAGAAGTGACAAGACTATGAAGACTGAGATTAATAACTCAGAGCCAGAGTTTAAGATGGCCAGATTCTTTAAACACTTTCCTATCCCCAACTTCAGAATTCATGTGAACTGGGAATGCAACAGAAGGCAGTAGGACATACACCACATCAAACAAACACATTAACATACTCTTCTTAGTTTAGGCTTCAGAATGTGTTTTATCTACTGTTTGATTATGTGCATCTGACATACTAAAAAAATCATGAGCCTAAATCAAATCAGTTAACCTCTGTGAAACCCCTTATGGGCATGTTTCTGAGTTAAAAGTCTCTTGATAAATTAAAAAGAAAAAAAAAGCCACGAAAAAAACTATAGAGCCTCACCTACTGGCTTGAATTTAAAAATTCAACCTTGTTTGCCCATAAAACAAAAAAGTTTTTATAAGAGAACAGAAAGGGGCCGGGCATGCAGTTTAGTGGTAGAGCATGTTCATGAGGCTCTGGGTTCCATTTTGAGCACGAAAGTCAGAGAGAATAAACAGAGGCCACTAATAACTTTTTAAAAGGAAAAGCAAATGAAATGGACAACTTGTCAAAAATGCATGAGCCCCCAGACCTCTTAAATACTTTTAACAACTTCCTTTTCATACGTTGTTTTTAATCATATAGCCAAATATCTATATGAACAATCAGATCAGAGGAGCTTGGCCAACCAACACCAATCCAGAAACAATCTAGTTTCTCCAAACAGTGTCAGGGCCACACCTCCATCTGTTCTCTCAAGAATGGCCCCACCCAAGCTGGACAATCAGAATTCCTCAGCAGGAAGTTCAGAAATCCCTGCAATGAGTACATGGGCCCCAGCAAGGACCTGGCCACCAGATTTTTCTGACAGTTTTAAACACTCTACCCCATCTCAAGAATATTTCTGAAACAAGGGTCTGCAAACTACTGCCCATTGGTCTACCCAGCATTTTTCTGTAAATCAAGTTTTACTGACACAGCGAGCCCCATCCTTTAAGTATCCTCCAGAGCCACTTTCCAGCTACAAGGCAGACTGGACAGTTAAAACAGCGTATGGGGTCATTATTTATTGTGTATAGGGTTATTATTTATTGTGAGGTTTAAACATTTATCTTCTGGCCATTTAGGAAATGTTTGTCAACTCCTCCTCTATATAATGAGGATTAAATGATCAAGTCCACAGTACTTGCTGAAGCTGCTTTACGAATTTACCAGGAAGAACATGGAATCCCCTCCTCCTACTTCCTCAATCCCAATTATAAACACCGTGTTTTCACCAACTCTGGAAGCTGACAGTTTCTAGAAATTAAAACTTTAAAAATGAGAATGATATTTAGTGTTAGGTGGTGGAAATGGCAAAAAGTGAGGTGGATGAGTAAAAATGAGTAAAAGAACCAAAGTCCTTCTTGTTTTATCCAGCACGTGGGAGTTTTCTGAAGAAAGGTCTTCACACCTGGTCTCCAAGAGCACATCACAGCAGGTGCTTCCAAATCTTCCCTTTAGTTCAGGAGTCCCAAGCTACAGCCCAAGGGTCAAATCCTGCCAGTCACCCATGAGCTAAGAACAGTTGCTACTTTTTTTTTAATATTTATTTTTTAGTTGTAGTTGGACACCATACCTTTATTTTATTTATTTTTAATGTGTTGCTGAGGATTGAACCCAGGGCCTCACACTTGTTAGGCAAGTGCTCTACCACTGAGTCACATCCCCAACCCCAAGTTGCTACTTTTTTTTAATGATTGAAAAAAGTTCAAATAACAATGTCATGACAGGTGAGAATTACATAGTTAAAACCTGCGTTCATAAGTAAAGTTTTACAAAAACACAACATGCCTGTTTACTTACTCACTTGTCCCTTATTCCAAGACCCTCTGTGGATACAAAATCTAAAGATGATCAAGTCCCTTATATAAGCAGGGATAGTATTTGCACATATGTTATACATACCTTACTCTTCAAGTCATATCTGAACTACTTACAATAAACAATACAATGTAAATGGTATCAAAATAGTTCTTATAGTGTATTGTTAGGGGATGTCTCTGTCCCCTCCACCATGAGGTGAGTAGCTCTGCTCTACTTCATGATGATCATCCTTACATCTGCACCAACTTAACAGGGCCAACCAACCATGGACTGAAACCTCTGAAACAATGAGCCAAAATAAATCTTTCTTCCTTTAAATTGACTTCCTCAGGAATTTTGTAACACCGACAGAAAGCTAACACACAGCTTATCTGAATATTGTCTATGGCTACTGGGTTAAAACAGGAGTTGAGCACTTGTAACAGCATGTGGCCTGTAAAACCTAAAATGTTATCTGATCCTTTACAGAAAAGGGTTGCGCTCTCCTCCAATACAGTTCAATGGTTCTCAAAGTGTGGTTCCAGAGTCAGCAGCATCAGCATTACTTTGGAATTTGTTATAAATGCAAATTTTCATGAATTTATTGGGATGACACCAACTACTATGTATAACCATAAAGCTCTGAAAAAAAGAAGAAGAAGAAGAGGAGGAGGAAGAAGAAATCAAGAAGGAAGGAAGGTAGAAAAAAAGAGAGGGAGGGAAAAGAAAAGAAATTTTCTGGCCCCACTCCATCTACCAAATCAAAGGGAGGAGGTAGGGTAGTGGTGACAACAGATGAAGACAATGCTGATGAAAGATTAAGGCCCACTCCCTGTTCTCTTGTTCACTCTTGACAAATCTTTCCAGCCACACTTGTCTACTGCTCTTGACTATGTTTAAACAGAAAGGTATGATAGAGAAGGTATAGTGTTTATCTTTGGAGAAATACCTGCATTTCCCTACCATTTAGGGGTTGAGTTTTTGTTTGTTTTCCCAGCTCTTCTTTGGCCTTTTGGGTTTCTTCCATTACTGCCTCCTACCTTCCATCCATAGAGAGGCAGCAACAACTTTTTCCCTAAATCTTATCTATACTGTCTGCTCTATAGAAACAAGGTTTCTTTTTATTTCTCTGAGAAGAGTAACCTAAATTGGACTCCATTTAAAGCAACTTCCTAGTCTAAGGTTCTTCTCCCTTTGAGCATTTGAATCAAAGCTGCTCTGAGGTATGTACGAAGCTATCTATTCAAAACTATCAGAATGAAAAGACAGCTGGGTCCTCAGCAGCACAGCTTCTATGAGGACTCTCCCAACTGATACAGAAAAAATGGGGAGAAGACAAGGAATACTCTGTCTACTGCCCCAAAATCAATTACAGAGAGCAAGAAATAATGGGCTAGAAACCTCCAATTCTGACAACACTAATTAGAGAATCGTAGTTTTAAATATTTTGTCTAAATCAACTGATCATTAAGTGTATTAAAATTCTGTCCATTCTAAGAATTCAGCAAGGCAAAATACGAACTGGTAAGAGCGAATGAGCCATCAAAATCCTAGCCCCCCAAACTGAATCCCCAAATGACTGCAGTCCTGGCCAACATCATATGGAGAACCACCTGGTTGAACCCATCAACCCACAGAAGGATGGCAATAAAAAAATGATGGTTTAAGCTTTCAAAGTTTGTTATTGTGAATCCTGGTGTTGTGGCACACACCTGTAACCCCACTACTCTTACAGGCTGAGGCAGGAGGACGGCAAGTTCAAGGCTCGCCCTCAGCAATTTAGTGAGACACTCATCTCAAAATAAAAAATAAAGAGAGCTGGGGATGTAGTAGCTCAGTGGTGGAGAACCCCTGAGTTCAATCCCCAGTGCTCCCCCTTCCTCCCCAAAAAATGTTTGGAGGAAAAAAAGTTGCAAAATGATATGTAAAAAACCATGCCCCCCACCCCAGCTTTTTTTTTTTTGCAGTCCTGGGGATGGAACCTGGGGCCTTGCACATGCTAAGCAAGCACTCTACTACTGAGCACTGCCCTGTTGATAAATTTTTAAAAACACATACTGTATGTGAATACATTTTTCATATATAGAATGTATATCTAAGGAAGGGTGCATACAAGTTGTACAAAGAGAGAGTGGGAAAGAGAAAGAATGATGTTTTCCTATTCAATCTCTTTTTTTTCCCCCTCAATCAGCTTTCTTCTAAATATAAAAACCAAAAGGAACAATGAAAAAAAATTAAGATGTAAGGAAGATAGAAAATTGTAACATTAGCAAGCCTTGAAGCTGTATTTCTAGCATTCCCGTAGTATTTTACAGCTTCTTCATTTATTATAACAAAAACAAAAACATTAGTACCATATGTATACCATAAGAAACAGAAAAAACTGATCTCATTCAAACCCACTTGAATTATGATTTTAAAGTGAAAAAAATCTGTACTCTCAAGGAACACAAAGACCCAGGACCCTGCCTTGAGCAGGCAACATTTCTAACTGGGTGACATGGGGCAATTACTCATTTCCAAACCTCTTGGCTTATCTGTAAGGGTAAAATTAAATGTGAAAATTAAATGAAAACATCAAAGAAAGCATTTACCATCAAGTAAAGGCTCAACTACAAGGGCCTGCTGTGGTATTACTTGACCTTTCAGTCTCCATTAAAAAAAAAAAAAAGTGGGAAGACCAATTATACCTGCCTTCATGAGGTTCTTCTGAGGATGCAATAAGAAAATTACAATTTGAGGCTGAAGTGAGAGACCACTGTATACTGGCAGGGCACACGCATCCCAGAGGGCAGAGAAGATGCTAGAGAGGAAAAATCCTAGAAATTATATAAGTGTTGGCGAGGATGTGAGGAAAAAGGTACACTCATACATTGCTGGTGGGACTTCAAATTGGTGCAGCCAATTTGGAAAGCAGTATGGAGATTCCTTGGAAAGCTGGGAATGGAACCACCATTTGACCCAGCTATTCCTCTTCTTGGACTATACCCAAAGGATCTAAAAATAGCATACTACAGGGACACAGCCACATCAATGTTTATAGCAGCACAATTCACAAGGCTAAACTGTGGAGCCAACCTAGATGTCCCTTAGTGAATGAATGGATAAAAAAAAAAAAAATGCGGCATTTATACACAATGGAATATTACTCAGCACTAAAAAAGAACAAAATCGTGGCATTTGCAGGTAAATGGATGGCATTAGAGAAGATAATGCTAAGTGAAGTTAGCCAATCCACAAAAAACAAATGCTGAATGTTTTCTCTGATATTAGGGGGGTGACTCAAAGTGGGGTAGGGAAGGAGAGCATGGGAGGAAGATATTTCTAGACAGGGAAGAGGGGTGGGAGGAAAAGGGGATTAGCAAGGATGGTGGAATGTGATGGTTATCATTATACAAAATACATGTATGAAGATTTGAATTTGGTGTCAACATACCTATATACAAACTGAGATATGAAAAGTTGTGGTATATATGTGTATTAAGAATTGTAATGCAAAAGAAAAGAGTACATGTATAATGGCATAATTTGGCATAAACATATTTTATATACAGAGATATGAAAAATTATGCTGTGTAATAAGGATATTATTATATGTGTAATAAGGATTGTAATGCATTCCACTGTTGTCATGCATTTAAAAAATAAAAAAAGGAAACTACATTTCACTATACAAGTATGACATGCAATGCTGTATGTATCATGTACACAAATTATTTTATGCCATACTGCATCATATTAGTAGTAAATATTTATCACCATAAAACATCACTAGTAGTAATGTAAGCAGAAACTAACACTGCATCCTCACTGTGTCCCTCTGTCAGAGGATCACCTGTCAAAAACCACTGAGGTGGGGCCTGGGGTTATGGCTCAGTGGTAGAGCAGTGCCTGGCATGTGTGAGGCACTGGGTTAGAGTCTCAGCACCACATACAAATAAATGAATAAAAATAAAGGTCAATCAACATCTTAAAAAAAAATAAAAACAAAAAAAACACCGAGGTGCCTGAGGAGTAAGGCACGGGTGGACAGGGTCACCTACTTCCCTTCCTTCACCTTCAGCACAATGCAACTATTTTAGTTGGCACATGCACAATGGGATAGATGGGTGGATTATCAAAATTTTGGAAAGGACAGGATGCTTTTAAGGTTTCCATAAAAACACAAATTAAAGTTATACTTAAAGGCAACATGGCTGAAAATACACATGCTTAACACCGAGTCAGTTTTGCATGAACCACATCTCAAAGTAACAACCATGATGATGTAATCAGATCTGAAGAGAAACAGGCCCAAAACACTCAAGATTATGAGAAAACATATGGAATAAGGTTTTACCTCCACTGTCACTGGCAATGAATCCAGCCCTAAGTGTATATGGGCTTCAAGATACAATATAACCACAATTAGTATATATATCTAAATATATATAATTTATAAGTAACAATCACTCATACAGGGAAATGCTTTAAAAAAAGGCTTTTTTACCAATGAGAATGATCAAAAAAAATTTTTTTGAAACCACAGCAATTTATAATATAAACCAGAGTAATCATATAATATTTATATATGTAAATTTTTGTCAGAAACTAATTAATCTTCAATATCTTAACAGGGGACATTCTATTAATATAATCCTTTAGGGTGTTAAAGGAAAATAAGATCAAGATGTAAAAATCTGAAATGACATGTATTTTTAATGTATGAAGCCAAAGAGACTTTGGGGATTTAGGAAATACTTCTTAAATTTCAAGTGAAGTCTCTCTTTTAACCTAGTTTCATCAGTAACTTGAAAAGTCTGAAAAAGAAAATGACAATAATCTTCAATGAACTTTTGTGGTGAGACAGAGTGCAAGTGAAATATCACTCACTTTTCTAAGGTAAGAGCATAAGCATATTAAGACCATTCCCACTTTTCTGCAGATGGTTAGACAAATTTTCTAGTTTTTTTCCTTCTTCTTTGTAACAAAAAAGAAGTGTTTTTAAGAAAAAATAAAAATGAAATAGAATTAAAGTCAAAGGGACAGAATTCTCAACCACCTTCTGTCCCTGGCCACCCCAGGACTCTTGAGAATCAGAACTGGTCTTCTAGAACCAGGCTGTCTTAAAGCTACCTTTTAGTAACAGTGCTCAACAGGACCTGCTAAAATGCTTCTCCATCCTCCCACCTCATCCACACAGAGGCATCTCTCCCAGGTTCTTTCCCAAGACAAAACAGCTATCCCCTCATGCTGGGGAAGGTGGCCTTATAAACAAAGGGCTACTGCAGGTTGCCTGTCAGGGTCCTATGTCCTCACTGCTGTTTCTGTTCCATCCCTCAAAAAAAAAAAAAAGGAAAGAAAAAGAAAATGAAGAACATTTCCATTTCCATTTCTAAATGTAGCCAGCAATGAGAAAGCTTTAGCTCCTAATGGCCAGGTCATTGGCAACTTGACCACCCTACCTTCACAGTACTCCTTTCCTTTCATTTCTTTCATTTTTGTGCAAAGCCAATTTTGAAAAATGTGATAACCTCTCCTCAGGATGAAATATGTCTTAAAAGCAAACGTTTTAAACTTCCTAACAATTCAATTTATTTTTGTCCATCAACACCTTAAAAAGGGTCTGGCCTAAGAACAGTCTGTCTTAGCAAGTTAATGGTTTCTGCTTGCAAAGAAATTAAAAATCATTCTTCCTCAATAGCATGAGCTTAGTTTACTTGTTTCGTAACACAAGCAGAAAGAGCTAGAATGCTTTCAGAGACCCACAAGGACTAACGATAAGATACTGTATTCCTCCCCAGGTCTCATGCCCCCCAAATTCAGAAATACCAAAACTGTCTAAATTTGAGCTAATCTGGTGGCCAGCAATCAGAGACATTCTAACACTCCTAAATATTTTATCAGGCTGTTATACATCTTATTTATCCAACCCAAGATCTTCAATTTTTGCATAATTATAAGGCCTAGAGACCCCAAATCAGACAAAGGAAACCTCATGCCATGGAAGTCATACAAGTTTGGTTTTGCAGGCATGGAGATGAGACATCTGAAAATGGCTAGGTCATCATGGCCCTCCAAACATAATGATTCTTAAACTCTACTGAAAAGAATATTTATCAAAATTGGTAATTTTTTTCCCAATTTTCCTTTGCTTTTTAAAAAAATCACTAAAAATATTAAATAGGGTGTGAAATAGTGTTTAAAACCTCTGGCGACGATTTTACAGCCGACAAAGTTGTGTGGCTCCTGCATCCTGGCAAACGTAGGAAGCACGGGTTAGAACCCGGAGCATCAGCGGAGAACCCGCTCCAGCTGGGCTCCAGCCGCGTGAAGGGAGGACCCGGAGCCAAACTCCGGGTCACCTGCCAGGTCTCGACCGCCGCAACGTGGGCACCCGCGGCCGCCCAAGAGCGCCTAGGGTGGAGGGAGGAAGAGAGGCCAGCCCTTTGGCCCTCGTGCAAATCTTGCAGCAGAACTAGAACGAGTGTGACTTAGGGGTCGCCGCACGCTTTTGATTTTGGATGCCGACACCCGTGACAAACCTCAGAACAAAAAGAAAGGCCCCGCGTGGCCCGAAATTGGCCTTCATGGGGGGGAGCTCGCACAGCCCTCACCGAAGGGCCAGGGGGCCGCGCGCCCGACCTTGGGGATCCAACCAAAGGGTCCGGGTAGCCTCGGGCTGCTACCGCGCGCGAAGATGCGGCGCCAGCCACGAGGGCAGCGGGTAAAAGGCTGCAGCGTCCGCGCGAGCCTGGGGGAGTCTCCAGGGACCCGCGCGAGGTCTCGGAGGTGCCGGGCTGAGGAGGAAAGGAGAGGGATCACAGGAAGCCAGGGACGCGCGCCACCCACTCACCTCCTTCCTAGGCTCCGGTGACCGCTTGGCGCTCTGCAGCCCAGCTCCAAGGCCGCCCGGGCCGGTTTTCGCCACCGTTGCCTACCTCGAGCTCGGACCCGCTCCGCGCAGTGAGCCCCGCGCCTCCGCGTCCAGCGCAGCCGCGTCTGTGGCCTCCGCAGCGCGAGTCCCCGCCCCCGGGCAGCGCCGCCGGCGCGGATGGCGGAGGCGGCGCCGGGAGCTAGAGGTGGCGAGGCCCGGCCGCGCGCGAATGTCTGGCCTCACGGTGCGCGCACCCCAGGCGGTGCCCGCACCTCCGCGGGAGCCAGAAAACCTGTGGCACACCCCCTCCCCCCACTGCAGGCCTCTGAGGAACGTGTGGAGCCAGGAAGCGGCGGAAGAGAAAAAGTCCCTGGGCTATACCCACCTCCCCGGGAATGTTCTCGAATGTAAGACCAACCACGCCCAGCGCCACACACCTGCCACACTCTCGTCGTCATCTTTTCTGGTCTGGGTCAAAACTGCCCAGTGTAAGGGGGGCGGGGGTATCAGGGAGAAACAGGTTTCAGGAGGTCTATACTCACCAAAAATTGTCTTGTTTCCCCTACCAGGCGTTGCCCTGTGACCATCAGTTCCTAGGCGCCAGCGAGCGTGATCTTCTAAGGACTAAGGATGACGCCTGGGAATCTGACTTTTAAACAGCGCCTCAGGTAATTCTTAAAACGTACCGATGCTTGAGAGGCATTGTGAGGCCATACCTCCCAGAGAGGATGCCACAAAACTAATGACCTCCAAGGTAATCATGCTAGAAAATTCTGAAGCAATGATTCTTAACTGGCAGCACTGGCTAGACATCCATTATTTGGAGAGGAGTTTTTAAAGCGTTCAGATGCCAGGGTCCCACTTGCAGAATTGTGAAACTGAATAATGATTTTAAGCTTTCCAGATATTTTTAGTATGGCCAAGACATAGAACAGTTCTATTATCTTTTCAAGCTTTCCTAGCTCTGATGTCTGAGAAAGGAAGCCCCTTCCTCTGCACCTCTCTTAAATCCCAACCACAAAAAAACCCTAGCAGTCTGGGACTACATATAGTTCAGTGGTAAAGTGCTTGCCTTGCATCCATGAAGCCCTGTATTGGATCCCAGCACTGCAACAACAACAAAAAGGAAAACACGAACTCACAAAGGGAATTTTCTCACAGCTAAAATAAAATTTAACCAGAACAAAGATTTGCCTTGAAAAAGGTGACCAAGGTACTTCACTATCACTTTAGCATGAGTATCTTAAACTTCAGGAAAGATATCTTTATGAGCCAACCTCTTGGCCAAATTAATAAGGGACAAGAAACAATGAAAAAGATAAGTGAAACAAAAGGAAAGGAAATAAAGAGAAGAGCTGACAATGTATGTCCCCTATAGGGTAATGTTCTACTCTATTCCAAAGTGAGATTTTTTGGTACCTGTACCTGTTAAGCTGTTGCCCAATGAGACCAAGCTTTGAAAAACTGAGTCCATGTTGGACATCAGCCTTGGCTTTGCTGATAAGGTTACTTATATCACCTCACTCAGATCTTCTTGTGTCCTTAAGTAATCACACTCAGGATTTTGGGACAGGTATAGTAAATTCCCTTTTTTGCCCCTTTCAGCTCTCCTGGTATGTTTTACATTCTTAAACTGGTGAACCATAACTTCCATCTCATTTGCTTCTAAGTAGGTCTCCATTAGTGTCTCTCATTTATCAACAACTAATTAGTCAGTGATTCTTAAACACATTATGGAACAGGTCCATATGTCTAGGTGCTAAGACAGCTGGCTGAATTAGCTTTATCTTTACCAAAGGAGAATCACTCATTTTCACAAATTTTCATTAGATTCTTTTGACAATATTTGGATTTTTTAAAATACAGTTTTAAATAGATATATATAGCACATGTATGTGTACGTTTAAGCATTGGATTTACATTCCTTATAAACTCCCTCTATTTTCTCAAGTTATGTCACCCAAAATATTTAACCTAATCAGTTGCTGACCCTAAAAACTCAGTTGTGGTTGGTTGCAATAGGTATTCACATTTTGCTTATTCAGCATCCTTTCCCCTCATTTGTTAATGGCACCTGATTTTCACACAAGAGCTGCCTCCCTGATATCCAAGGATTGCAGCCTTGATAGGACAGTCATTTAATGCAATGTCCTTCCCTGGTCAAGGGGTAGACCTTATGTTAGTTTTCTATTGCTGCCATAACACATTATCACAAACCTAATAACTTAAAATAGCACAAATTTTGTAGGTCAGAGGTCTCACTTGTTAAAATAAAATCAAGGTGTTGGAAGAGCTGTGTTCCTTTTTAGGCTCTAGGGAGGATCTATTCCCTTGCTTCTTCCAGCTTGTAGAGGCTGCCTTTCTTTATCTCGCCAGCAGTGTTGCATCTTTCTGCTTCTGCTTCTGTAGTCATGTCTCTTTAATCCAGCTGGTAAAGGGTTGTCCCTCCTCAGGACCCTTGTGATTACATTGGTCCTACCCAAATAATTCAGGATCACCTCCCTGCCTCAAGATCCTCTACTTGTGCACTTTTACCACATAAGGTATCATTCAGAGTTTCTGGAAAATAGGACATGAACATGTTTAATGGGGCATTATTCTGCCTACCACGGACCCATTACTTCAGATGGTCCATTATACTCTGCTCCTAGAATGAACACAGCAACATCTCAGGACTGAGAAGCATGGATGTGCAGCCATCTTGTCAAAGATACCCATCCTTCTTGGTACATCGACCTGTGGGTCTGATAGCTGTGCATCTTCAGTTTTTGCTTTAATTCCAGAACTAGAATTTGCTAGAACTAAATGTAATACATGTAAAGTAACATAGGTACAATTCCAATCAAGGTTCTTGGTTGCAAACAACAGAAGCAGACTCTTTTCCTTAATCTTAAGAAAAAGAGAAATTGATTGGACAATTGTCAAGATCTCACAGACTCAGTGGTAAGAATTTTAAAAATCAAATTGATTGATTTCTGATCAACTTAGAGAACCTTTAGAGAGCTAAAAACACTGCAAAAATAACTAGGTGGGAAGAATTCATGTAGCATATGCACCATACCTTGCTATAGCTTTAAGGAATAGTACCTCTAACTTTTTCACATCATTGCCACACTTGCTCAAGATACAAAATGAGTTTCCAGTGGAAGGAGTATGATTTGTATGCTTATCCCCCAGGCTAGCAGAGAAAAGTCTTCTCGTTTCTGTAGTGGAAAGTGGTCACTAATTCTCATCATGACTCCACACCATGGAACATTCTCAAAAAAGGAGATCAGGATGCCCATTAAAAAAGGAAATGGAACGTCAGCAGGCAAATGTCCTCCACAAATATTCTAAGAGAGATTCAAGAGCTGTGAAAGTTCAAGGAAGGGAGAAGTTATAACTGTTCAGGAAAAGTGGTAAAGACTATAGAGATGGTGAAAGTAGAACAGGGCTGACCTATAAAAGTAGAATCAAGCCACATTTGCAATCAAAAACGTTCTAATAGCGACATTTAAAAAGTAAAAAGAAATAAGTAAAAATAAGCTTGGTTATAATACTTTATTTAAACCAATATACCCTAAATAACTAAAGCTTTGAATTTTACTCTGTGTTTTAAGCTTCTGACACATTTCAGTTCAGACTAGCCACATTCCTGCTCTGAAGATTTTCATTCTTCTGATCTCAGTAGAGCGGGGACCTGGCCTCAATGTGCTCCTGAGGACGTAGCCTCACTCTGCTCCACTCTGCCCCTTTTCTGCCAGAGACCAAGGAACACACCATCCCTATCCACATTTCTCATGGAGAACAAGGTGAAGGATGACCTGAGAAGACAGCAGGGAGCTCCAACCAGAAAGTGTCCAAAGGTAGACCACTGTTTCCCACCTGCTGCTTGGCAGGAGCCTTTCTTCCAGAAGTCAGATAGGGAACAAGAACAATGGAGCCCAGGAGGAGGGAACCCCACATCTTTGGGTCTGTTAACTGCCTTAACCTCCAAAGTTCAGCTAAGTTAAAGGCAAACTTCTTATTTTGCAATTTGGCCTTGGTCCTAATGATCAGGCTGTAGCTATTTCCTCCTTTGTGTGGTGTACTATATGAATTTAGGCACCAATCACATGCATACATGTCCACATGCATTTCTGTATAACTTAACACTCTCTAACAAGAGAGCCCACTATAAATAAGAGATAAAGGAAATCAGAATCTGTAGGGTGCCTACTGTTTGCCAGGTAATAATCAACATATTATTGAATTGTGATATCCTGTCTGCAATATATATATAAATAAATTTTAATAATGTATTTTATCTAACCCACTATATCCAAAATATCATTTCAACATGTAATTAAAATAATAAAATATTAATGAGATTTTACATGCAACCAAGTATTTAGTATAAGACGTAGTGCTCCAGTTTTTCTAATTAAAATTTAAATTGAATGAAGTTAGCAGTGGTTTCTAGGGACTAGGGGAGAAGGGGAAATAGAAAGATGTATAATGACTATAGATTTTCCATTTTGCCAGATGAAAAGGTTCTGAAAATTGGTTGCACAACAGTATGAATATACTTAACGTTACTGAACTATACACTTAAGATTAAGGTGGCAAATTTTATGTGTGTTTTACAATTTAAAATTTTAAAATAAGATGAAAAATTCTTCACTTCCTCAGTGGCACCAGTTACATTTCTGCTGAATAGCTGCCATATTGAACTACTCAAGTGTACAAAGTTGGTGTTATCAGTCTGGTCCAATCAGGAATGAGAGAAAACACAAGGAAAGTTTGATATAAAGAACCATTAACTATGACGGCTGGGGTGTGGCCAGCGGTAGAGTGCTTGCCTCTCATGAGGGAGGCACTGGGTTCGATCCTCAGCACCATATAAAAGTAAATAAAATAAAGATGCTGCATCCATGTATAACTAAAAAAATATTTTAAAAAAAGAACCATTAAATATAATGGGATTAGAGTAATGAAGGTTTGGATAATTAGAAGTAAAGAGAACTCTAAAGAATATAGGAATAAGAAGATTAGCATTAAATAGGGATGAGAGGTGGGAGGGAAAGGGAGAGAGAAGGGAAATTGCATGGAAATGGAAGGAGACCCTCAGGGTTATACAAAAGTACATACAAGAGGAAGTGAGGGGAAAGGGAAAAATAATACAAGGGGGAGAAATGAATGNGGAGGGGAAGAGGAGGGGGAGATGAAGAGAGAGAGAGAGAGAAAAGGAAAAAAAGGGAGGGGGGATAGTAGAGGATAGGAAAGGCAGTAGAACACAACTGACACTAGTATGGCAATATGTAAATCAATGGATCTGTAACTGGTGTGATTCTACAATCTGTATATGGGGTAAAAATGGGAGTTCATAACCCACTTGAATCAAAGTGTGAAATATGATATATCAAGAAATTTGTAATGTTTTGAACAACCAACAATAAAAAAAAATAAAAAAAAAGAATATAGGAATAGCAGATACACAGAGCAATCACAACCTCTGTGGCTGGGATTGAGTACCCAAGGGTGAACACCCTATCTACCTATCCACCCTTAGGACTGAAATGGAGATCTTGTTGGGGAGCGCATTGACATAATACCCTGTATGGCAGAAAAGTCACAATGATGCCTCTAGATTGTGCTGAAAATATGCCCCATGAAACTTTCTGGAAATCTGCCTTCTTAGGAGCAGGGGAAGCCCCCTTGGTGGTTGGATGTTATGCAGAATCCAAGCACCTAGGGGACCATATTTGCTACAGGACCCAGTTGCAGATCTAGAAGATAGATATTTTTATATCTTATATCTTATACCTTATAGTTTTTAAGGCAGACATCCAAATGAGAGGTTCTCTGGTGAACAATGAGGGCTAAAAGTAGAAAAATATAAATCATGGGGATGGGGTTGTGGCTCAGCAGTAGAGCACTTGTCTAGCATGTGTGAGGCCCTGGGTTCTCAGCACCATATAAAAATAAATAAACAAAATAAAGGTATTGTGTCCAACTACAACTAAAAAAATAAATGTTTAAAAGAAAAACATAAATCAGGACTGGAGATGTAGCTCAGTGGTAAGGCCCTGAGTTCAGTCCCCAGGACCACACACACAGAGAAAAGAAAAGAAAACTATGAAGCAAAACATCCTTCATGAAGGGGACAGTTTGGATTAGAGAATCCTTGTAAATGGGAGGATGAGATGGGAACGTAGCACCTTTACTTCAGATTACCAAACCATTATCCACAGCATTGTAGTTTTCCCCCAAATTGTAATCTGGCTACCATATTCTACAAGAGTTTCCAGTGGTTCTGCTTTGCCTACATAGGATCTTTGTTATGGTTAAGGATATAAGGTGTCCTCCCAAAGCTCCTGTGTTAATGCAGTAATATTCAGAGGTGCAATGATGGATTATGAGAACTGTAACCTAATCAGCCCACCTTGTTTTGAATTGATTGACTAATGGGTAACTAAAAGCAGGTGGGGCATGGCTGGAGGATGTGGGTCATTCGGAGCATGCCCTGGATATTCAACTCTGTACCAATTTCTATAGTGTCTAAAATCAGAAATTATCCATTTCTGAAGTTGGTACAGAGTTGAGTACATGACCCAGTTAATCCAATGACACTATGATACAGGATAGTCACTGGAACTACTGTAAAAGAGTTATTTTTTACACTAAGACAGCCCATATTGGGAGAATCAGAGTCTAGGGTTTCTTATAGCCAAGTTGAGCTACATGGATCTAATCTGTTGATAAAAACAGAGACACCTATGTTGATGATGTCATTTGCTCTTCTGGATCCAGTCATATTTGAAGCAAGCTTTATCCTTGGACTTTTCAATTATATCATCAAATTAATTCCCCATCTTCCATAAACCTATTAGAGTTGGGTTTCTCATAAACAGGCAAAAGAATCCTGAGAGTCCTTTTGTAACCTGTGTAAATTTGCTGAATGTGAACTTCAGAAAAACAGTAAATAATTTTAGTATAAGAATATCCTAAATATCACATGGGATAGATACTAAAACAGTTATCTGAAATTCAAATTTAACTGTGTGTCTTTCATGGGTTTTTGTCTTTTACTAAGTCTATCAATCACATAGTTGAAAGTTTTTATTATCATCTGAAATCTTTGGAAGGTCAGGTTGCTATAGTACAAAGGAAAGTAGAATTCTCGATCTTTAATTCTCTTACTAGACTAGATGCCTCTTGCAATTTGGGGCATTCAAATAACTGTCTCCAATCTCCTGTTCATTGGGGCTATAAAACAGTCCAAGTAAAACCTCAAATGTCATGATCCTTTGAAGTTGAGAATGGCATATTAGTTTTTAAAAACTTCCTACCTCTGAGAAAAAACAACAAAGTGCCTTTCTGTATTGTGAGACCTACAACATCTTTAAAACTGATGCTTTCTTGCTGGGCATGGTGGCACATGCCTGTAATCCCAGCCTAGAAGGCTAAGGCAGGAGGATCACAAGTTTGAGGACAGCCTGGGCAATTTATTGACATCCCGTCTGAAAATTAAAATATAATAAGGGCTGTGAAGCACAGGTGTAATTCCAGCATCTGGGGAAGCTGAGGCAGGAAGATTCCAAGTTCAAAGCCAGCCTCAGCAACTTTGTGAGGCCCTGAGCAACCTAGCAAGACTCTATCTCAGAATAAAAAATTAAAAGGACTTGGGATGTGACTTAGTAGCTAAACGCTCCTGGGTTCAATCCTTGGTACTAAAAAAAAAAAAAAAAAAAAAAAAGATGATGATCTTGGGTTGTAGCTTAATGATAGAGTACTCCTAGATTCAATCTCTGGTCCCTTTTAAATAAAAAAAAAAAAAAGTTGCCTGGCTCAATGACTTTTGTAGTATTGGTTGTTTTTCAGTGATGCTCGACAAAAAAGCATCTCTCTGGAAAATATAGTCTGACATGTCAGTGGCAATTATATTTCAGTGATGTCTTTCTTTTGATGTATATTCTCTTTGTCGTATGTGTGGAGTAGAGCCCTTGCATCCAATTCTGGCATAGTTTAATTTGTTTATTTGGTGACTTGCCATCTTACCCAATGTGGCAAGTTCTTCACACCCCCAAAATCTTCTCACAACCTGTGTTAAGACCCTCTGTGCCCACTGAGGGTGACATGGCAAGATATGTCATGCCTGGTATTAGTCATCAGAAGGCAAGAATTCCTAAGGGAGACCAAGAGAGACCAAGAATTTCCTGTTAATTGGTCTAGAGTAGTGACTCTTAACTGAGAGTGCTATAATTAGGGAACACTGGAAATGTGTTTTTCACAATAATTCATGGAAGTGAGGGAGAGGTCTCCTGTCAACCTTGGTTTTGTGTCCTGCACAGTAAAACATAAAACTACCTCCTAATACCACTAATACCCTTGCTGAGAAACCCTGAGAGACTCTGAGCAAGAAGTGTCCAGCTGAACCTTGTCAACACACAGAATCACAGCAGCAATAATAAATGATTGTTGCCTTAGGCCCCTAGATTTTGCAGTGGTTCTTTATGAAGCAATAGATAACCAGAGCAACCAGCAGAGCACTGATACATTAGCATTGACTGGTTTTCCAGCACCTTCCTGAGGCCAGTGAGTAGAAATCAGTCAGAAAGAAAGACATCAAGGACACAGTAAATCAGAGCCCCTGAGGAGGGATGGAGATTGTGGGGGAAGGAGATGTTGCAGGGAAACAGTTGCAGCTCCTCCCCTTTGCCAAGGGCATCTCTTTCCACCATCAACCTTATTTATCACTCTGTGCTTCTAAAAGGAACCACACGATATTAATGAAAAAGTGGGGAAATAGGGAGTCAAGATAAAGAAAATAAATATATAAAAGTCACTTTATTGTGCCAAACAGTCATGACTGGAAATAGAGGTGGGCAAGTATCCAAAAGTCTAAATTATATGCACTCCTGACTTCCATTTTCATCCTAGGCAAAATTGCAAAGGAGGCAACTCTATTTGTAGGCTCCTTTGATTCCGGTTTTCCCTATGCCCCGTCCCCAACCTTACAGAGACTCAGTTTCTGCTTTTGCAGACCCAGACACCACCACTATCAGTGTGTTAGATGCTCATGGGACCTGGGTATGGGGATCCTGAAGGTGCAAAGCCTAACTCAGCATTTCCTCCACCTGCTGTGATGCGTGGCCTGCTTCACAGGGTTGCAGGGTGACAGTGACTAGGATCTATAAAGAGAAAGAACACTACTTCTTTCTTTAAGAGAATTGGCTCACCTTCCTCCTGGGTTCCTATGGGGAAATGGTGCAGAGTCTGGAAGAAACCTAAAACTAGCCAGTTAAAGATCTTTCCAGTCTCTTTGGGATAGATGCTGAGTGCTATGGTCCCATCCAAAACTCACATTGAAATTCAGTTGCCATTGTAACAGTTTTAAGAAGTGAGGCTTTCAAGAAGTGATTAAGCCATGAAAGATTAATCCCTTTATTTATCCAGAGGGTAGTTTTGTTGTACCATTGCATTGTCTCACCACGAAATACCCTCTGCCATGTTATGATTCTTTTAATTATATATAACATTGGATTCATTTTGACATATTATAGCATGGAGACCCTCACCAAATGCTGTACCTAGAAATTGGCCTTCATAGTTTCTAAGACTATGAAAATTTTTTTAAAAAATAAGTTCCCCAGGGGTAGGGAGAGGGGGAGGAAAAGGAAAGGGGGGGCACTGGGGACTGAATTAGAGCAAATTATATTCTGTGCTTTTATAATATGTCAAAATGAATCCAATGTTATATATAATTAAAAGAACCAATAAAATAAATTATACACTAAGATTATTCTAGAAAGGTTAGTAAAATATATATGATGATTTAATATGTAAGATCATCTCAAACAAATTAGAAATAAAGTAATATTGAAATAAAAATCCATAAATAGGTCTATACTAGTCTACCTTTATCATTTACTATCATTGAATGTACACAGTTTTATTTTCAGAAGCTAAAATTAAAAAAAAAAAAAGCTTGCCAAGGACTGGGAATGTGGCTCAATGATAGGGTATTTGCCTAGCATGCATGAGGACCTGAGTTCAGTCCCCAGACCTGCCAACAAAAGAAAAAGAAAATAAATAAATCCTATAGTCTGTGGTATTTTGTTATAGAAACAGAAAACAGACTAATAAACTCACCTTTTTATTTCTCTTGTGTCTTTTGCTCTAAGAATGTCTGGTGGAACTCAACTGAAACTGTTAAAAGGAAGAACTAGGCCTTGGGTTCATCAACCTGCTGAAGGATCTGTTCCTTCCTGCTATATGGTTCCCTCCTTCCAGTGTAGTATCTTTGACATCAGTCCTGAAGAGAATTTCATCCTCCCATGTCACAGAATTCTAATGTTGCGACACCTTCTTTGAAAATTTTTTTTTTTACTATTGTCTAATTTTTGGTTTGTTTTCAGGATTTCTCGCTGCCACCTGCTTAAACTTCCCATCCTGCTATTTAATCACCCAAGCCATAGTTTCTCAATCAAGTATTTGGTCTTAGGACCAAATATTTATGTATTTAGGGGGGAGAACCAGGGATTGAACTCAGGGGCACTCAACCACTGAGCCACATCCCCAGCCCTATTTTGTATTTTATTTAGAGACAGGGTCTCACTGAGTTGCTTAGTGCCTTGCTTTTGCTGTCACTGGCTTTGAACTAGTGATCCTCCTGCTGAGGATTACAGGTGTGCACCACTGTGCCTGGCTGTTTTTTAGTTTTTTTGTGGTACTAAAATTGGACTCAGAGCTTCATGAACACTAAGCAAGTGCTCTACCACTGAGGTACCTAACACTTTTTAGTTTTGTCTTGAGATGAGGTCTTGCTCAGTTGTCTAGGCTGGCCTCAAACTTGTGATCCTCCTACCTCAGACTCCTGAGTTGCAGGGATTACAGGTGCGTGCCACAGTGCCTCGCTAGAACCAAGTATTTTTCTTTTCTTTCTTTCTTTTTTTTTTTGTGGTGCTGAAGAGTGAACCCAGCGCCTTGTGCATGCAAGGCAAGAACTCCACCAACTGAGCTATCTCCCCAGCCTGGAACCAAGCATTTTTAAGTAAGGATACTTAAAAAAGAATCAATGACCTCAAAAAGTGTTTGATTATGTGAGTCTCATTATCAATATTTTAGAAATTAAAAAAATCTGGAATTTAAGAATATTAATTTTCTAAAAGCAATATGTCCATCACATGTTAACATTATATACTACAATCCACTGTGTATGCTGGTGCCATCTGGTCCTCTACCCCTTACACCATGGGAAATGAAGCCAGAGAACTGGCAAAAAATGCTGATACTATGGCTATTGCTATGACTATGAGTAATAAACTCCTTTATGTCTGACGTCTTTATCAGCATCCATGAAACTGTTTCATGCTAATTTGTAAGGGTAAAATCTCAGATCATTCACAGTTCTTGATATAACCTCTAACTAAAATTTATCATTTCCTTCCATTTTAATGTAGGTGATGAGCTTGGTAGTATTTTCAGTATAATAGTCCCTCCTCATTCGTAAGGGGATAGAACCCACAACCCCCAGTGGATATTTTCCCTACATATACATACCTATGATAAAGTTTAGTTTATAAGTTTGGCACAGTAAGAGATTTACAACAATAACTTACTATAGGTCTTAGCAATCTCAGTGTACAGTGGTTTTTTTTTTTTCTTTTTATTAAGCACTTTCACCTTTTTGTTTTAAGAAAGCACCTTACAAGCTTCTCTTTGGCATATCCAAATTCCAGTACTTTGAAGCCATTATTAAGTAAACTAAGTGTTAGTTGAACTCAAGCACTGTGATATCATCATAGTCAATCTGCAAACTGAAATGGCTACTAAGTAATAATAGGTAGGTTCCATATAACAGTGGGAACCCTTACCCCATGAAGGAAGGAGCAGGAAGAACTGAGATGGCTTGATGGTTCATCACACCACTCAAAGTGGTCTGCAATTGAAAACCTATTGTTTATTTCTGGAATTATCTGTTTAATATTTTTGTATTGCAGTTGATTGTAACTAAAATCCTGTACAATAGAGCTACAATACTGGACAATGGGGAACTACTGTACTCATGACTGTAACTAATAAGAAACACAAATATTTCCATTGCACATTACATTTGTAGCAAATGTCTTAAAATAATTGTTATGCACATCAATAATTTGAAATCTAATTATTTGATCTCATTAGTGCCTTAATAAAAAACACATATATTGCTATAGCACACATTTGTATTTAAATATATGGATGACTTGCGTTTCAATATGTTTTGCTTTTTATTTATTTTACTTTTATGCACTTAGGAATTTATTCTAAGGAGGAATCCATAGACTCCAACAGACTGCAAAAGTAGGTTTTTGGTTTTTTGGTACTGTGGATTGAACTAAAGGGTGCTTAACCACTGAGTCATATTTTTAAATTTTGTTTTTACTTTGAGAGAGGGTCTTGCTAAGTTGCTTAGAGCCTCACTAAGTTGCTGAAGCTGTCCTCAAACTTGGGATCCTCCTGCCTCAGCTTCCTGAGTTGCTGGGATTATAGGCTTGCACCACCATGCATGGTGACAAAGTGGGTTTGAAAAGTCCTTGATCTATGCAGTCTGTGCTCATTTCATAAGAGTATAATTAGTTAGGCATGGTGACTATAATCCCAGTCACTCAGGATGCTGAGGCAGGAGGATCACAAGTTTGAGGCCAGTCTCAGCAACTTAAGCCCTGTCTCAAAAAAAGAGGGGGTTAGTGGTGGTGGCTGGTAGAGCACACTTTGGATTCAGTTTCCAGTGGCAGGGAATATGAATAGCATAGATAAAAATAGAGAGGAAAAAGAGTTCAGTTATTGGTGTTTGAATTTCAAAAGCCTAGGTAGGTTTCAGGGGGCAAAATGAGGTATCCATGCACTTAGAGCTTTGGAAGAAATGCCCTCAAAGAAGTCTGAAACTTTCTGAATGTGACCGTAGAGAGGATTCTCTGGGTTGGGGAGGGGAGGGCATGAGTAAAGTGGCAAAGTCTGAAGAAGAATCTGAAGGGAGGACTTCGCTTCCAGAGGGCATCAGCCTCCTCTTGACCCCCAGGAGGCCTCATGGGGGTCTCTTCAGGGCCTGCTGCCCAATAGGCTCTCTCTGAGTGAGTGTTGTATTTGCTGAAGCCACAGAACTGCCACATCTCCATTTTCCTTTCTGCTGTCTAGTAAGGCCACACTCATTCTCAGCCAAAAGTTTTTTTTATACTGCCCAAGAGGACAGTTGCACCCCTGCTGGCCACCAGTTATGTTCAATCCAGACAACTCATCTCTCCCCTTTCCATAGCCCAGAATGTGAGCCCCCTGATTATAGAAATAGAAAACAGACTAAAAAACTCACCTTTTTATTTGGTACTGGGGATTGAACCAAAGGGTGGTTTTAAGCTGTTAGAGGGGTGGAGCATTACAGACTACTGTATATTGGTCACCTGTGTGTTGGGTGGGATTGAACAGAACCATCTTGAGATTTTCCTCTGCATTGAGTTAGAGAAAAATTTACTCCTGTTACTCACAGGAGAGGAAGGTAGTGGTCAAGGTGTGCAGTTAGGTTGCTCAAGGGATAACATTCCTTATCTTTGATGCCTTGAGTCCAGGAAATTGAACTGCTCCTTTAACTGTCAGAAGTTGCTGGGATCAGTGCTGCAGCACCATGTGAGGCTGGGTGCCCTCCCCAGCTCTTTGATGATGCTGATTTCAGCAGTGTGTTCCTATTACTATGGTAATGAGCCATGGAAGCTTTTCAAGCTGGCCAGGAGGAGCAACCTTCTGAAAGGAAAGGATAAATCAGGGATGTGTTTTGAAATTTGAAAAGAAGAGAGACATGAAAATCTGAATTAATGATGGAAAAAGTCCATAGGAGGGGTAGGGGGAAGCAGAATGAGTATGCACAGGAGGCTCTATTGTAGCCTACCTAAATGATCTCGCTGAAAAATGCCAAACAGGGTCAGATGCCTGAAGTGCATCATTACTATTTTATCTCCTGTGTGTTTAAGTGGTCCTCTCTCTCATACACACAGACACACACACACACACACACACACACACACATACACATATATATTTTTTCAGTGCTGGGAATTGAACCCAGGCCTTCTTATCTGCAGGGCAAGCACTCTACCATTGAGTTCCAGCCCCAGCCACCATAAATTCATTTTTCCATATTTTTATTGGTACATTGTAATTACACATAATGGTGGGATTTGTCACATATTTATACATGCACAAAATACAACAAAGTGTAACAGTATAATTTGATCAATATAATTCCCTAGTACCATACCTGCATTTTTAGGCAAACCTCTAGAGATAGAAAAAAACTGTAAGGGCACTAAAACTTTATTTACTAAAGACTTTTTAAATTAAAACTTTTAAGAGACATTTTCTTTTTCCTCCACCAAAATAGAACACTGTTCGCATATGGATAGAGCAACTGGAAAGGGGACCAGAGGAAGCACACATGCAAAGAAGGAAGAGGAGGGAAGATTGGCTGAGGGGCCCTGAAAACAGATCTGCTACTTGGCTAAGATTCCCAGGGCAAGCCATATCCCTTCTGGGCAATTCTCAGAAGAGAAAACTAAGAAGGCAAGATCTTCTATAACTTAGACCTCCCTAAGGACAGGTCTCCCTTGGTTAATAGGACTCATTTCTCCTGTGGGTTAGGAAAACCTGTTCTCCTACTCATGCTTAAAACATCAACATACCAAATTAGGCACAGATGCCCCTTGACTTTCAGAGGGCTTATGCCCTGTTAATCACATAAATTGAAAATATCATAAGTCAAAAATACCATTAGGTTTAAAAATGCATTTTCATCTGCATAATCTACTAAAGATCACAGCACACTGCAGAGCTTTGGTTGTTTCCCCTTGTGATTACAAAGTTTGCCTGGTCTATCAGGAGCTGTAGCTCCCTGCCATTGTCTAGCATTACTGGAGAGGATCATAGCACACATTGCTAGTCTGAAAAATGCTCAAAATTCAAAATTTGAAATACACATTCTACTGAATACATATCACTTTCTCACCGGTATAAAGCTGAAAAATCTTAAGTCAAACTGTCATGGGAGGAGGTCTAAGGAATTCCTGATGAGGGAGACCTCAATTCAGGACAAGTGGGATTCTTGACAAATATTGAAGAAATGAATTGAAGGACATGTCAATTAGAGACACAGATTTATCAAGGGAGATGTAGACTATCTGGAGAGTGAAAAACTCTGGAGATAAAGTAAGGAATATTCATTGAAGGGAGAATGTGGGCCACCTGGAGAGCAAGCAGCAGCAACTCTTTGTTCTAGGGTTGGTATTTATAGATGGCAGTAGTGGGGCCTGGACTAGAGGTGGAATAAGGGCAAGTCACACAATTTCATGCCATTTTTTTCTAGCTTCTTCACATTCCCCTCATGTCATGTTACTTTTGCTAGCAAGGAGGGGGTCAACAGCTTAGGCAGGGTTGCTCAGGAGTGGTTTGTTTTGCATCCTAAGGATTCATGTGTGTCTCCTGTATTTCAGTGGTTTGTGGGTACTTTTCTTTTCTGTATCCCAAATTCCCACCTAAAAACCATCACTAAGTCAGTGGACTGTATTTCTCCTGAAGACTTCTGTCCATTGAAGCTTCTAATTATTAAGTTGGACCCTAATTAAATGAAATCACTGGAATTCTGAGAGGCCTGACCGCACAGAGGGGTTGGGATGGCTAGTAACAATGGTACCTGGATCTTTCTTCTGTTTGGATTCCTTTCCCATGACTTGTTCTATGTGGGAATAGTGTGGGACTCACTCTTCTTTATTACCCATGATGAGAAACATGTGAAAGTGTGGGAATATCCAGAAATGGATAAATATTTCTAGAAATCAGTTAGAAAAGCAGCAGTGTGAAGCCAATTTTATACGTTCAATGCATATCCCAAGAATTTAATTTTAACCAATCTTACAACTTCCTTTATTCTTCTTCTTCAGAGAGTAATTATTTAAATGCTGTTTTCCAACTCATTAATTAAAATTTGTAATTTATTATCTGGATCAGCTATGGTGATCCAATGAAGCCAGAAACTAAAAGACAGGAGAAAAACAGAGGAGGAAGAGGGAAAAATAAGGTTGAAATCAAGGTTTACCTCTGTACAATTCCTTTTTTGGTGGTCAATGACAAGAAGAAAAAAAAAAAAAAATAGAACGTGAAAGCAAAAGCTTTCCCTGCATTCCTTTCCAGTTCCTCAGTCCAGTGTCTCAATAGTTTATTCTCATATCCCCTGGAAGGGTTGGGTGAATGATGAAATCATGCAGCTATGTCTATTTCCAGGGGCATTTGCATTATAAGGAATTAAAGTCCTTATAAAGGGATGGAGATCCAACTTGGAATTTAGGGCATTGTGGAGGAGTAAGTACAGGGGACAGATTAGGTGGTTCCATTGAGCTAATACAAAGGCCTCCTATGTAAACTCCTCTGAATTAGCTTAGTGTTTTAAAATGTACCCAGGATTTTCTTTATATTCAGATACAATGAGGTCCTCAGATCAAGACATGACTGACTTTGAAGAGATAATCTATAGTTCATAGTTCCCAAAAGGAAGGGGCATGTCTTACAATGCACAGCCACACAGGGAAGCACCAGGGTTGGTCAGGAGGCAGCAGAAATAAGGAGAAAGCATGAGCAGGAGACTTGACTGTTGTTTCCCCAAGAGAAGCAAAGCTAGGCAGCTGTCTTTATACAGTTTCTGTTGATATTAACAAAACACCTGAGGCTAGGTACTTCATAAAAAGAGGTTTATTTAGCTCACAGTTTTGGAGGCTGAAAGTCCAAGTCCAAGATCTGGCAGTCCCATCTATCTGGCCTCTCGTGAGGTCCTCCTGATGAAAGGCATCACAATGGGGAAGACATCACAGGGTGAGAAAAGAAGCCAGAGGACTCGGGGGCCAGACTCACTGTTTTTATAACAACCTGCTCTCTCAAGGACTAACTCACAATGAAATCAGCATTAATTCCTTTGAGGGTGATCCCCCCACACCAGTGACAGAATTATCTTGCACAAGACCCCACCTCTTAAAAGTTCCATCATTTCTCAGCATTGCCACATTGGGGACTAAGCTTCCAGTGCATGAACCCTTGGAGGTCACACACAAACCATATTCCAACTACAGCAGCAAAATAGATTGATTTAGGAATGGCTAATTTGAATAATTTCAGTGGGCTCTGGGGTGCAGCGCTGTTCCTGGTTGTCTTCACCTGGTTCTAGGGTGATCAGGGCTGGTGGATAGTAGCCTGGAGCCTGAAAGCCTGAGAAGGTGTGCATGATGGGTGGATTGATCTGGTGGGGTTATCTGGGTTGATTGGTTTGAATATGAAAGGCAAACTTGGAGGAGAATCATTTGCTATCTCTAGGAATTAGCTAACCCTGGAAAGAACAGTCTTTCTCTGTGAGTCCCCAGATGCCAGAATATCCAGAATACGGAAAATTAGAAAAAAAAAATAGTTAATAGAACGCACCAGCAATCATTAAGCTCTAAATTCTCCTGCCAGCTTCCCAAGAGCTTACTCCTGAAGCCTCCCAGTACATTTCTAATGGAAATTGCAATAGTTCCTGGACCTCTTATAGATTCGGAGCCAAAATTAGGTTTGTAGTCATCAAATTTAAGAATAACATGTCTTCAGTGGGAAATACAAAACAATGTACTTGACACTAACAAATTCTACTTATTGAAATAAATCATATCATGTGAAATCTAGGCTGGGAATAAAGCTTGCTTTGTGATTTGTGCCTTGTTTATAAAACACAACCAAGAATGGGTTTCATTTTCCATGTAATGAGTTTTTAAAAATGATAGTCAAGCTGGGCATGGTGGTGCAAGTCTGTAATCCTAGCAACTTGGGAGGCTGAGTTAGGAGGCTAACAAGTTCAAGGCCCAAGCAACTTAGTGATACCCTGTCACAAAATAAAAAATTAAAAAGTGCTAGGGGTGTAGCTCAGCGAAAGAGCTTCCATGGGTTCAATCCTCACTACTGCAAAAACAAATAAATAAAAAAATAAGACAGTTCACATACTTAGAATTAAAATGTTACCTAATCAGAGCTGGGGATGTAGCTCAGTGGTAGAGCACTTGCCTACGCAATAGGTTTCATTTTCCAGTACTGCAAAAAAATTTTAATAAGTTACCTAATCATGCTTCCAATCTTTATAACTTATTTGTTAATGTAAATATTTATTAATATACACACATTAGTTGCTAAGGCTGCCATAATGATTGTGTTTGTCAGCTTTCTGTCACTGAGACAAAAATACCTGAGAATTCAGCTTGAAGGAGGAAAGGTTTATTTTGGCTCATGGTTTCAATGCATTATCATTTGACTCTGTTTTGTCTGTGCCTGGCAGTACATCATGGTGGAGAGGCAAGGTGGAGAAGAGCTACTCAAACCTGAGGCAGCCAGGAAGGAAAGGGCGGGGGAAGTGACAAAGCATACCTTTATGGACATGCTGCTTGTGACTTACTTCCTCTAACTAGACTTCACCTCCTGAAGTCTCTACCACCTCCCTTTGGCAAACACTCCAGATCCAAATCAGGAAACCACTAGCTGTGTGACTTAAATGATGGAGATTTATTTTCTCACATTTCTGGAGACTGGAAGTCTTAAGACCAAAGTGATGCCATAGAAGGAAACCCCCTGAGCCGGAGTAACCATTGGAATCCATAGCTACTTGCTCTTGCAGTCTCATAGGAAGAATTTCAAGTGAATCACACAGAGTAACAAACAGGAGTTTATTAGAAGGATGGAGGGTAGACATGCAGGACAGACTGAACAGTTGCCTCATAGAGGGTGATGTGTCCCTGACAAAATTGGGGTTTTTAAGGGTTCTGAGTCACTTGTTCTTAATTTTTCATACCCCCTTAATAGATTTCTTGCCCTTTGAATAGCCTTCAGCAAAATTTGTCTATGAAGGTCTTGAGGTCCTGGTCACAAGGGATGGTTGGGCCCATTGTGACATAGTTTAGGTGATAAGGAAGGGTTGTGGTGACCTGATCACAAGAAGTAGTGATGACATTGTCTGGAAAGAGTAGTTCCCTTGAAGGATTATAATTAACTATAGCATCTGACATAGCAGGTCCCATTTTCCTGAGGCTTGTCTGCTTTGATAAGGCTCCCCATGATTTTAAGTAGTAGTTCCCTTAAGGGATTATAATTACCTACAACTTGGGGAAGGCTGGACTTTATGGCTCCCATTCTCCAGATGCTTGCCTGCCTAATAAGTTCCCTGTGGTCTCAGTATTTTGACTCATGGATTTTTCTTAATGCCTGATGTCTTCTCTGTACATTATTGCCCTTCATTGTTCTTCACTATCCACTTGTTCAAGGTTGACTAACCCACCTAACGAACATATCAGCAGAAAGGCATGTTAGTCTGGGAAACAGTGAGATCCTGTCTCAAAAATGGGAATGAAGCTCAGTGATAGAGAGCCCCTGGGTTAAATTCCCAGTACCACAAACAAACAAAAAAGCCACCAATCAAGCCAGCCATAGTTAATTAGCAGCAGTTTACAAAAGACTACCAGATAGTTCTGGATCTAGGTAAACAGAGAAGCAGGCAGTCTTCCTGCAGGACTACCAGAGAACCCCTGTATCTGTTTCCATCCTTCATCAGGACTCACCTTTTACTCTCTAGAGCCCTGTGGTGGTTACAACAGCCCCTACAAAGTAAGAGGAGAAGGTTTTAGAGCAACCATTTTTCAAATGGGGATACTGAGGTTTGGATGGTTTAAGTATCAGATTCCTGCTCACATTGAGTGAGAAACACAACAGTCTTTTCATTTCCCTACAGCCATTCTTTTCAGACTAAGGTTTAAAAGACTAATACTACCTTGCACCAGTCATTCATGCCAAGTGGGTCTCCACACTTAACTGGTATCCAAGGCAAATCTTGCTGTTTACCTCCTGAATTAGAGACTTGTTAAGATGCATTTGCATTAAGTGATTTGAAATACACATGGATGAATTCTCTGGGAAGAGACCCAAAGCAAAAAGCTCCTGGCTCAGTTATAGAGGCATTGAACTGAGAGCCCCATGCATATTAGGCAAATGCTGTACCGCTGAGCTACAACCCAGTCTTAGGCATAGCCATTTTAACAGACATACTACATTAAAAAAACCCAAAACTTTATTATATTTATTTATTTTTTTATGTGGTGCTGAGGATCAAACCCAGGGCCTCACACGTGCTAGGTGAGCACTCTACTGCTGAGCCACAATCCCAGCCCTGACATACTACTTTTTAATCAGGCTTACCCTAATATAGTAGGTTTTAACTTTTGTCTTAATGATATGTTCAAAGTCCCTTCATCCCTTTAGTTGTAGGATTGAGGTCTTGATAGCAGAATTTCAGGTAGGTCTTTAAGTGGAAGGACATCTTTTACACATCTTGGCCTTGAATTCACATTGAACAATAAGGTTATTTACATTGCAGAATCTCACAGAAAGGTCTAGGTGGTTGCCTGGGGTGTCTGTTTAAAAAGTTAGTGCTGGGGGCTGGGGTGTAATTTAGTGGCAGAGCACTTGAATATGATGCCCTGTGTTCAATCTCCAGTTCTGCAAAAAAACAAAGAGTCTAACGTTGAATACTAATTCAATGAGTAGTGTGATGCCCATAAATATGGATTTTAAATAAATGTCCTGAATTATTGCTCTATGCTTTGAGAAATGTTGTCTTGGGGATGAAGAACATGAAGCCTGACGTCATGTTAACAATGCAAAAACCCTGAGAAAATCTTTCTGCCACACACATGCCATGATAAATCAAGGGGTGTGTATTAGTTTTCTAGGGCTAGCATAACAAATTACTGCAATCCAGGTGGTTTAAAAAATTAGAGGGTTGGGGCAGTTCTGAATACTCTCTTAATCAGGCTATTCCCTTCAGCTGGAGGTGACCCCCCACCCCCGCCATTAAAGCTTTTTCTATATAAAATTAAAACATAAGAAATTGAGGTCTCAATGGTGAATACTTGCCTAGCAAAACCCTGTGTTCAATCCAGAACCGCCCCCCCCTCCCATGCAAAAAAAAAGGCATTATCTGTAGGCCAGACTGTGAAATCAAGGTGTGGGCAAGATCACATTCTCTGGAGGCTATAGAGGAGGGATCCTTCTTTGCCTCTTGCCTTTTGTGGTAGCTGCTGGTAATTTTTTTTTATGTTCTTTGGCTTATAGCTACCTCTATCATTCCAGTCTCTGTCTTTTCACAGTCTTCTCCCTTAGGCAAGCCTTTGTATGTCCTTTCCTCTATTTATAAGGACACTAGTGTTTGGATTTAGAGCCCACCTGATCCAGTACAACCTCTCTTCATGTATCTCAATTATATCTGCAAAGACTCTATTTTCAAATCTGATTATATTTACAAGTACTAGGGGTTGACTTGAATGTATCTTTTTGGGGAGACACCATGCAACCCATTAGAGGGTGCTGTCTCTTGCTACTGAAAGTGTGATCCTCAGACCAGCAGTGACAGTTTGTGATAAATGCAGAATCTTGGGCTCTACCCCAGACCTACTGAATCTGAATCTATAATTTCAACAAGATCTCCAAGTGATTAGTCTGTGTACTTAAGTATGAGAAATGTTTTGTTAAAGGCCTAATAATTCTGAATAAAAAAGGACACATGGTGGCTGAGGGCATAGCTCAGCGGTGGAGCGCTTGCCTATCATGTGTGGGTTCATATAAAATGTGCTTTAAGGAACAGAGTAAGTGGTTTTTTGGATTTCTTTCTCTCTTTTCTTTTTAGAAGTATTAGGGATTGTACCCAAGGAGCTCACACATATCAGGTGAACACTCCATCCCTGAGCTATATCCTCAGCCTTTTTTTCATTTTTTATTTTGAGACAGGTCTCACTAAATTGCTCAAATTGGTCTCAAACTTGTGATCCTCCTCCTCAGTTTACTGAGTCACTGGGATTACAGGCATGTGCTGCTGTGCCTGGCTGGATTTCATTTTTTTAAATTTTTATAAATAGGTAAACACATGCACATGATTCCAACATTAAATAAATGCACAATGAAAAGCATTCCTTCCAGTTTCCACCACCCAACTTCTTCCTCAAAAGAAGTTAATCCTTGTCATTAGTTTATTTATATCCTTCTAGGGATTTTTCTGAATATGCATTCTCCATTCTTTAACGTTGCTTTTAAATTTTTGTTTGTTTGTCTGTTTTGAAATACTGGAGATTGAACCCAGTGGTGCTCTACCATTGAGATACATCCCCAGACCTTTTTATTTTTCATTTTGAGACATTGTCTTGGTAAATTGTCCAAGCTGGCCTCCAAGTTATGATCCTCCTGCCTTGGCCTCCTGAATAATTGGGATTATAGGCATGTGTCACTGAGCCTGGTTTCTACCATTGATCCTTATGTCTATCATGATGCTAGTACCATGGTACTAGCATAATTCTTTTTTTTTTCTTTTTCTTTTTTTAATTTTTTATTGTGGGTTGTTCAAAACATTACAAATTTCTTGACATATCATATTCCACACTTTGATTCAAGTGGGTTATGAACTCCCACCTTCACCCCATACACAGATTGCAGAATCACATCAGTTACACATCCATTGATTTACATATTGCCATACTAGTGTCTGTTGTGATCCTCTGCCTTTCCCATCCTCCACCCTCCCCCCTCCCCACCTCTCCCCTCCCCTCCCCTCCTCTCTCTCTACCCCCTCCACTGTATAACCCTGAGGGTCTCCTTCCATTTCCATGCAATTTCCCTTCTCTCTCCCTTTCCCTCCCACCTCTCATCCCTGTTTAATGTTAATCTTCTTCTCATGCTCTTCGTCCCTACTCTGTTCTTAGTTACTCTCCTTATATCAAAGAAGACATTTGGCATTTGTTTTTTAGGGATTGGCTAGCTTCACTTAGCATAATCTGCTCTAATGCCATCCATTTCCCTGCAAATTCTATGATTTTGTCATTTTTTAATGCAGAGTAATACTCCATTGTGTATAAATGCCACATTTTTTTTATCCATTCGTCTATTGAAGGGCATCTAGGTTGGTTCCACAGTCTTGCTATTGTGAATTGTGCTGCTATGAACATCGATGTAGCAGTGTCCCTGTAGCATGCTCTTTTTAGGTCTTTAGGGAATAGACCAAGAAGGGGAATAGCTGGGTCAAATGGTGGCTCCATTCCCAGCTTTCCAAGAAATCTCCATACTGCTTTCCAAATTGGCTGCACCAATCTGCAGTCCCACCAGCAATGTACAAGTGTACCCTTTTCCCCACATCCTCGCCAGCACTTGTTGTTGTTTGACTTCATAATGGCTGCCAATCTTACTGGAGTGAGATGGTATCTTAGGGTGGTTTTGATTTGCATTTCTCTGACTGCTAGAGATGGTGAGCATTTTTTCATGTACTTGTTGATTGATTGTATGTCCTCCTCTGAGAAGTGTCTGTTCAGGTCCTTGGCCCATTTGTTGATTGGGTTGTTTGTTCTCTTATTGTCTAATTTTTTGAGTTCTTTGTATACTCTGGATATTAGGGCTCTATCTGAAGTGTGAGGAGTAAAGATTTGTTCCCAGGGTGTAGGCTCCCTATTTACCTCTCTTATTGTTTCTTTTGCTGAGAAAAAACTTTTTAGTTTGAGTAAGTCCCATTTGTTGATTCTAGTTATTAACTTTTGTGCTATGGGTGTCCTATTGAGGAATTTGGAGCCCGACCCCACAGTATGTAGATCGTAGCCAACTTTTTCTTCTATCAGACGGCGTGTCTCTGATTTGATATCAAGCTCCTTGATCCATTTTGAATTAACTTTTGTGCATGGCGAGAGAAAGGGATTCAGTTTCATTTTGTTGCATATGGATTTCCAGTTTTCCCAGCACCATTTGTTGAAGATGCTATCCTTCCTCCATTGCATGCTTTTAGCCCCTTTATCAAATATAAGATAGTTGTAGTTTTGTGGATTGGTTTCTGTGTCCTCTATTCTGTACCATTGGTCCACCCGCCTGTTTTGGTACCAGTACCATGCTGTTTTTGTTACTATTGCTCTGTAGTATAGTTTGAAGTCTGGTATCGCTATACCGCCTGATTCACACTTCCTGCTTAGCATTGTTTTTGCTATTCTGGGTCTTTTATTTTTCCATATGAATTTCATGATTGCTTTCTCTATTTCTACAAGAAATGCCGTTGGGATTTTGATTGGCATTGCATTAAACCTATAGAGAACTTTTGGTAATATCGCCATTTTGATGATGTTAGTTCTGCCTATCCATGAACAGGGTATATTTTTCCATCTTCTAAGATCTTCTTCTATTTCTCTCTTTAGGGTTCTGTAGTTTTCATTGTATAAGTCTTTCACCTCTTTTGTTAGGTTGATTCCCAAGTATTTTATTTTTTTTGAAGATATTGTGAATGGAGTGGTTGTCCTCATTTCCATTTCAGAGGATTTGTCGCTGATATACAGGAATGCCTTTGATTTATGCGTGTTGATTTTATATCCTGCCACTTTGCTGAATTCATTTATTAGCTCTAATAGTTTCTTTGTAGAGCCTTTTGGGTCTGCTAGGTATAGAATCATATCATCTGCAAATAGTGATAATTTAAGTTCTTCTTTTCCTATTTTGATGCCTTTAATTTCTTTCGTCTGTCTAATTGCTCTGGCCAGTGTTTCGAGAACTATGTTGAACAGAAGTGGAGAGAGAGGGCATCCCTGTCTTGTTCCAGATTTTAGAGGGAATGCCTTCAGTTTTTCTCCATTCAGAATGATGCTAGCCTGAGGCTTAGCATAGATTGCTTTTACAATATTGAGGTATGTTCCTGTTATCCCTAGTTTTTCTAGAGTTTTGAACATAAAGGGATGCTGTACTTTGTCGAATGCTTTTTCCGCATCTATCGAGATGATCATATGGTTCTTATTTTTAAGTCTATTGATGTGGTGAATAACATTTATTGATTTCCGTATATTGAACCAGCCTTGCATCCCAGGGATGAATCCTACTTGATCATGGTGCACAATTTTTTTGATATGTTTTTGTATCCGATTCGCCAGAATTTTATTGAGGATTTTTGCATCTAGGTTCATTAGAGATATTGGTCTGTAGTTTTCTTTCTTTGAAGTGTCTTTGTCTGGTTTAGGTATCAGGGTGATGTTGGCCTCATAGAATGAATTTGGAAGTTCTCCCTCCTTTTCTATTTCCTGAAGTAGCTTGAAAAGTATTGGTATTAGTTCTTCTTTAAAGGTTTTGTAAAATTCTGCTGTATACCCATCCGGTCCTGGGCTTTTCTTAGTTGGTAGTCTTTTGATGGTTTCTTCTATTTCCTCAATTGATATTGGTCTGTTTAGGTTGTCTATATCCTCCTGACTCAATCTGGGCAGATCATATGACTTAAGAAATTTATCTATGCCTTCACTATCTTCTAATTTATTGGAGTATAAGGATTCAAAATAGTTTTTGATTATCTTCTGTATTTCTGAAGTGTCTGTTGTGATATTGCCTTTTTCATCCCGTATGCTAGTAATTTGAGTTCTCTCTCTTCTTCTCTTCGCTAGCATCGCTAAGGGTCTGTCGATTTTGTTTATTTTTTCAAAGAACCAACTTTTAGTTTTGTCAATTTTTTCAATTGTTTCTTTTGTTTCGATTTCATTAATTTCAGCTCTGATTTTAATTATTTCTTGCCTTCTACTTCTTTTGCTGTTGTTTTGCTCTTCTTTTTCTAGGATTTTGAGATGAAGTATGAGATCATTTATTTGTTGGTTTTTTCTTTTTTTAAGGAATGAACTCCAAGCAATGAATTTTCCTCTTAGAACTGCTTTCAATGTGTCCCATAGATTCCGATATGTTGTGTCTGTGTTTTCATTTATCTCTAAGAATTTTTTAATTTCCTCCTTGATGTCTTCTATAACCCATTGATCATTCAGTAACCTATTGTTCATTCTCCAAGTGATGTATGCTTTTTCCTTCCTTCTTTTATCGTTGATTTTCAGTTTCATTCCATTATGATCAGATAAGATGCATGGTATTATCTCTACTCCTTTATATTGTCTAAGAGTTGCCCTGTGACATAATATATGATCTATTTTTGAGAAGGATCCATGTGCTGCTGAGAAAAAAGTGTAACTGCTTGATGTTGGGTGGTATACTCTATATATGTCAATTAGGTCTAGGTTATTAATAGTGTTATTGAGTTCTATAGTTTCCTTATTCAACTTTTGTTTGGAAGATCTGTCCAGTGGCGAGAGAGGTGTGTTGAAGTCTCCCATGATTATGGTATGGTGGTCTATTAGACTCTTGAACTTGAGAAGAGTTTGTTTGACGAACATAGCTGCACCATTGTTTGGGGCATAAATATTTATGATTGTTATGTCTTGTTGGTGTATGGTTCCCTTAAGCAGTATGTAGTGTCCCTCTTTATCCCTTTTGATTAACTTTGGCTTGAAATCTATTTTATTTGATATGAGTATGGACACTCCTGCTTGTTTCCGAAGTCCATATGAGTGATATGATTTTTCCCAACCTTTCACCTTCAGCCTATGTATGTCTTTTCCTATCAAATGCGTCTCCTGTAGGCAGCATATTGTTGGGTCTTGTTTTGTGATCCATTCTACTAGCCTGTGTCTCTTAATTGGTGAGTTTAAGCCATTAACATTTAGGGTTATTATTGAGATATGGGTTGTTCTTCCAGCCATATTTGTTTATTTCTGTTACTAAACATGGTTTGTTTTCCTCTTTGATTATTTCCCCCCCCTTTACTGTCCTACCTCCCACTGTTGGTTTTCATTGTTATTTTCCATTTCCTCTTCCTGTAATGTTTTGCCGAGGATGTTTTGAAGAGATGGTTTTCTAGCTGCAAATTCTTTTAACTTTTGTTTATCGTGGAAGGTTTTAATTTCATCTTCCATCCTGAAGCTTAATTTCGCTGGATACACAATTCTTGGTTGGAACCCATTTTCTTTCAGTGTTTGAAATATGTTATTCCAGGATCTTCTAGCTTTCAGAGTCTGTGTTGAAAGATCAGCTGTTATCCTGATTGGCTTACCCCTAAATGTAATCTGCTTCCTTTCTCTTGTAGCTTTTAAAATTCTCTCCTTATTCTGTATGTTGGGCATCTTCATTATAATGTGTCTAGGTGTGGATCTCTTATGATTTTGCACATTCGGCGTCCTGTAGGCTTCTAGGATTTGGGATTCTGTCTCATTCTTCAAGTCTGGGAAGTTTTCTCGTATTATTTCATTGAATAGATTGCTCATTCCTTTGGTTTGGAGCTCTGTACCTTCCTGTATCCCAATGACTCTTAAGTTTGGTCTCTTAATGTTATCCCATATTTCTTGGATGTTCTGCTCATGGTTTCTTAACAGTCTTGCTGAGCTGTCTATGTTCTTTTCCAGTTGAAATACTTTGTCTTCATTGTCTGATGTTCTATCTTCTAAGTGTTCTACTCTGCTGGTAGTATTCTCCATTGAGTTTTTAAGTTGGTTTATTGCTTCCTGCATTTCTAGGATTTCTGTTTGTTTGTTTTTTATAACCTCTATCTCCCTGTATAGTTGATCCTTTGCTTCCTGGATTTGTTTGCGTAATTCATTGTCGAAGTGATCTTTCATTGTCTGATTTTGCTGTTTAATGTCTTCCTTGATACTCCAGATCATCTGAAGCATGTATATCCTGAATTCTTTATCTGACATTCCATCTGCTGCAGCTGTTACCTCTTCTAAAGTTGCGTTGACCTGCATTGCTTGTGGTCCTTTCTTTCCTTGTCTTTTCATACTGCTTGCGTATCTTTCCTGCAGGTGCGGGCGGCGGCTCTGCTCTCTCCTTATTCCAATTGGGGTGTCGTGGCTACCACGCCGGCAGGTCACTGGGCCTGTTCTGGGCGCTGGCGGCGGCTCTGTTCTGCCCCTACTCCAATTGGGGTGACGAGTGTACCACGCCGGCAGGCCACCGGGCCTGATCCGCCGGTCGGTTGCAGGTTTGCCTACCCTGCAGGCGCGGGCGGCGGCTCTACTCTGCCCCTACTCCAAATGGGGTGACGTGTCTGTCGTACCGGCAGGCCACTGGGCCTGTCCCGCTGGTCGGTCGCAGATCTGCCCACCTTTCGGGCACGGGTGGAGGCTCTGCTCTGCCCCTACTCCAATTGGGGTGTCGTGACTACCCCGCCTGCAGGACGCTGGGCCTGTTCCTGGCACGGGCGGCGACTCTGCTCTGCCACTACTCCAATTAGGGTGGTGTTTGTACCACGCCGGCAGGCTCCTGGGCCTGATCCGCCGGTCTGTTGTAGGTCTGCCTACCTTGGAGGCGCGGGCAGCGGATCTGCCCTGCCCCTCCTACCACGCCTGCGGACCCCTGGGTCTGATCTGCAGTTTGATCACTGGTCTGCTCACCCTGCGGGCACGGGTGGCGGTTCCGCTCCGCCCCCACTCCAATTGGGGTCACGTGACCACCACACCGGCAGGGCCTGATCCGGGCGTGGGAGAAGGATCTGCTCTGCCCCTACTCCAGTTGGGGTGACATGTGTACCACACTGGCAGGCCACTGGGCCTGACCCGCCCGGCTGTCACAGGTCTGTTTACCTTGCAAGCGCGAACGGCGGCTCTGCCCTGCCCCTCCTACCACGCCCATGTACCACTGGGTCGCGGGTCTGCCCACCTTGCGGGTGCGAGTGGCGGCTCCGCTCCGCCCCCTCTCCAATTGGGGTCACGCGGTCACCACGCTGGCGAGCCGCTGGGCCTGCTCCGGGCGCTGGCGGCGGCCCGGCTTCTCCCCTCTGGCTCAACGACAAATTGAGGAGACTCAGGTGACTGTGCCTCACCCCCCCTACCAGGAGACCAACTGCTTATGTCACCGCTGGTATTGATGAAGTTCTCTCCTCCGCCGCTTTCTGCTGACATCAGATCTCTGCCATGTTGGTATCCTATGCGAATGGCAGCATTTCGTTCCCCTTGCCGGGCAACCAAAGCAACGGGTGAGTCCTGACCGGCCCTCAGCAGGACCCGGACCGAGAAGCAGTTTCCGCGTGCTCCTAGCCCTGGGCCAGGGCAGTTCCGGGAGCCGGAACTCGGCCGCTCCGTGCTCGGTGTATGCTCCGATAAGAGTAGGCTCCACGAAGCAGCCCCCGCGGGCTCAGTTCCGGGAGCCGGAACTCGGCCGCTTAGTGCTTGGTGTATGCTCTGATAGGAGCAGGGTCCAAGAAGCAGCCTCCGCAGGCTCCCCAGCCCTGGGCCAGGGCGGTTCCGGGAGCCAGAACTCGGCCGCCCTGCGCTCGGTGTTCGCTCCGATAAGAGCAGGTTCTAAGAAGCACCCAGGCACTGAGCCCGAGCATTCTGTCTGCAAGCCGCAGGCGAATGGCAGCCTGAAATTACCTGTTCTATGGCTGAATGAGCTGCGGTCATTCGAACACAGGGATGGTGACGTCAGCTTTCCAACATGGTGGCTGCTGGCCTCCTCTGTGGTCTGACCGGTGCGGAGAACCGAGATGGACCGCTTCCTTCCCCCGTCTCGAACCCAGAATTCAGCCCTGAGTAAGGTGCTTACACGGCTGGCAGAAACTGCAGCGCTGTATTCCTGCGTCGCTATCTCCTCCCTAGCATAATTCTTGAAAACAAGTAGTTTTAGCTTTTCAACTTTGTTCTTTTCCAGATTTATTTTGGCTCTATTAGGCCATTTGTATTTCCATTTTAATTTCAGAACCAGTTTGTCAATTTCTACAATAAAGAAAGCTGAGCTTTTGATTGGGACTGCCATGAGCATACACAAATATACACAACACACACACACAGCAAACATTGCTTCACTTTTGCTTTCAAATGAAGAATGCCATGTATAAGTGTTTTTAATCTTTATTTTGAGGCTGAAGGTGTCCCTTAGTAGTAGAGCATGTACTTAGCATGCGTGAGCCTTGAGTTCAATCCCCAGCACATACACACACACACACACACACAAAAAAAAAATTAAAGTCAAATTCAAGCTGGATGCAGTGGTGCATCCCTGCAATCCCAGCGGCTCAGGAGGCTGAGGCAGGAGGACTGCAAGTTCTAGGCCAGCTTCAGCAACTTAGTGAGACTCTATCTCAAAATAAAAACTAAAAAGGGCAGGGGTTGAGCTCAGTGGTAGAGAATTTGCCTAGAATATGTGAAGCACTGGGTTAGATTCTCATCACTGCATATAAGTAAATAAATAAAATAAAGGTCCATCAACAACTAAATACACACACACACACATTTAAATAAAAGGTCTGGGGATATAGCTTAGTGATAAAGCATCCCTAGTTTCAAGCCCCAGTGCCCCACCCCCCAAAAAAGAAAAAAAGTTAAATTCAAAAGACAATACAACATTTACAACAACTTCAAAATAGGGTGAAAAGCAAGTCCCACCCACCCTACTCCCAGACAGTTTCTGCCCTTAAAAGAAATCTGTCACCAGTTTCCTAGGAATGTTCTGGGTCTATCTGTACACACTCATATTCCCCCTGGCCTTCCCTTTTCTTTCCCCTGCCCCTCTCCTATCCACAAATGTGAATATGCCAGACATACTTCTCTGCTCCTATTCTCATCAGTCTCTAGTGTGTTTCCGGGTTTGTTCCATCTCAGCACATTCTTTTTAGTTGCTGCATAGTCCTGGCCTCAATGCCTTAAAGCCTCGCATTTAAATAATCTGTCCTCTACTTGTTCAGCTTGTCATTATGCAGGCTTAACCCTGGCAGCCTCTGTATCAGCTAGATGCCACTTTCCTATTCCACCCTCTCATAGGTACTTTGGGTCCAAGAGATCATGTGTTCGCTGGGGAAAAGGAATCAGATATCCATAGCTATACCCCCACCACAAGTGGGTTCTGCTCTGCAAATAGCAAATGCAAAGAATCTGGCACAAAGTTTGCATACAGCTGGCTTCAACTTAGCATGAGCAGGAGGAACTCCATACGAATAAGCATCCTTTGGATTTGTGAGAAAATGAGGCCCTAGGGACAAACTCTGCATATTTGAAAGGCTGCTCAGGGGTCTGTGGTAACACACCTCTGTATTTCTGTATTTGTGTTCATTTACATGGGGTTGGATTTTCTGGAATTTCTTCCATGACATCCTTCAGAAAGGATTTTGAAGGTTGTGGAAAAAAATCAGTGTGGGCGGCCATCAATAGGGCAAAAAGACAGTTGTGGTTATTCATGGTTGTTTTTTAACAATCGAGCCATGTTTGGGCTGCAGGAGGGTGAGAAACGGGCTTGTGCCAGGCATTTTGTATAGCAGAGCCCAGGGAAACTGACAAAGGGCTGGGTCACGTCTGCCTCCACTGTCTTCAGTGTGTCTTTGTAAGAAGCCAGTTTTCCCCACCCCCAGAGCAGCTCGGTTGCTCATTCATGAAGAACACTGGCTGTTTCCATGGTAACCGCCTTGAACAGGACTGTTGGAAATATGGGAGTGGCCCTTGGGTCTCCTGGCCTGGCTGTAGCCAAGCCTGTGGCTTTTATTTAGACCCCTCAAGTGCCAGCAGGACTGGGAAACAAGCCTGATTCCTGGTCAGCTCCCCACTGTTATTGTGACCCCAAAGCTCATGAACCTGTGGGCAAGATGAGGTGGCTGTCTGAGTCTTTTCTGAAATGATTTGGAAATCAGTACCGTGTGTGTGTGTGTGTGTGTGTGTGTGTGTGTGTGTGTAAGATCTAACCCAAAGGGAAGTGCTTTGTTCTCTTTGTGACATTTTCTTGGTCGTAAGCTGTATATGTCATCTAATTTTTATGTTTCTTTTATTACAAATTAAGTAGCTGTTACAGGACAAAGGAACATTTTGTCTTAGAATATTGCTTTGCTTGATAATGCTAGGCACATGTCCAATTCAGAGATAAGAAGCCCTGAGAGTTATAAACTACAGGCAGTTTTTTGCTTTGTTGGTTTGTTTGTTTTGGTACTGCAGATTGAACCCAGGGGTACTTTACCACTAAGCCATATTCCCAGACCTTTTTATTTTTTATTTTGACAAAACTGTCACTAAGTCATTTAGGGCCTGGCTAAGTTACTGAGACTGGTCTCAAACTTGTGATCCTCTTGTCCCAGTCTCCTGAGCTGCTGGGATTATAGGTGTGCACCATTCTGCTGGACCATGGGCAATTTCTATCCTAAAACCAAAACTGGATGCTGTGGTGTGGATTTGGTGTGAGTATGTGTCGAAAGGTTTTTGTGTTAGAAGTCTCATTCTCAGAGGGCCATGTTGGGAGGTGGTGGAATCTTTTAAGAGGTGGAGCCAAGTTGGGGACGGGTATGATTAGGTCATTGAGGGCATCAACCCTGAAAGGGATTAATGTAGTTCCCAAAAGTCTCCAATTAATTCCTTTAGAATGGATTGTTATAAAGGAGTGAGCCTGACCCCTGGATCTCTCTGGCTTCCTGTCTCACCATGTGATCTCCTCTCACATATGCTTCTGCCATGAAGTCCTCACCATAGTCAAATAGAAGCTGGTGCCACACTTGTAGATCTGCAGAACTGTGAGAAAAATAAATCTCTTTGTGTTTGTGTGTGTGTGTGTTTCTGGGAATCAAACTCACTTATGCAAGGAAAGCATTCTACCATTGAGTGATACACCTACCCCCACCTCTTTTCTTTATAAAGTAGTCAATCTCAGGTATTTTGTTATAGCAGTAGAAAACAGACTCATATACTGATGTTTATATACATTGATACATATATACATTGATAATTAGCACACACATTAGATTTAGCCATATTCCTTTCTGCCATCTTCACATTATTTTAAGATTTATAAACATACATGAACATTGGAACAATTCATTAACAATGACCTATAAACTTTATTGTCTATATTGCTTATAGGGTAACTGTTGTTGCAATATTTATTTATGTTTATAATGCCTATAAGCAATAAGGCTAATAGGGACCTTGAACACAAAATATATCATGAGAATTCATGAACATTGTTTACACCTATTGATTTTTTTTTTTTTTTTTTTTTTTTTTTTTTGTTTTTTTAAAGGGAAAGCACTTTAACAGAAAATTTTGATTCACTGAAGACTCAGGTCACTGAAGAACACAGACTCAGTCCTAATGGACCTGCCTCTTGATTGTGAAAATCTGCATGGCCGTTCTTCCTTGGTTGTGCTAGACATTTGACTTGCTAGAACTGTAGTCAAGGGAACCTGGCAGAGAATCTCCCTGGGAAGAAAAGCACAGAGGTGGTGGTAGTGATGGCAGTGGTGCAGGTATTATGAGATGGGCAGAGCTCAGAGGAGCTCATGGCAAGAGGGGATGATCTGCAGTGGATTTACAGAACACTCACTCACCCAGTCCCATGAATTGAGTTGTATCTCTTTTCCCAGCACTAAAACCCTAACGTGCAGTATGACTGTATTTGGAGATGCAGTTCCTTGAGAAGGGGACATTATTCTGCATATCACAGTCCTGATATCATCTTTTATTCAGCACTAGCAGAATTTCTGAGTTTTAGTTGAAAACAAGAGCACTTTAGAATAAAAATTACATTTCTTGCCTATCGTGGCAACTAGGTGTGGTCATGGAGTATGCTCTGATCAATTAGATATAAGTAGGAGTGTCATGTGGGACTTGAGGAGATTTCCTTAGATGTGCGGAGTGACAATTTTCACCTTCTTCCTCCTTCCTACAGTACAGATGTGAACACAGTGACTGTTGCTCGAGGCCACCATTTTGGACTATGGATAGATGCCACATGTTTGAAGACATAGTGGAACAACAGAATTAAAAGATCCCAGGTTTCTGATAATTGTGGAGTTCTGATACCAATCCTTACTGCTTATCTTTGGATTTTGTTCACATGAGAGAGGAAACGTTTCCTAGCTTGTTTAAACTTTCTTATTTTCAGTTTTCTGTCACTTTCAAGTGAACCCAATTCTTACTGATACTATGTCTATCTTATTGATGCTGTGGATTCACATTCTTCCAAAGCAGGATGCAAGCCCTTATTTCTCTTTTCCCCCCTAAGGCACTGAACATACAATATTGTTAATTATAACTCCACTCACAAATTAAAAATAGGAGAAAGAAAAACTTAATACCCAACATTAGCCATTCCAGCTCGGAAGGTCTGTTGGTCATGTCTCTTCAGAAAGATTGTCGCTTCTTATGCTTCCCTGCTGCTGCAACACTGGCCAGCACTTTTCCTTCTTCTTGAGGAGTCCCCTTCCCTTATTCTGATACTGCCTGGCTCCTCCAAATTACTTAACATCTCAATCATCTTTGCAGAGCCATATCTGCCCATTAAAGAATGCTTTTAAAAAATGGTCCACTTATGTTCATGTTGAATGCTTAATGTCTCAGTCTGAAGCATCTCCTTTGGTGTAGGAACTTTACTTATTTACATGTACAAGTCTAAAGGGCAATTCCTCCATCTGAACTGATGGAAATTTTTTCCTTCAAAATTGATTCCAGAGGCCGGAGATATAGTCCAGTGGTAGAACTTGTACTCAGCACACATAAGATCAAGGCCGGGTTCAATCCCCAGTATAAAAAAAAAATCCAGCTTCTATTATTCAGTGTTTATAAATATTAATATAGGTTGAGCATCCCTAATCCAAAATTCCAAAATCTATTTCAGATTCCAACATCTGAAATTCTTTGAATGCCCACAAGACATCACAAGTAGAATATTCCATACCTAACCTAAATGTAATGTGTAGCAATTAAAACACAGGTGCACTGAAAATATTGTATAAAACTACCTTCAGTGGATGTGTATAAGGTATAATTGAAATATACATGAATTTCACATTTAGACTTAGGTTCCATCCCAAGATGCCTCGTTATGATATGAAAAGATTAAAAATTCTAAAAAAAAATTCCCAAATTTGAATTACTTCTGATCCCAAGCATTCCAGATAAGGGACACTTAGCCTGTATATTGCAATCTATAGCCACCAATCTATGTCCATTATAAGAGCACACTTGAACGGTTTTTGGAACCATTGGGGAAACTCCAATAGTGGGTGATAAGGAGAAAACTGAACATGAACAATGGATACCAGCAGGACAAGTGAAGTTTTGGAGAAGAAAACAGCAAAGACTAACAAATTCTGAGACTCATCAAAATAAGACAGAAGGATAGATGAACCAGAACTGTCTTGGCTCACTGTGCAAGGAGAAGCTGGGTGGATAAACTGGAGTTTCATAGGCAAAAGCAGACTGCAATGTTGACAAGAGACTTCCTGCAGCAAGGCTGACTCAAGTAGAAAAAATGTATTCTAGATTGGGCAGAGTGAGAGGGGGAAGGGGCAAAGCAAACAACTTCAAGACTGCATCACTGCAGGTCACATTAAGGACTCAGGGTGTTTTTTGGAGCATTGTCATTGAAATCATAAAATTATCTGTTGTGGCCCAAACCTAGTCTTAGATTCAGGAACATGAGCTCCCTTGCTTGCAATTTGAGGCAGAAATGTCAAGTAGAGGTCTTGGGGACACTTGTCACAAACTGCAATCAATATCTTATAACCATAACATGCAACTTTAAGAAATATCACAGAAGATCATTTATTGAGCACATAGTTTTCTTTGAAATATATGAACATTTTCATCTATTCTATTGGGTTTAGGTCTGGTCTCTTTGAAGGCAAGATGAGCTCTCAATGCCTGTCCACAAGTACAAGAATAATTCAGTTGGTTTTCACGTTGTCATAAACTTTGGAAAGGGTTTTTATTTCTTTAATTCTTAAAAAAATTTTTGTGTGTGTGTGGTACTAAGGATTGAACTCAGGGGAGCTCTACCACTTAGCTATACCTCAGGCCTTTCTTTTTTAAAATTTTATGTTGAGACAGGGTCTCATTAAGTTGCCAAGGTTGGCCTTGAACTTGTGATCTTTCTGCCTCAAGCCTCCCAAGTCCCTGGGATCACAGGCATGTGCCAAGATTTCCCCCCACCCCTCACTTTTCTATTGGTGAATTATAGTTGTACATAATGATGAGATTTGTTGTTACATACTCATACATGGACACACTATAACAATATAATTTGGCCAATATCACTTCCCAGCACTTCCTCCCTCCCTCCCTACCTCCTCCCTGTTGGTCACTTTCCTCTACTGATCTCCCTTGGATTTTCATGAGATCCACTCTCAGCTTTCTTTTCCTTTTTCCTCTCTAGCTCCCATATATGAGAGAAAAGCATATGTCCCTTGACCTTCTGAGTTTGATTTATTTTTCTTAACATAAAGATCTCTAGTTCTATCCATTTTCCTGCAAATGACATAATTCCATTTTTCTTCATGGCTGAATAGAACCCCATTGCTGTGTGTGTGTGTGTGTGTGTGTGTGTGTGGTGCTAGGGATTGAACCTAGGGTCTCATGAATGCTAAGCATTCATTTTTCCATTGAGCTAGAAATGGAAGCTTTAATTAATTAAGCAAATTTTAAGAATAATGATGTTAAAGTACACTGTTCTGAAACCCTCTCAGTTTCACAGCTTAATTAAGACTAGAGATTGTGTGTATTAGCATGATTTTATCCTCTCAAGGCATTGTGCCTAGGAAGATAAAGTTACAAAAACTTTAAATTTTATTTTAGGAACTTCCTAAAAAACCACTTACATGAACTACGGACTCAAATAGCTCTTATCATGGTTCAGAGATCCCTTTATAGAACCAGATTGATCAGCTGGGTTTATCAAATAATTGTTTACTATTTAAGACTGAGTTCAAAACTGCAATCTCCTTCCTGTGTTTGTTAAATTACAAAGTTTGCCCAAACAAAATCAACTTCACTGTCATGTATACCTAATTAAAATAAATAAATTAATTAATTTTTAAAAAATTTTATACCTAAACTAAAAGACCTGCTAGCCCTCCAAAACCTTGGTCATGACCTCCCTCTTCTGAGATACCACTATGACTGTAATAATAGTCACAGTGGTCTACCTTTAATGCAATAAGCAAGATACTTGGCTTTGCTTTATCAACAGGATGGTCCTGCAACCTACTGAAACTGTTGTTCAGAAGTCAATAGTTTACATTAAAGATTGATAAATAAATACACACATACTCATGTTTTCAGCAGCACAGTTTGCAATACCCAAATTGCGGCCGCTGTGTAGGTACCTGTTGTTAGATGAATGGATAAATAAAATGTAGTATATACACACAATGGTGTTTTATTCATCCATAAAGAGAATGAAATTATGTCTGCAGGAAAATGGATGGAATTTGAGAACATTATGTTAAGTAAGATAATCCAAACTCAGAAATTCAGGGGTTGTATGTTTCCCTCTCATATATAGAAGCTAGAGAGGAAAAAAAGGAAAAAATGGGGAGGGGCAAATCTCCTGAAAATAGAAATTAGTAGAGTAGAAGGAAGGGGCCAGGGGAGAGAAGACAGGAGAAAACGGGGAGGTACTGAGGAATGAAATTGACCAAATAATTTTGTGTGCATGTATGAGGAGTATGTAGCAATAAATCATATATATAAGTGTACACATATATATTTATAATGTGGCAATAAAAAATAAAAAGAAACATTTTTAAAAGATTGATGTGGGGGCTGGGGGTATGGCTCAAGTAGTAGCACGCTCACCTGGCATGCGTGAGGCACTGGGTTCGATCCTCAGCACCACATAAAAATAAAATAAAGATATTGTGTCCACCTAAAGCTAAAAAATAAATATATTTTTTAAAAAGATTGGTGTGTATTATCACGCGTTGGTGTACTAGGTACTAAGTAAAGAGTTTGACGTATATAATTTCATTTAAGATTTTATAGTTCTGGAGTGGGAAGGTAATAATAGTATTTTTATTGAGCGCTTCCAATGGAATTGGCATTGTTCTAAATGCTCTGTACATGTTCACTCATTTAATTCTTGCAACAAACCTTGGAGGTTGTTACCTTCTTTTGCAAATGAGGAAGCTGAGGCAAGGGAAGTTTGCTAATTTGCCTAAGCTAGCCCTCCAAAAATTATGGCATTGCCAGGAAATGGATGGACCTGGAGACTCTCACACTGAGTGAAATAAGCCAATTCCATAAAACCAAAGGCTGAATGTTCTCTTTGATATGCAGATGTGACTCACAATAGGCAGGGGGAAAGGAGGAGTGGTGGTTCACTGAATTGGACATGGGGCAATGGGATGAAGGAGGAGGGATAGGAATGGGAAAGATAGTAGAATGAATTGGACATAACTTCCCTATGTTCATATATGAATACAGACCAGTGTAACTCCACATCATGTACAACCACAAGAATGGGAAATTATACTCCATGTATATATGATATGTTCAAATACATTCTACTGTCATATATAAGAACAACAACAAAAAAGTCTGGGGATGTAGCTCAAGGTAAAATACCCCTGAATTCAATCTCCAGTACTGCAAAAAATAAAACAAAAGCTGTATATAAAGTTCCCTTTCTTTCCAAGCAATACCTTCCCCAAGGTAGTCATTATTTAAACTTTGTGCATTTTATTTCTAAATTTTTCACCTATTTCCATGTTGTCTAACCTTTACCTATTTCCATGTTGTCTTTTATACATGATTAAAGGATAATTGTTTTACATTTTCATTTGCAACTTACTTTTTGCATTTAATATATTGTAGGTATTTTCTCAGGTTGGTGGACTTTGACTGGGTTCTGTTTTTTAAAAACTACTTTAGGGCTGGGGTAGTGGCTCAGAGGTAGAGTGCTTGCCTAGCATGTGCAAGGCACTGAGTTTGGTTCTCAGCACTGCACATAAATAAATAAAATAAAGGTCCATTGACAACTAAAAAATATTTTTTAAAAAAATCTACTTTAAAGTATGTCCATGATATTATGTCATTTTACTTCTATACACTTTAATATGAATCTCTGAAACATAACATTTTTCTATTTAAAGGCACAATGTCATTATTACTTCTAACAAAATAAGTGATATTCCTTGACATCATCTAATGTCCAATCATATTCACATTTTTCCCAAATGGATTAATGGCTCCCAGGAGTGAATCCTGTGGGGTAGGTACTTTCTGTGGATCCCCTCCTTCCCTGCCTAATTTTGCTCCAATCCTGCTTCCCAGGATAAATCTATTTTCCAGGGAAAGCTACTTTGAGGTATTAATCAAAGAACATGTACATTTAAAAAACTTATCCCATTCTATGCTACCATTTTTAGGGGAGAATTTTTCCCAAAACTCTGAGCATGATCAAAAACTGTATTTTTCAGATTTTTAAAAAAATCATCCTTTTAATCTACAGTCTTTAAGTTATGAAAAAAATTGAATATCTTTTAATATGTTTATTGGTTATTTTTTGATCTTACATTTTTTGGTCTTTGGCTCAATTTTCTATGGGCCTATTTGTCCTTATATATTTATTTATTAGCACTCTTTGTCCTAGGAAGTTTTCTAAGAAAATCAATCTCTTCAGTGTCAGACCTGTTGCAAATATATTTTTCTCAGCATGCATTTTTTTCCTTAGCTCTGCAAAGGATTTTAATTTTCACTAATTCAAACTTAATTAAATGTTTAATTTAATATTTGCCTTAGGCTTAAAAAGTCTTCTCTAATATTTTAAACATATTCTGTTTTCTTTTAGTCCTTTTAGAGTTTCAGTTTTTATACTTGAATCATTGCCATATCTAGATATTATTTTTATGTGACACATTCTAGAACTTTACATAAAATCCAAAATATATTAAAGAAAATTCTGCCTCAAGCTAACATCACTACTAGTTTTGGTACAGGATATAAATTAATTTCTGGCCTGCTGTATCAGAAGTATGAAAAAAAATCAGTGATATTTTTCCTGGAAATTCATTTAAAAAATAAGAAGCTATATACATGAACAAATTTGTAAACATTTTATTAATAATATAACAATTTTAAAACAACTCATATCTAATAACAGTTGAGTAATTGCATGCTATAGTTTGAATGTTGAATACTGAATGTCCCCCAAAGGGCCATGTGTTAAAGGCTTGGTCCCTGGGGTGATACTACTGTAAGGTGTTATGAACTTTGGAGATGGGATCTTATGGGAGGTCCTTAGGTCTTTGTGGGCATTCCCTCAAAGGAAATTGTGGGACCCTAGTCTCTTCCTCTTCCTATTTTCTCTTTGCTTCCTGGCAAATGCAAGAATTTTGCTCTGCCACGTATTCCTCGCAGGCTGTATTGCCTACCACAGACCCAGAGCAATAAGGCAATCATCATGGGCTAGAACCTCCAAACCTGTGAACCAAAACACACCTCTTTTCTTTATAAATTAATTACATCAACTATATTGTTATACTACAAAAGCTGGCTAATATATTAATATAATATGTGTTATTTTATCTTGAAATATGTTTCCTTTAAAATTTTAATTGTCAAACTACAAAAAAATTGAAAAATAAATATATATCAATTCATTGTATTTATGCGGTGATTACAGTGCAATATATAAAATGTTTTTTCGTGTATGTGTGCTGGAGATAGAACCCATGGCCTTGCACATGCTTGGTGAATATTCTACCACTAAGCTGTAACCCCAGACATTTGTAATATCTAAAAAGCATGAAAAATTAAAATTGTCAGTTTTTTCTTTGAAAGTCTTTTTTTTCTGTTTTTAATTTATATGTTGTTAAATTTTGTTGATATTATATTTTTATATATGTAAAAATTAAAAAATAATGGAAGATATGGGTATGTTGGTAAGGTTTGTTTGCATAGACTTTGTGTCAAATTTTTATTTTCATCATGGCAACACTCATTTGACAGAAGTTTCTGCTTTTAGACAAACAAAGGAAGTTCCAAGAAGGTTACTTCATAATCCATATGCCAAAGCAGCATATTTTGAGATGATGTATTGTAATACCCTTCACAAACGTATTTTTTGCATACAGAGCCTGGAAGTAGGGGCCAAAACAGAGCAGACCTGGCCCAAGCCATGTATTCTCCTGGCATTTCAGGCCTGAGGCTGGTGTTACAAAACTAAGGCACTGGGATGTTAGGAATGGAAATATAGAAACCCTACAGAAGCAAAGGGCCTACTCAGGGATCAGAACCAGGACTGGGTGAGCTGTGGAAGAATATGTAATAGTAGCTGCAGGTTGAATTGACTCTTTCTGTCTACCTATCTATCATCTATCTAACAGAAACCCTGTCAAGGATCAATGGGACATAGTCTGCAAAGAGTTTACATTACCAGACTTTGGGATTCAAGGGCCAGTAGAATTTGTCTACTGGAGTCCTAGGCCAGGGGAACCTGACTTTGGGGGTTCCCAACATACTAGTTCCAGCCACTCATCCTAAAACCAAATAGAAAAAGTAATGGTGAAGTAGGCAAATTATTTATTTATTCAGTCTGTCCACACTAGCAGCAAGTGAACTAGTATCCTCACCCCTGTCTTCAGGAGTACCAACAAGCATTTCAGGTTTAAAGGAGGGACGAGAAGTATGCATAGTTAGCTGCCTTGGTTAAACTGAAGTCGGGGTTGATCATTACTCACGTCTGGTTCTATGAGATCCTTCTGGTTCCAGGGAAGTTCTTAGTGCTTGAGGGGGCAATTCAGTACCCAACATGAGATGATCATTCTTTTTTTTTTTAATAAATATATTTTTAGTTGTAGATGGACACAATACCTTTATTTTATTTATTTTTATGTGGTGCTGAGGATCAAAAGCAATACCTCACACTTGCCAGGCATGTGCTATACCACTAAGCCATAATCCCAGCCCCGAGGTGATTATTCGTGATTATGGGACAGCATTAGGTTCCTGTGATGGAGTAATTGTTTCTGCTTGTGGGGGATGGTTCTGTGATAGTAGAAGCAAATGTGACTCCATTTTTTTTTTTTTTACTTCATCCTGTAAAACAATCATGCCAAGTAGAAGGGTCATGACTGGGGCAAGATGTTCTTTTCCTTTTGCTATAGAAACCTTTAAGAACACAAAACTACCGAATGGGGTATTGTTTCTGTAACTAGGGTAATGGGGCTCTGTTTCTGTAACTGGGGTGACTGGGCTAACTGTGATTGGTTAGGCTTCCCTCTGCTTGACTGCACTCTTTCACTTCTGTAACCTGGCTTGCTTGCATTGGCTGTACCCCCAAACATCCCTTTTTCGGTTTTCAGGCTTATAGGAAGTGCCCTTGCAATTGTTCGGGGCTGATCAGGGGAACAGCTTTATGTTCTGGTCAGCCGCCACCGGTGTGCTTCAATAAAGGCTTGATTCTATTATATGTGAGTGGTTTGGAAGTCAGTTTATGAAACACCAGGACGAAGCTTTAACTATAACAGTTCAATCCTGGGGTGATCTTCCTGCAAAGCTATTTATTTCTGAAATCTGAAAATAAGCTATTTTTATCCTGGTATCTTTTGGCTTGAAGCTGCTAAGTGGGGTTAGGTAAGTTGAGGACCAATCAACTTTTTATTACCAGTTTTTAGACCAACACTGCTTAAGTAACATGTTTATGAGCAGAGTTGAGAAATCTGACCTGAAGTTTAAGGTAGCAAAAGAGACAGATACAAAATGAAGGCACAGATACAAACCTATTATCCTGCTTTTAGTTACACATCAAGCATCTGTAAGCCCAAGTGAAGAGTCAACTGTACTTTTAGCAAAAGCAGCCCCTAAAGTCCCTGTTAACATTTAGAGAACTGACAGGAGGTTGGTAACTTCTATCAAATAAGGTTATTATTTGGTGGTGCTGGGAAATTATTAAAAATAAGATCTCCTGCAAACCTAGAAAAATTCTCTCCACAAATTACAGAAAAGAACAAAATCTTCCTGTTGTAGAATAGAATTAAACCAGACTGTGATATGCATCACAACCAGTCAATTCAAGAGATTGCAAAGATAGAGCAATTTGCCCTTTTACATGGCCAAGGAGATATAACCCATGCCTTACATGGTAAGCATCTTTATCTAAAGGGGAAAACATGTCTCTTCTTTACAGTAAGCAGGATGTTATAACTTAGAGGTCAGCACCAAGGCTTAGTTCCCAGACGGTGACAGAAGGTACCTCCTTTTTTATACTCACATTTCTAAGAGATGGCTCCCTCGGTTACTGGAGTCCCAGGCCAGAGACTTTACTCCAGGAGTCCCACCAAACCAGTCTGCTACTATCCCCCCTAAACCTAACCCAGCAAGTAATGATAAAAAGCAGAAAAAGAACTTTAATGGCCATATTGGGAAGACAAAGAAAGCCCCAGAGCCTCTTTGAAATTAAAAGCCCTAGAATACTTTTCCCCCCAACTTTCTGGTTATTATTTTCTCCATCTCAGTGAAGTGGAGAAACTGCCCCCAAAGCCCAGGTTGCACCAGCAAGGATTGAAAAGCAGAAATTGTAACATATTCTATGGCCAGCACAGCCTACCTAAGTCTCTATGCATATGTTTCCTGGTTTTTGTTTCTATAAATTATAATGCTTGTATAGGATTCACAGAGACCAATTAGTTGTGTCTCCCCAGTTTTTGCCAAACTGCATTAAATTCACTTTTTGTTTTATGTTACTTGTTTGTTTCAAAATCCAGTCAGCCTGATCCAGCAATTTCCCTGGCTAGGCTGCTAATAATGGAGTGATGACTTTGGTGGAACTGTAATGCCAACCTTGAAGGAGGGGAGCTGGTAAAAAAAAGTACCCCTGAAGCTATGAAAATGAGTTTTTATTTTGGGACTCTCCTTTTCCCTTGAAGGCAGGTCAACTGCCCTTTGTCACTTTTGGTAAAATAGAAAAACGAATTTTTAGGAAACTGTGGGCACAAATTTTGGTTGCACCCTAGTCTCACCAGCATTGCATGACTGCATGTTGACCCTTGTCCTTCCTTTTCCTGTCACCTGGGGATTTTTAGTCAATTTGGAGTTTCTCTGAAATCAATTTAGAGTTCTTTCATGAACTGTTTGATAGGAAAATTTGGTCTTGTCTCACAGGGGTTGATTGTTTGATAGGGCCAGTGTGTGTGTTGGTTTGAGAGATGTCTATTGTGAAAATGAAAAGCACTAGTTCTATGTTGGAGATCCTTAGGAAGTTCTGATTAGAGCCCAGCCTGTATATCTGAAAGTGCACTCCGATTTAATGCAACTGTTTTATGTGTTTGACATTATGATTGTCTTACAGAGGTTAAAAAAATATGATGACTGTAGCAACAAAGATTTTGTCTACAAGAGAATTCTCTGGACCCCACAGAAGTACATACCTCATAAGTGGATTGCAGGGAACTCTGGTAGGTCATCCTGGCGATGCCTGGTCAATTCCTCACCTTTAGGTACCACACATAACCCTTGACAATTGGGGCTTTTCAAGACACGTAAAAAGGAATATCTGGCCCACTGTGGCACATTAGGAGGGAAACACCTACCTAGCATTAACTTTTGCTGCAGTCAGCTGATATGCCTCTAACAAAACAAGTTCCAAAAATGGACAAAGTTTAATTAAAACTCAGTTGGGCAGACTGTCCCAGGATTCCTGGAAATAACTAGCCAGGATACCCCTGATCGATTTATTTTTGCACTCACAATTTTTCCCTCTGGTGAGTTCACTTTTTGGTTCTGTATGCTTAAATTATGTTATTGGTTTTGTTTGTTTGAAAGCTTTTGATTTTTTCCTCTATCTATCTGAGTTCTCTCTCTAAGATAATAAATAATTCAAGATTTTTTGGGCCTAAGATTAAGTTATAGATTCAGTTGTAAGTTTTTTACCTAGCCTAAACTGAGTCTTACCTTTGGAAATGCAGATTTAAGATTTAAGGACTGTTTAGAGACATATCAGATAAACAGTCTGTCTTTTAAAACTGACAAATGATAAATCAAAGCCTTAAAGTGTTCTTATGTGCATCTATATGCTTATGTTTGTATATTGTTTGTTTGATGGTACCAACTTGGTTCATAGCTAAATAAGCACTCATATAACATAAAAACTGATAAATTAGCCCAAATAACTTTTGATTTACATAGCTTTAGTAAATCTGTAAAAGGAAAAAAAAAGATAATTTAATTTTTGGTAATTAAGGATGTCTTCAAACTTTGGTAACACATTTTTTTTTTCCTGGTCTGCTAACCACTTGAGATGTTTTTCTCTAGATAAGTATAATGTTTATGTAAACATAGCAGCATTTAGGATTTTTATGCAAAGAAATAATTAACTATTCCTGATTTCCATGGGTGATCTAAAAATAGCTATTAAAATAAGTTAGATAAATACATAGGACAGGTATTAATAAATGTTCAGTCAGTTTTTGGAAAAACATCCTTTATTTTGCAATAAAAATCCCATTAACGAAGGCTTTTCCAAAAAGAATTGATGGTTATAAAATACTTTTATGGCCTAAGGCCAAAATATATAATAAAAACTATAAGGGGTTAGGACTGGGGTTGTGGCTCAGCAGTAGAATGCTTGCCTCACTGGGTTCAATCCTCAGCACCACATAAAAATAAATAAACAAAGGTTTTGTGTCCATCTACAACTAAAAAAAAAACATTAAAAAATACTATAAGGGCTTACCTGCTTCTCTGTAATAAATAATTTGCTTCTGTTTTCCTATCTCATATTTTGATTGGATTCATAAAAATATAGTACACAATAATTTTGTTTTTACGGGGAAACCTTGATTCAAAGGCAGAAATCATAGGCTTTGAAATATATATGGTCTTTTATCACTGAGTTTCATCTCCAGCCATTTTTAATTTTTATTTTGAGACAGGGTCTCACAAGGTTGCAGAGGCTGGCCTTGAGCTTACAATCCTCTCACCTCAGCCTCCTGAGAAGATGGAATTGTAGCTGTGCTCTCTAACACCTATCTGTTGTCTTTCTTTCCCTCCCTCCCTCCCTTCCTTCCTTCCTTCTTTCTCCCTTTCTTTACTTCAAATAAGTGTGCAATGCTCATATCTATATATGACATTCATGGTTTGTCTGAAATATTGATTAACAGATTTGGAAATTAGCAAGTGAGACCATACATTAAAATGTTTAGACTGATTTGGACTGAGTTCTAAAAGTTTTATAATTAAGTGTTGTTTAAAATTTATTGCCAGAATTGTTAAACTCAAGGAATTTAATATTATTTTGGAAATAGCATGATGTAAAATTGCTAATAACCTATGTATGGTTTCTGTTTCTGATTTCTGGAATGGCATCATCTTATGAGGAGCTAAATTTATGTGTTTTTAAAATGTCAAGTGATGATAAATCTTAGCAGTACTTTCAGAAATTAACTATCAGTTTATCTATAGCTTCATTCAGTAACCTAAATGTTATATACATTTCCTGAATTTTGATCATTATATTTTTTATATGGGATACAAGAGAAATTTGATGTTTGATGAGTTTTTAGACCTTAGCTTTTGAGAATAACTTACCTCTTTAAGTTTATTTGCACAACCCTATTGTTAGAAAAGGTTCATGTTGATATATAAGCTCTAAACGTATGATTATTAAAATAAAATTGATGCCAAGTAGCCTTCAGTAAAAACACTTTTAGGCCTGATTTATTTGAATCCAATGTTCTAAAGATTTCTCTGTAAACAAACATTAGCGTTAAAAAGAGTTTATATAATATTGCTTTTAGAACATCTCAGATACTTTCCATTTCAGGTTTCATATTTTATGTACAAGCTACCTGGGTTTTATTTTTCTAATCAGCAAGATGCTTCACTGCCTTGTTAAAATATCCCTTAAAGCTGTTAAATTGATCTTGTGCTAGGTTTGATGTCAATAGAGTAGTATGCTTCACTTGAAAGTTGCAGAACCTTTTTCACAAGAAAAAGGGTATTTCTTTTGGCAAAACATGTGGATCTATTTTTCTAATATGTCTGTACATGTTTCCATCCCCTGCTCCCAGGATTTGTATATTTTAAATGTCTTTTTGTTTCCACCATTGAAATTGCCTGAAAACTTAAGATAATGAGTTTTGTTTTGTTTTGAGTTAGAATTTTGCCTAGGAAGATTTTTAAGGGTCGATACATGTCTCTTCTATTAACAAGTCTCAAACAGTAATAAGTATTGGATTTAAACTACTGCTTTTTTTCCCCCAAAGCAACATAAACTAACTTGAGATCTTGCTACATGCTATTTAATAGCCTGTAAAGTCAGAACACACTATTGTGTTACAAATGAGCATATTTGGTGTAAAAATTTCTGGCAGAAAGAAATTAGAAGAAAAAACAGACATTAATTAAATTAAAAGAAACATAGAAAAATTTTTTTTTCCTTTCTGATTGGTTTGATTTTGCCTAAATTAGAAAGGAATTTAAAGTAACTATTAATGCATTTATATGTCAGCTTCACTGGTAGTGGCAATGCCCAGTTATGATAGTTTCAGTAAAGTAATATTGCTATAAAATAGACCCAAAACTTAAAACAACATAACATTCATATGTGTATCTTTCATGTAAAATATTTAAATTTTTCTAGTTCAAGACAGTCAACTTAAGAAAAAAATGTTCTAGATGGATAGGATTCTATATGAGATCTATAGATAAAAAATTTATTTATAGACCTTTCTAAAATCAAAACATAATACACAGATAAGAAACCTGATCTAGTTCTTTATATCGAAAACAACAAAGATCTCTTAAAATACTGATTTTCTTTTAGCAAAGTTCACAAATTGGCTCAAAAAATCTTGTTTTATCAAGATAATGTCCTATGTTTTCTGCTGGCGTTACCAAGTAGGCCATGGATGAAGAGGCTAGGCTGTGGTGCACACTACTCCAGAAACACGCAGAGTCAAATTAGTAGGAAAAGAGGTTTTATTCAAAGCCAACTTTCACAGAAGGCAAAAGAAACTTAACTGTTTCTAAAGTTTCATCTTCAAAACCCCTGAAACTGAGGAGAACTTTTAAAGGTGAGGAGTCAGGGAAGTGAGACAGAGGCGGGAAAGGTACTTATGTGCTTATGCAGAGTTAATTAGCTTGTGGGCAGGGGAGACTTGGACAGGATGGGCCTAAGAGTCCCCTAAGATAGAGATTTGAGATGGAAAAGAAGCCTCTCTATCTATTCCTCATGGCTACATGAATAGACTTATTTCCTTCCACTAACTTCTAATCTCCAGTGGAGTCTTCAACTGAGAAGCAAGCTATATGAACATTAAATTCTAGTAAGTTTGATACATACACACAATGTAGGTGATATATGTATGTATATGTGTGTGTGTGTGTATAACAATAAAGGACATTGAATGTAATATGAATATTGATATTAATAACCTATATCATTCAGAGTAACGGCCAATGTCTTTCTGGGTCAAGAAGCTTCCCAAATTCAATGTCTTGAGGAGAGAAGATTATTCTTCTCTCACATACTCCACAAGGAGTAGACCAGGTTAGTGGGACAGTTCTTCTTCATGAGTTACTCAGAAACCCAGATTCCTTCAATTTTATCACCTTATCCTTTGGTTAGATGTCTTCATCTGTGTGGTCAAACCTCAGTCACAGACACATGTATACATGTGTATTCACATGCATGACCATGTGTCCATATGGGAAAGAAGTAAAGGAACACCAGGCAGTCAATTTGTCCTTTGGGTTGAAATAACTTAGAAGTTCAACTACTCATGGTCCATCAGCCAGAATTTAGCAGAAGAGCCATATCTAGCTGCTTAAGAGGCTAGGAAATGTGTGCTTTCTTGCTTGGCAACCAGCATAAACTCTTCTGCTGTGGAAGAACAAAATAGATCACAGTTGATAAATAATAGTCTCCACCAAGAAGCTACATAGAAATCTGGAAAGTTTGCATTTTCTCAGGTGCCAAAAAATGGAAAGAATTTACACATACACAAAAGGGGAACACACACACACACACACACACACACACAGAGTCTTTATTAGAGTATTCCCCTCAGGAAACTTAATTGTAAATTCTTTCTCTGTCCCTTTGAAATATATGTAAAAAAATTTAAAGCTAAATAAGACTTATGTCAGTCTTACATCCTGGGAATGTCATTGAAATGTGAATATTGAAGTATAACAGGGACTTAGAAAGGTTGCCTTTGACTAAGTCGTGGCTTTTAGGCCTGAAGATGCCCAATGGGTAACTAAAAGCAGGATAAAGCTTGGCATTTCTGCCTTTGTTTTTTTATCTGTCTCCTTCATTATCCTAGACTTTGTGACCTGCTCAGCTCTGCACATAGCATGTTAATCATTTAAGGAGTGTTCTTCTAAAGACCAGTAATACAAGGTTTATTAGTCCTCAGTTTACCTAATCTTCTCATCCCCTTTCAAGAGTTTCAGGGACATTTAACTCAGCTTTTATAACATCCTGTTTTAGACCCCTGGAGTGGGCCTAGAAGGCTCCAGTCTTTGCCCCACACCTATCTGAGATAGCAGAGTTTGGCAGAAACATCATCCCATAATGAGACTGCCCCTCCAAGCAGGGCAGTCCTCTACTGGGAACTGAATTGCTCCCTTCCAGGATCACAGGTCTGATAGATAAAAATCCTCAGCAACAAGTGGATTCAATCCCCAGTTTGTAAACAAAACAAAATACCCCTCCCCAAATTTTAACAAATTTAGTTTAAAGATGAAATTGGCTCTTATTAGCAATTCATGAATTAGACAGCCTCTGTTTATAAATAGAAGGAGCTTTGTTGGGCAATTCAGAACAGTTGGTTTCTGTATGGTAGCTTGAGCAGGGACAAGGAAATAGAATAATACAAAAGAGGAGATTGATTAACACTAGGTTATTTCAGGTTACTTTCCTTTGAAGAACTATTAAAGCAGAGGTAAGTTCCTTATCATGCTGGTTCCATTGACTAAATCTTTTCCAATTGGTTGCTGTGAATGTCTTGTTTTCAGGTGAAAGTGATTTGTTTGAGGGATTTTCTTGCCTTTGATAATTTCAGTTTTGTTACATGGCATGAGTGACTCCATTTTGGTTTGATCTTCTGGAGTCTAGGCATGAACTTAGGACAAAACAATTGTCTCCAATTTAGCAACCTCCTTGAAAAACTCAACACATGCCCTATTTTGCTCTTTGTGCCGCCAAGCAGAAATGATCCATTATGGATCTGCTGCATTGTTCTTTGGCAGTCAGTGTTCTTCATTATGGAAAGCTTATTGTCATTTTTCACCAATCACATGGGGCACACCATAAGTAACAGACAGTACATTGTCTGAAAGGATTATCATAAAAGCCTTTGGGGGATTGATAGAGGAAAATCTTATTTAAGGAAAGTCATTCATTCATTCATTTGTTGGACTATCAGGAAACCCACTCTTTGTTAAGAACCACTTTTGTGGGACCCACAGGGGAGGATAAAGGATAATTTTTTTTTTTTTTGCCTCCCAGTAGTTCACATTTTTGTGATTTCCAGTATAAGTACACAAAGAAATGTTTGGTTAAATATATGATTTTAGCTTGGAAAACAGGAAAGTCTAAGAGGAGGGAAGACTTGAATCCTGAATGTAGGTGGACAGGGTAGGAAGAGTGTGGGAGGCTGAGGGGCCATTGGTGGAGCCCAGGCAGCTGAGCATTCAATGCAAGTCTTACATTTGGGAACATCAATCCCTACGGAAACTCATAAATATCTCTATGGCAACATATGTTCATTTCAGTATTAGAAAGATTTTTGAACAATTAGTTAATCACATAAAAGAATAAAAGGAAAAAAGCTGTGGGTTTTTTCCCCTGTTGCTATGCATTCCAATGTTTATTAAATTGCATATTTGAATAAAATAAGCCCCAAAGAACTTAAGCATTATCTCCTACAATCAAGGCATAATGTGCAAAATGATTTGCCCTTAGCAGAAAACCAATTTTCTCCCAGACACAAAAGGCATGCTGAACTAAATGAGATCAACAAAAGAGTCTCAAGGAAATGGGGATTTTTTTTTCATGATTTGTTCTACAGATAGTGAAGGTTACTTCTGTAAGCCAAACAACTTAAATTAGTTTTTAAAGACTCTTGTCCTGAGTCATGCAGTACATCTTCAAATAAAGGGCTCTTCCTGAAGAAATCATGTGCAACAAAATTACATCTTCATATTCAAGTGAGTCTTGCTGCATAGCAGGAAATGAGATGAATACAAACCTAAATAATTCATGGTTGGGACCTAATACCAAAGGAGGGAATCAGGGATTTCAAGGCGAAACTTATCAGGAAGGTGTAGCACCAATTTGTTTTTGTTTTTTTTTTTTAAAGATAGATTTTATCTATCTATCTATTTATTGTTCCATTACAATTCTTAATACACCATTATACCATAATTTATCAACCAGTTTGTTTAATAAATCTGTATTTTAATAAAAATAGATACAGGAAAATCTTCAAGTGAGCAGACATCTTTTTGCAAGCTGTTAATCTACAGGAAAGATTTGCTAATATACTTTTGGACTTACTTACATCTCTCCTGTGTTAAGGAGATCATAAATGTGAACCTTAAGAATAAATCACAGCTGGATGTGGTGGTGCATACCTGTAACCCCAGCTATCTGAGAGACTGAGGCAGGAGGATTGCAGGTTTGGGGCCAATTTGGGCAATTAAGTGAGATCCTGTCTCAAAATAAATATAAACAAGGGCTGGGGATGTGGCTCAGTGGTAGAGTGTTACTGGATTCAATCTTCAGTACACAAAAATAAATAAAATAGAAAGGTTGGGAATTATATAGCTCAGTGGTAGAGTGCTTACCTAGTGTGTGCAAAGGCCTAGGTTCAATCTAGAATAATGGGGAAAAAAAGTCCCATGTGTGGGATGATAAATACAGTTGGTTGCTTCTTTACCCCCAAAACATAAGCCCAATGTCCTTCACCTTCCCTGGGGTGAAGTGCAACATGAACAGCATGTGGTCGGTTAGAATCAAGCGCAGAAACAATGAGTGTGTGTTTGGGGATAAGCAACAGAAGGTCATTAAAATTAGCTCAGGTCCAAAAGGGATTTGAGGAAAAAAATCACCATGCAGTCTCTCAGACATTGCATGAGAGGGAACCCAGTAGAACTGTCTGGGGGTTCAGCTGCTCCATTCACATTGTCCATGTGCTGTGTTGCTTCTCTTTCACCCAGCATCTGCTGCATTCTGCTGATTTTCTTTACTTTTGTGAGGTGTCAGGGATCAAACCCAACACCTCTCACATGCTCTACAACCCCAGCCCTGCTGATTTTTTTTTTATAACCAAATTAGTAGGTTTCTTTCATACTCAATACTGTTTTCAAATGACCAAACAGTTCTAGGAAGAGGTAGGAAATTTCATTCCATGGCCAATGAATAAAGAAAGGGAACTCATGCTCTAAAGGCACCTTCTCCCCAACAGGTCTGGGGTCTGGATTTTTACTGGCATGGGGTGATGAGGGACTGTGGTATACATGGTGTGCTCAGAGCTTTTCACATTAAGGGAGGAGATTTCCATGAATCAGGGGCCACCTGTTTTCTTTCCGACTTTGGGCATAGTTGGATCTGTCATGGTACCAGTGGGTATGGTTTTCAACATTATAATGAGATGATAAAGATTCTCTGGAGTATCAACATGGTGTCAAATCAGATTGAACTGGTCTAGAGTCCTACATGGTTGTTGGGTGTATGTAATAACTCAGTGGTCAGCAGTTAAAAGAATGTAGTCATTAACATCAACTTTAATTTCTGCAAGCAAGGGACATCTTTAAGCAAGTAGAGCTATAGGACTATAGGTTATCTCTAATTTCAGGGTTCAGTCTGGTGACAATTTTGTTAGTTTTAATTCAGGTAACAACATGCTTACATTTTTACAGGGTATAATTCATTGGTTTTTAATGTACTCATAGAATAATGCATTGAGGAAGGGGAAGGAAATATGGGGAAGATGAACCCTTCCAGGGCACACTGCCCGAGACCCACGTCCTCCAGCCACACTTCAACTGCCTACAGTTACTACCCAGTTAGTCCATTCAAACTAGGATGGATGTATTAGATTACAGATTTCACAATCTGATCACTTCACCTCTAAATATCCCTGCATCGACACAAATGCTTCTGGGGAGACCCCTCATATCCAAACTGGAACACATTCCCACCAGCATGTGTGAAGGTTTTGATTTTTCCATATCCATGGTAGCAACATTGTTACTGTCTATTTTACTTTAGGCATCTTATTGTGGTTTTGATTTGTATTACCCTAATGACTAGTGATTTTGAGCTTCTTTTTATGTGCTTAGAGGACATTTGTATATGTGCCTCCTCTGGAGAAATATCTATTCAGGTTCTTTTTCCATTCTTTTTTTTTTTTCCTTTTTGGTAACCGAGATTGAACCCAGGGGCACTTAACCACAGAGGTACATCCCCAGCCTTTTTAGTTTTTATTTTGAAATAATAAAACCTAAAAAGGGTCTCACAAAGTCCTCAGTGCCTCAACTAAGTTGCTGAGGTTGTTCTCAAACTTGCAATCTTCCCGCTTCAGCCTCCTGAGTTGCTGGGATTACAGGCATGCACCACTGAGCTTGGCTTTTTGTCCATTTTTAAATTAGGTATTTGACTTTTTATTGTTGAATTGTAAAATTTCTTTATATATTCTATAGACAAGTCCTTTATCAGATATTGTGATTTGCAAATATTTTCTTTTATTCCATAGTTTTATCTATCTTTTCATTTTCATGATGATTTTCGTTGAAGCACAAACATTTTAAATTTTGGTAAAGTCCTTATTTTTTCATTTATTACTTGAGCTTTTAGTGTTATTCATAATAAATAATGATCTAATCCATATTGTGAAGATTTATTCTTTGTTTTCATGTGAGTGTCTAAGTATCTAAGTTTTAATTCTTATATATAGGTCTGTGGTCCATTTGTGTGTGTGTGTGTGTGTGTGTGTGTTGCTAAAGATTGAACCCAGGGCCTTGCACATGCTAGGCAAGCACTCTTTCACTGAACTACAACCCCAGCTCATATGATCCATTCTGAGTTAATTTTTATATATGCTATGAAACAGAGGTCCAGCTTCATTCTTCTACATGTAAATAACCAATTGTTCTAAAGCCATTTGTTGAAAAAGCTATTCTTTCTTCATCAAATGGTCTTGTCACTCTTGAACAAAATCCATGATCAGAAATGTGAAGATAGATTTTTTATTAATTTTTAAATTTGTTTTAATTAGTTATACATGACAGTAGAATGCATTTATGCACTTTGATATATTATACATAGATGGGATATAATTTCTCATTTTTCTGAGTGTACGTGTTGCAGAATCATATTGGTAACATAGTCACATATATACATAAAGTAATAATGTCTGTTTCATTCTGCTATCTTTCCTATCCCCACATCTCCTCCCCTCCCCTCTCATGACTTCCCTTTACCTAATCTAAGGTAATGGTATTTTTCTCTAGTGCCCCCCCACCTTATTGTGAAGTAGCATCCTCCATATTAGAGAAAACATTTGGCCTTTGGTTTTTGGGGATTGGCTTATTTCACTTAGCATGATATTCTCCAACTATATTTATTAACTGGCAAATGAATAATTTCACTCTTCTTTAGAGCTGAATAATATTCCATTGAGTATATATACCATATTTTTTATCCATTCATCTATTGAAGGACACCTAGGTTGGTTCCATAGTTTAGCTATTGTGAATTGAACTGCTATAAACATTGACATGGCTGCACTACTGAGTATACTGATTTTAAGTCCTTTGGGTATAAACTGAGAAGTGGGATAGCTGGGTCAAATGGTGGTTCCATTCCCAGTTTTCTGAGGAATCTTCATACTGCTTTTCATAGTAGTTGCACCAATTTGCTCAAAAACTTAACACTAAGAAAACAAATAACCCAATCAGTAAATGGGTTAAGGAATTGAAAAGACACTTCACAGAAGAAGAAATACAATCAACAAATACATGAAAAAGTGTTCAACATCTCTAGCATTAAGAGAAATGCAAATCAAAACTACTTTAAGATTTCATCTCACTCCCTGTCAGAATGGCAATCATCAAGAATACAGGAAACAATAAATGTTGGTGAGGATGAGGGGGAAAAGATGTTTTGACTCTTAATTTTGTTTTATTTTTCATCGTATCTATTTTTATGCCAGCACCACCCTGTCTTGATTTCTTTGGCTTTATACTAATTTTTTCCTCCTACTACTGAAGATTGAACCCAGGGGCACTCTGCCACTGAGGTATATCCTCAATTTTTAATATTTTATTTTGAGATAGGGTCTTCCTAGTTGCCCAGGCTGGCCTTAAAATTATGATCCTGTTGTCTCAACCACCTGAGTTGCTGGGATTACAGGTGTGTGTCACCAAATTCAGCATAAATTTTGAAGTTGGAAAACATGATTCTTCCAACTTTGTTTTTTTCTAAGATTGATTAGGCTATTCTGAATCATTTTGTCAATCTTTTGTAGGGAAGCCAAATGGGATTTTGATGAGGACTGTGTTGGAGTTCTGGATTAATTTTGGAGAATATTACCATAGTCACAATATAAGTCTTCCAAAACATAAATACATGATGTCTTTTTATTTAGTTAGTTATTCTTTGATTGCCCTCCCCCCTCCTCCAGTACTGGGGATTGACCCTGGGATACTCTATCCCTTAGTTACATTGCTGAACCTTTTTATTTTGACACGAGGTTTTGCTAAGTTGCCTAGCCTAGCCTGGAACTTGTGATCCTCCCTCTTCAGCTTCCTGAATACCTGGAATTTACAGGTATGCACCACCACACCTCATTCTTCTTTGATTTCTTGCAACAATATTTTGTAGTTTTCAGTGTATGAATCTTGTACTTTTGTTAACTGTAATCCTATTTAATTTTAAAAAATAGTATTACAAATGGAACTTTATTTCCATTGTTTATGTTTGGGAATATAATTGATTTTTTAAAATATTGCTGTTGTATCCTGCTACTTTGCTGACTTTGTGTATTAGTTCTAATGTTTCTTTTGTGGAGTCCTTTATTTTGTATATAATGTCTCATCATCTGTGAAGAGAGAGAGTTTTATTTTTTGTTTCCAATCTGGATGACTCATGTATTTTCCTTGTCTAAGTGTCTAGGCTAGAATCTCCATCACAATACTTAATAGAAGTGGCAAGCAGAAACTTTGTCTTATTCTTGATCTTAGGGGGGAAAAACAATCCACTTTTTTTTACCATTGAGTGTAATGTTGGTTATGAGATCTGCTTTTTTTTTTTTCATTCTGCCACTGAGCTCCAGCCTTCTTTTCCTTTCTCTCTCTCTTTAAAAATGAGCTCTTTCTGTCCCTTCGTGATTGCAGTACATTTTTATGTATCACAGGACCAATTGCCCTGGATAAATCTGACATTTTATTAAAGGGTCCATTATATTTTGATTAATTCCCTGTTTCTCCCTAACTCTGGAAAGAATCTGATCAGCTGGGTCTAGTTAGGGAGTTGGCCTCTCTTTTTCTGCTATGGTGTAGTTGATTGTGGTCACCTTTGAGGGCTAAGGCATGCAGCATGCTTGTGGATGCCGAGGTGAATAGGCCTCCTGGTTTGTTCAGAACCTTTCCTGGTTATAGCACTGAAAGCCCCACCCCTCCCAGAGTGCCTCATTTCTGGAAGAGCAAAATAGTTGGTCACACTATGTCTATTCCTCAACCACACTGGTGTGCACACAGGGCTAGCTGGGTCTTTTATAAGGAGGCAATGAATTAGGGGATAATAATGGACACATTCACACAATGTTTTTGACTCTTGGAGTAAATCTGCTTGCTTGAGGAGAGAAGAGTATACTTAAAATGGCAGTTCCAGAGGCATTAACAATTCCTGTTGAGTGCTCTGTGTCCAAGGCCATGAAAGAAAAAAGTTTTAAACGTGGTCCTTGGGAAGACCCAACCAATAGAAGAGAAGGGAATCATGTACAAAGGAGCTAAAAATGGATGTTGAAATCTAATGAACCACCAGGACAATCTCAGTTCTTCAGAAAGGTGGTTTTGTAGAATTTGTGTTCGAACACTACCCCAGGCTCCATCCTCCCTGTTGCCTGATGTGTGCCACTTTGTACAAAAATATTACCTACCTGGCTCCAGAAGGTATGAATTCATAATGCCTGATTGTCTCAGTAGTGACTTTCATGCTATGTCTTTTTTAAAAAAATATTTATTTTTTAGTTATAGGTGGACACAATGTCTTTATTTTACTTTATGTGGTGCTGAGGATCAAACCCAGTGCCTCATGCATGCTAGGCGAGCGCTCTCCCTCTGAGCCACAACCCCAGCCCTCATGCTATTTCTTAACCTGGTGGTGGGAGAAAGAAAAGGTTAAATCCAGGAGTTGAGAAATAATGTCAGCTGCAAAATCATTACTCATTTGCTGGAGAATTGGGCATAATCTTAGTGTATAGCATGACTCATTTGTTAAAAATATTTATTAAATATCACCAGCACTTAAAATGAGGGAGAATTACTAAGAAAGATGAGAACTGACATGACTAAAGTAATCAGGTAAACCTGTAAAGATTTTGAACTCCAGAAGCAGATCCTGAGAGAAGAATCTAATTGTGAGTAGTTCCTTCCTGGATAAAGTTGGGGAGTGGAAATGTGGCTCATGTAAGGACACCAATAAAAGGCACACAGCAGACTAGTCCTTCTGGAAAATTCTGGATGAAAAGGTAGACCGGGCACCTTGGAATTGTCCCATGTGAGAAGCAGTGAGAAGAGCAAGCTGGGAGGATTTTTTCACCTATGCATGTCTGCCCTTGATTGAAGGCTGCTCCCAGGGATCATAAACTACCTGACACTTCCAGTCTGCCTTAAAGGAAGCCCTGAAGCAATCAGACAGGCCTCAGGCAGCTGTTGTTCAGGTCAGACTCCCAGCACAGTGCCTGATCAGAGCACTGGCCAACAGCCTCCCCTGTATACACCTATTCTGCTATCATGTTGCCCCATTACCCACATCTCAGAGTGTAATGGCACCCCTTTTCTCCACAGAAAAGTCTTAACTGGGCTTCTCCAGAAATCTTCACCATGGCTGATTTGGGGACTGTCAGCAAAAGGGTCTCTGCAAAAGAGTTCAATGTAGTTAAACTTCCTATTTTCGAGTTGCCCTGTTTTACTTGGCCACTGGCCGGGAAGATACCAGCACTCCAGATGCTGGACACCCCTTTACTAGTTTTTCACAAACGTATCCAGTATAGTAGTTTGTAGACATGTACCAGCAAGGCCTCTGGTCTTCAGCTGGGGCTTCACAGAGATCTCTACATTTTTAAGATAAGAGAAGTTACCAATTGGGCTCCATGGTAACAGCTGGCAGGGGGAAGAGAGAAAAGGGAGAAGAAGCTCTCCCCTTCTCAGGTGTTGCCCTTGAAGGGTTAACTTGCCTAAAACAGTGAACGAAAAAGCTGCTTTTATGTGAACTTCTGCAGACTGTGAACTTCTGAGCCCCTCCCCTTACATACTGGGTATAAAACTCTGAAACTACCTGAACTTGGGGTTCAGAGGATTGATTCAAAAACTGTGCCCTCTAAACCTGGCTGCAGCCAAATAAAACTGTTTCCTGCTATCTTCAGTGCTTTGCCTCATCTATCCCTACAACAAGAGGGATGTCAGATGACTGTCCCTAAAGGCAGATAGTTTTGTATATTACAATTTAATCACTTAGCATTCTCTACTGTGAGCCCCAGAGTGCCCTCTAGCTGAAGGAAGCAGAAAGGAATTTATTATAGCCTGTTAGGTGGCTCTGGAGGGTCAGAGGGTAAGACAAATCATGGGATGTCTCAGTGAGGACTCCATTGTTTTGCCACAGGGTCAGGTGCCCCACTCAGAGGGCTGTCACTAGGCACTGTTCCCACCAATACCCCAGCAGAAAGAGCTGAAGACTACCCAAATGAGAACATGCAGAGGCTGTATATTTAGAGAGCTCTATAGCAAGGAACTCAGCTGCCATCACTTGAGTTTGGCAGAAGCTCACAGGCAGGCAGGGGAGTGGGAAAGCTGTATAGCAGTCAGCGAGGATGCTTGTGTGATGCTGCTGGTATACTAGATAAGGGATGAGGTATCCTATGGAACCAACTGGGTAACCATCAGGGGCTTTCTTGGGTTGGTTCTGATTTGGCAATGGAGGTAAAAATTCAGGAAGCTGGAAGTTATGGACCAAGTTCTGGCTTTTTGGAGTGCTGCCATTTGTGGTTTGTGGTTTGGTTTCCGGGGTTGGTGGCTGTGGAGGTGCGGTTCAGTTGTTTTTGTGCATGGTCTAACCATGGACATTTTGTATCTTCAGTCTCTCACTCTAAAGTCTGATGCATCTGTCATCACCCCTATCACTTTCTTCTGGATGGATGGTCTGCTCTTGGCTTAAGATCACAGTCTGAGGAGTAAGGTAGTGCCTGAATCTGCCCTGGGGGTAGAATCCTCTAGATGGTATTCATCCAGGAAAGGATGAATGTTTGAAGATGCTTGGCAACTATTCACCATCAGTGAATAGTTGATGAGAAAAATACTGAGATGCTCTAAATTAAATTACAGAGGTGAGAGGTGGAGAGGAGGAGAGACCTGAGTGAGAACAAAGACCATTTCACATTCCTTTTTTTGAGATGCAGTCTTTCCCAGGCTCTTCTAGAACTTCTGGACTCAAGAGGTCTTCCTGTCTCAGTCTCCCAAATAGCCTCACTGCAGGCCCAGGCACCCACATCCGAGGGCCATCCCTGGACACTTGCCACTGTGTTAGAAGTTTAACACAAATCTCATCACCACCCACTGGGCACCACCACATCCTGCTGATGAGACAGGGACAAAGGACAGGTAGTCAGCATAGATAGTAAATGATCTAGTGGGAAAGATAAGGGCTGGTTATCAAAGAAAAGGAAATGGGTTGCTAACACCTCTGTTGCTAACACTTTGGGGAGGGGAGATAGCACTTCTCAACACAATCCATTATCCACTGGACTGATTCTTCCTGTGGGGATAAAAAGAGAAGGTAGGGAGGGAGGAGAAATCTGGTATTTATAAAAGAGACAAGACCACCTCTCCATGGGCACCCAGCTCTGGGCCCCAAATTATCTCCAGAGAAGTCTGCTACCTCTGTTCTCTTTCTTAAATAAAACTTGCTTTCTATGCTTGTCTCGGCATTCCTCAGGTGTTTAATCTTCAAGCCAGGGGAACAAGGACCCGTTCCTGATTTCCAGCCTGGTATCACTAACAACCCCACAATTACTTCTTATGGATGGCTCTCCTTTCCCAAATCTTTCCCCTTCTTATTTACAATTGATATAGATTAGTATAAATAAGTAATGTGTTCCTTCTCCAGAAAATGAAAAAAAAAATCTTAGCTTTGATCCATTGGATAGTTTTTCAACTGCTAACTAGCCCTGTTTATAGTGGTTGGAAGAACTTGTCTCAGACCCTGTTCTTTCTTTTTGGTGAGCACCTGTAAGGGTCAATAAATCCTTTGATTTCAGAGACTCTTGGGTCTCAATATTTTTGGCAAGGTTGATCAAATTATATTATTATATTGTATGAATGTACAAATATGCAAAAAAATTCCACTATTATGTATAAATATAATGCACCAATAAAAAAAATCTGAAAAAATAAGTTTTGGTATCACAGTGTAAATTCAGCTAGTAACTGAGTCATAAAATTATTTTGGACCTGGGACCCAGAAAAATTCTTGAATCAGTACATAAAAAGAAAAATGATTTCAGTGTAAGATTTCTTCTGTGTTTAAAACTTAAATCTATTCCTCATCCACAGAAAATATGGAGACCTTAAAGAAGTCCAAGAAAAATTCTCATAAACTTTCCTCACATAGAAATAAGCATTGCTACTGCCTTGACATTTTGATGATTTTGTTGAATATTTTTGATCCTTTTTTTAAACGTGGTTGAGATTACTCTATACATAATTTCATATTCTGCCTTGGTATAACTCTATTCTAAGCATTTGTGGCTTCTCTAAAATTCTTTATAAACATTATTTTTATGATCTCATAATACTACACTGTGTGTTTGTATACAAGTAATTCATATAGCTATTTCCAGAATGTTGGCTATTCAGATTATCTCCTTTTGTGGTTGCTATTATGAATATAAATTCTCATCTTTTTTTTCTAAATGGGACTGATTGTAAAGGGGAATTAATAAACCAGAGGGCAATGACTGTCTTTCTTGACCTTGTCCACATAATTATTTGAAGACGGGAGTTTGATCAGACTTTGATGATCTCTTACTATTTTCTTTCTCGTTCTGGGCACCAGGAGAGAGGGACAGAGTAAGCAATGACAATATAAATAAATATCCAGCAGGAAGAGGCTTTCTAAAACACTATCCTGAGGGGGTCGGGGATATGGCTCAGTTGGTAATAATGCTTGCCTCACATGCACAAGGCAATGGATTCAATACCCAGCACCACAAAAAAAAAATGAAGAAAAAAATAAAAACTATCCTGAGATGCCTCTAGGCTTGGATGACACTGTGAAGTAGTTTATTGTCTGCTGAGGCCCCTGTAAATGTTTATGGAGATTTTTTTTAACTTGTTTGTGGTTTGTAAAGAAGAGCAGAAAAACTCATCCTATTCCAAATAAGTATGACAACACTTTTAATTGGGGGTAAAAAATCATTTGGTTGCAATCTTTAAGACATACAAGGGGCTGAGCATGTAACCCAGCAATAGGGCATATACTTAGCATACAGGAGGGACTGGGTTCTGTCAGGTCAGGCGAAGTGGGCAACGACCAAAGGAGGCAGATTTAAAAGGGGCCACCGAAGGAGGCTTTATTGAGATATCACTCCTGGGTGGAACTCGATCAGAACCACAGAGTGGACAGGAGAAGAGTCTGAGGAGAAATCGTGTGGAAGCCCGACCAGACTGGACTTTTATGGGGCTTACAGCAGGAAGGGAAGAGCTTGGGACAGGAAAAGGTGTTTTTAGGATCCCTTGTCCCTTTGGAGTTGGTCAGGGGAGTTGACTGAACTCCAGGACTGGCCAGGGGACTGCTGATTCACAGGCGTTAGTGAGGAGATCTCGCTGATTAACAGGCATTTCCGCTGGCACCTGATTGATGTTCCTTTCCTGCGCGGCTGCTTTGTTGTAAGTCGCCACCACCGACTTAACATCCCAGCCTTTTTGGTGATACAGGGCGGCGAATTTCATCTAGCTACTTCCTGCTTGTTTAGGGGCGTCGGCGGGAGGGAGTGACTCGAGTGTAGGTTTGGTGGGGAGGTGACTGTAGGGGTGTAGGAGCATCTGGTTGTAGGTCACTCCGGCAATTTCACTCACGCGCTTTTGAGCGAACTTGAGGAGGCAGGGAGCAATCATTAATAGAAGTCCTATTACTTATATAGGAGTGATGTTAGAGTCTGTAAACAAGTCAAAATAACACCTGGCATTTTGCCAGGGGAATGTTAGAGTTGTAAACAAGTCTGGATGGTGCCTGGCAAAATGCCAGAGGGAGTGGTTTGAGAAGTAACAAAAGCGAGCCATTAAGTGTGGAGATTCCTGATTGGTTGACTGATGTATCTAGTTTATGCTAATTAGATAAGCTGTGTGGAATGTATAAATACTGCTCCTGTCCTACAATAAACGGCTCCTACTCCTGCTACATCAACGTACACAAGTTATTCGTCACCCTCCGCTTATTTTGCCCAGCCAGCCGGGCTCCGGCAGAGTGAGAATGGGAGTCAGCCACGCAGTGAGGGTTGAGTTTAGCCAGCCTGGCCAGGGGTCATTTGATGGTTGCTGTTTAAGCCTCTCACCCAAATGACGGAGGGTGTCATAGCAGCATTCTTCTTTCAGGAATAGACAGGTTCTCATTTATCTGCTGTCGAAAGATCTAGAGCTCGATGGTTCTGCAATGAGACTTGGGCAAGAGATGTTATTTGCCTTTGTAGGGAAGTGAGAGAGGCGGCTGATGCCGCTACGGCTTCCCGAAGTTGTTCAAGCTTCTGAGTAGCATAACCAAGTCCTCTTGTCCCGAGTCCAGAGGCAGCGAGGGAGGAGGCCAGGGAGAGTCCAACTACTACTGGTAGAAAGACGGCCCTTCTTGTCCTGGAAAGGGAGGTAGTAACAAGCCATGTTCATTCAGCCTCACAGTACAGAGTTAAATGGGGGACCAAGGTGGAAGGAACACAAAAAGCAAACAGCATATTGAGGCTTAGATTTTTTGTTAGGGTACCATTGCACCAGAAAAAGAACCCAGGTGGAGCAAAGGTTAAGGAAGAAATTCAAGAAATTCGAACAATCTGGTCAGAGGGTGCTGAACCTGAGGAAGTGTAGCAGCAAGAGAAATTCCCTGATGAGTTACGAAAAAGAGGTACTTCCTTAAAGGCTGGAGAGGGAGGTCCTTGGGGTCTAGTTGAGGTATTGAGCGGAAAAATCAATGGGAATTGCAGTTAATGGAGTACGATCCAAACCTGCACAAAGGACCAATTGGACAAATTGAGAAGCTGAAGGCCCTGACGTATTAGGGCCATCCATGAGAAAGGGTCAGCTTTAAGATGGGCAACTGCATCCAGCTGGTGTTGGAGTTCCTTTTCTTGCTCTTGGATGGTTATGTGATTTTGAGGGAACACTTATATATAAGTTCTCCATATTCTGATAGAGGCTGAGGGGTGTTTGGCAAAACTTCATGAATAAAATTTACCATTAACACCAGAAGCCCATTTTGGGTTCCATGGGTCCCAAATAGTCAATTTGGTGTATGCTCGATTCTCATAGCAAGGCTTAGCTAGAAAGCGTTTTTTGCATGAATTATAAGGGCACCGGCCATAGGTGTCAGACCAGCACTTACAGGATTCCTCAGTTTGGTCTGATATGAAGCATAGCATTGCTGAACGTAAGTGGGATGAGGCGGCCTGGTTAAATCCAGTAATATTAAGGGTGATGGCCCGATTACAGCCAGTGAAAGGGCAATCGCCTTGATCCATAAACTGAGAGTGGGTGGTGCCATCCTGTTGCCATGTCGCTTGGATGTGGAAGCACCATCTGTGGGTTAGGGTAGAAGCTTGAGAGAGATTAATGATTAGTAAAAGGAGAGGGTTGGCAAGAAACCTTGAGTTTGGTGGGCCCCAGCAGGGAAGTATGACTGTATGGGGTCAGTGGGGGATGTGGAGCCTCCAAGTTATGTTGAGGTCTTTGTAGACTAGTTGAACAACCTGAGAAGTGAAGGCCAGACCATTGTCTGACTGGATGGAAGTGGGAAGTCCGAACCTGGGATGATCTGCTCAATGAGGATGGAGGCAGTTTCCCTGGAGGTAGGGAAGGCGTCTATCCAAGTGTAAGAGAGTGCTATCCCCAAGTCACAAGCAGTTAGATCCTGTGTCAAGGCCTGACAGAAGAGATAGGGACTGTCCCTGAAGCCTTGGGGTAGGCCTGTCCATGTCAGCTGTTGAGACCTAAAGCATGTAGGGTCTTCCCATGTGAAGGCAAAGAGGTAATAAGGGTCAGGATGGAGGGGCACTGTAAAGAAGGCAGCTTTAAAATCCAGGACAGTAAAGTGAGTGGTCAAAGGGGGATATGAGAAAGAAAAGTGTGAGGGGTGGGAACTATTGGGTGGATGGGAATAACAGCCTTGTTAATTAGGCACAGGTCCTGGACTAAGTGATAGGCTCCAGAGGGTTTGCGTACCAGAAATATGGGAGTGTTGCAGGGGGAGTCTTAGGGACTCAAAGGAAATTTAGTTTGGGGTTTCAGCTGGATTCGGATTGGCTTGTGGTGGGAGGCTTTGACCGGTATGGAGATGTCCCAGATCTGAGGATTGACTAGGTCAGGGGTCACTGGCACAGTAGGTACGGTCGGGTTATTAGAGAGGGTAAGGATCAGAGGCAGAAGGAGATGGATGGTAATATTCTTGGGGTGTAGTTGGAGGGTGGCTCCTAGTAACTGGAGAACATCTCTGCCTAGGAGAGGAACTGGACAAGATGGAATGACCAGAAAAGAGTGAGTGAATGGGTGTCCCTCCAGGGCACAGGCCAGCTTAGCAGTTCAGTTTGGGGAGGAGAGTTTGCCATCAATCCCCATAACTGAGACCTAGAATGAAACAGAGGCCTAGAGTGGCCAGGCAAAACAGAATAGGTAGCCCCCGTGTCCACAAAGAAGCTTATGGACTTACCCGCTGCCTGGAGCGTTACCAGTAAGGGAAGGGCTTGGGACTGGAGAAGGTTGTTTTTAGGGTCCCTTGTCCCTTTGGAGTTGGTCAGGGAAGTTGGCTGAACTTCAGGATTGTCCAGGGGGTCCTGCTGATTGACAGGCATTAGTGAGGAGATCTTGCTGATTGACAGGCATTTCCGCAGGCACCTGATTGATGTTCCTTTCCTGCGCGGCTGCTTTGTTCTAAGTCGCCACCAAGTCGTCACCAGGTTCTATTCCCAGCATTGAAACAGAACCAAAAAATTAAAAATTATATACTAAATATCTAGGACACCAAGGCTAGTGATTCCCTAATGTTTGTGGCATCTCAATCATCTGGAAAGCTCAGTGAAATACAGATTTAACAAGGATTAAGTCTATGGGCCTGTTTTAGTCAGCTTTTTTGCTGCTGTGACCAACAGACTCAACAAGAACAGTTTTAGGGAAGGAAAAGTTTATTTGGGGCTTACAATTTCAGAGGTCTTAGTCCGTAGATGGCAGAGTCTATTTCTCGGGGCCTGGGATGAGGCAGAACATCATGGCAGAGGCATGTGGCATAGGGAAGCATCTGGGAACACAGAGCCAGGAATTGGAGAGAGAGCTCTGCTCTACAAAGACAAAATATAAACCCCAAGGCATGCCCCCAAGAATCTACCTCCTGCAGCCATATACTACATGCTTATAGTTACCACTCAGTTAATTCCTATAAGAGGTTAACTGATTGGGTTAAGCTCTCATAACTCAATCATTTCACCTCTGAACATTGCATTGTCTCACACATGAGCTTTGTGGGGGACACCTAACATCTAAACCATAACCCAAGGATTCTGATTTCCATGTCTAATAAGTTGCTTCATGATGGTGATGCTATTGGTCTTTGGGACTTTGTTAAATTTGTAAAGAACTATAAAGAAAGGAGTTGTAGGTGATTTCAAATAATATAATTCAAATAAAGGGCGTCTCTAGGTACTTCTTGGCCAATCATGAGTGAAGGATACTTGTAAAGCTGCAGACTTGAGGCAGAAAGATAAGGCTGTCCTCTCCAGAGGACAGGACGGACAGACATTAGGAGAAACAAGCTGGAATCCCATCTTGGCTATTTGTAAGCATACAGTCCAGGATTGCTAAGTACATTCACACTGCTGTGTAACCAATCTCCAGAACTTTTTTCTCTTACAAAACAAAGCACCGAATCCATTAAAAAACTCTCCTTTCCTTCTCACTCCAATCATTCGTCTTCTTTCTGTTTCTATGAATTGGACTGCACTAGATAACTCATGTGAGTAGAATGATACAATATTTTCCTTTTTGTGACTATCTTATATCACTAAGTAAAATGTCCTCAAGATTCATTCATGTTGTAGCATTGGGTCAGAAATTCCTTCTTTTTAAAGGCTGAATAAGATTCCATTGATTTTTCCACATATTTTGTTTATCTGTTTATCTATGGATGGATGGTTAGGCTGCTTGCACCTTTTGGCTTTTGTGAGTAGTGTTGCTATGGATATGGATGTATATATTTATACCATTTTTTAAATTGATACAGTTTGTGTGCATCTTTATTTTGTATTTTTAATGTAGGGCTGAGTATCAAACCCAGTGCCTCACGTGTGCTAAGAAAGGATTCTAGCACAAGCTACAATCCCAGTTCAGAGAAAAAACTCCTTTTAAAGGCTTTAAAAAAAGCCTGTAATACCTGCCAGTATCTAGGTCTTCCCAACCTTCATGCATACCTGACCTGAGCTAGCAGCCAGGTGGCAAACACCACTTGTGGCCACTTTATGCCCCATGAGTGTACTTCTCTTCCTTTTTTTCCCCTTCTTTCCTTTCTTCCTTCTTATTTTCAGCAATGCTGGGGTTTGAACCTGGGCTTCACACATGCTACACAAGTGCTCTTTCCCTGAGTTACAGCCTCAGGCTCCTCATGATTCTCTTCTGACTCTTGCTGTGCTGGACAGTTCCATGAGATCATCACCCCTGCTCCCCTGGTCTTTCTTGCATAGTGCTGTGGAAGCTGGTTGCAGAAGAGTTTATATCCTTGACCTTGACCATTGAGCTCCACCTGATGGATAGTGTCCTGGCCACTTATTTTTCTTGCAGACAACTCTGGGAGGCATTCAGCTTCTCAAAGGTCCCAGCAGAACTGGGGGACCTTGATCGTGCCCCGAATGTTGGGGTTTCCTCCTTCACTCACTCTTTCTACTTCCTCACTTCATTTCTGGAATCACCTCCATATAAACTGCCTGTTCTCGAATCCTGTTAGGGACTCAAACAAGTACCAACGGTGGACCTTGCCTCTGACCACATGATTTGCAGCTCTCCTCTCCGTGTCCTGCTGAGGGGCACAGAACATCAGGGGCTAAAATGTTGCCACCCCACCACCACTTTTGTCCTTGCCCTACAGAATCCTAAAGCTCTTGTCAGCACCCCAAGGATAGGGTTTAGGACACAGGTCCCTTCCCAGTGTGGCCATTCCAGATAATAAATTTCTTTTTTACCTCAGCACTGCTTCTTGGTTAATTGGGGTTGTAATAAGGACTTAGGGGCTGCTTTTGCTGAATGCTCTGACTCTCTGGGCCCACAGATGTCCAGTGAATAAAAACAAGGCAAAACCTTGGATTATCTGCCTCCATTTTGCATCTGTCTCCTTTGGTTCTTTAAACCTTGGGTAAAGCTGATAATCAACTGCTGGCTTTTATAACCTCTTAGGCCAGACCACTGAGCAGTGCCTGAAAATCTCCAGTTATTACCATGAACATGAAGGAACTAATACCACAGTTGTGGCAAGCAGGCTGTGACCTGTCTGAGTTGTTCTAGAATGAACAGAATAGCAGTTTTCAGGCTGTGCCTAACCTGAGTGACTTCATCTTTAAAACAACAGTTTGTCATGAATTACTCCATTTTGAGGGCAAGTGCCAGGGTAGAATGAGTACACTCTGTACAAGGAAACAACCTTCATCTGCTAGCACAACCAGAGGCACAAACTGGTAACTTATCCACACCAATGTACAAACTAAACCAGGAACATCTGGACACATAGGCATCCCAAATCATATCAGAAGCACTAAACACAGGAAATTATCAGCTTTGCCAGATGTAATTCCTCACTTAAGACTAAAAGGAGTAGTCCCCTGAGACTGGACACAGCAGCACACTGACCTTGTCATCCGGTCACTCATCATAAGCCTTACCCAGGAAAATTGTCACAGTGATGAACCCCTGGTTCTCTGTCTATGGACTTCAGCTCAGTGCAGTTTCTTGCCTGTGGTGACTTGATACGGCCTACCCCAAACTGACCCTTCAAGCTGGCACTCTGAAACTGCCCTCAGTCTGGACAGTCACCCAGACAACCCCGTGGTACTTGCTGGTTAATATCCTTGTCTGTCTACAGTGACTCTCTGTCTTTGCTCTTGGCCCAGCGTCCTGTAACCTACATGTATCTTTGTGTCAAGTATGATGTGTGATTTGAGGGTTATAGATATTAGAAATTAAGACTGGAATGGAACAAAAGAACTTAAAATTGCCTGGCTTACAACTACACAGTGATCTGAAAGTTGTGTAGCTTGTGAATTCATTGTTATTTAATAAATGCTGACATAGTGGAAGGACACAAACATGTTTGATTTGTGTAAACGGAACAGCTCCCTCCTGACAATCAGGCTTCTCTGACCTGTCCTTTCCCTGAGTCATTCTGTCCTCCAGGAACAATCCCATCTGGCTAATAAATATCTTACAATGCATTGAAACTAGCCCCCAGGCCATAGCAACCTTCCTATCACTGCTTGGCCAACCCTGAGATAATGATCAGCCAGACCACATTTTGCCCAAGACTGTTTGACTGTTAGTACTTCTTGCCACTCCATCCCCTGTTTAATTGTTTGCACTATTTAGACAGGAAGCTCGTGTCAATGCTCCCAAGACCCTTTTCTGAAGACCTTTGTGTTCCTCATATAGCTATATTGACTAAATTCTTTTTCTGTCTTTCATCATTGTTTTTCCATTTGGTATCTGGGTTGAGTGGCCAGATCTGACTTGTTGGGGCTCCCTAAAGTCTGTCTCCACTAGCCTAGCACTTTGGCACCATGGTGAGTGCCTGAGTTTGGTCTGTTGGGTACCCCCAAAGTCAGGCCTCTGGCCCAAAACTCTGGAAACAGAAACTGCCACAGTCTGGCTAAGAAACACCATAAGATTCTATAAGAGGAAAAGCAGAGGGATCCAAGCAGGTATCACCAGACTTGGCTATTGTAATTAATTATTGTTAAATAAAAATTTGTAGAAGGCCATTGGTTTGGATTGAGTTTCTAAACTAGGCCCATCAACTAAACCAAAATAGAGTCACTCCTGTGATATCACCAAGCTCAAACTTTGCTGATCTATGAAATCAGGAGAGAGAGAGAAAATAGCCAAATTCCCCATTGAGCCAATTTTAGCCAGCATGATAAGGAAATTTCCTTTAACCCTTACAAGGAAAGTAACTTGTAAACAAAAAATCCATTTTTTTCCTTCGTTTCTCAGCTCTTTCCTATCAATCCAACCTTGTCTGCTCAGCTTATTAGAGCTTTCATTCTTGTGGAATGAATTGTTGCCTGATCGTGGAATTGCAAATGAAAACTACTTAAGATCTTTAAATCTGTAGTAGTTTCATCTTTCCACATTGACATTAGTGAGGTCACTTCACCCTGTAGCATCCATTCTTTTATACTTGTGGTTCTCAAGGTGTGCCCCTGGATCAGACATATTAGAAATGCTAATTCCCTGACCTCAGCTCATCCCTACCCCTGAATCATAAATACTGGGGTTGGGCCAGCAATCATGTTTTGACAAGACTTCCAGGTGATTCTGACAGGTACTGAAATTTGAGAATGTAGGGAAGGAAAAACTTTTCCTCTCTCCTATTAGGTTCAGTGCTCAGGGACCTGAAAATTAGATTGAAAAAAGACAGATCAACAAGAGGTTGACCATTTATTAACACGTGCACTGCACATCCCACAGGATGAGAGAGTAACTTCAAGGAGTGGTTAGAACCTGGACTTCCATAGCATTGTGGAAAAGAAAATAAGTCTGGAGAAAACTGATGAGACAAAGGAAATGAATTGTAGGTTCCAGGGGCTGTACACTTGGGAAGGGATACTAATGGAGCCAGGGTTGCTTATGTGATTCCTTCTTGGTGCTGGTTTCCATCTTTTCAATGATTGTTGAACTTCCTCAGTGTGGTAAGAGAGCTCTCCTCAAGCGAAGACAAGATAGCACAGCTTGGCCAGTATCTGTGTGGCTTGCGTGACTCTGTTATAAAACATGGCGTCTTCAGTAACCATGTATGCATGCATTTCCCAGACAAAGGAAAGGTGACGTGGCACACTTCATGTGCCTGTGCACCTCTGTCTTAACTTCCTTATGATTTATAGTATAGAATACCCACGTGAAGTGTATTTTTTGATATAGGGGAGTCAAAGGAGTAATATATATTGGGGGTAGGGGAAGAGGGGGGTTAGCAGGAGCTTTATAAGGCAAAGTCCCGCTACAATTAGGGTTTGGCCTTTGGATGAAAATCCCTTGAGTCTGTGCTGGCACAAAATAAACACTGCTTCCCGTTGAACAACCCATGCCCTGTCTTTCTGTGCACAAATCCAAAATTTCTTGGGGGCTCTTGTCCAAGATTTGGAGGTAGTGATTTTACCTCTTTTGGTTTCCAGGGTGCAGGCCCTGGAACACTGGGGGAGGTGACCTCACCTGGTGCCAGTAAACCAACTGATCCGAAAGGGACTAACCTTCCCCATGTGCTGGCACAAGGACCCCAAGAGCCAAGGGTACTTAGTGGGGTGGAAGGAACCAGCTCAGGGAGTTCTGCCCATTGGACAGTAGGAACCTGGGTTCAAGAGGTAGACCTGTCCTAAGTGGAAGAAGAGGAGCCTTATCAACACCCCGAGTTGCCTAGTAGTCTTGAGACTAAACCACAACTCTAAGGTACTGGGCAGTGGGTTGCAGACTGAGCATAAGTCAATGGTGGCTGAATAAGGCAGGCTAAGCCCAGAGGGAGTGTGGAGTTGTCATAAGGGGGCAAAATTGCAACATATACAGTCGAGGGGAGAAATAAAGAATGTCCATGCACTTTTCTGCCCCTTTCAGTGCTTTATTCACTCAACTTACTCAATACAATTTCATTCTATAGGTTCTTTTTTTTATTATTTGTTTTATTTAGTTACACATGACAGTACAATGACCTTGACATATCATACATTTGAATCAAATGGGATATAATATCTCTTTTTTCTGAGTGTACAGGTTGCAGAATCACACTGGTCATGCATTCACATATATACACATAGTAATAATAATGTCTGTTTCATTCTATTATCCTTCCTATCTCCCCAACCCCTCCCCTCCCCTCCCATCACTTCTCTCTACCTAATCTAGGGTAATGCTATTCTTTTTTTTTCTTTTTCTCACATCTTCATACATGTATTTTGTATAACAAAGAGGGTCTCCTTCCACCATCCATGCAATTCCCTTTCTCCCTCCCTTTCTCTCCCACCCCTCTTTCCTATGTAGCGGTAATAGGTTCTTAACCAAGAAAACAACAATCCTTAATGCTGGGCACTGCAATAGACATAATCAATTCACAGCAAACAATTCTAGATTAATTCTAAGCACTGCAAACACACTTAATTATGACAGGCTAGTGACAGACATTCCCTCTGCATGCTAAGTTCAAAAGTCTCAAGCCTTAGGCTTTATGTCCAGTAGATGCACACTCACTCAGACGGTGGTGACCAGGTCCAGAACCAAGGCAGGCTCTTCCTGGTGTGGAGTGGACGACCGGTTGAGGAGAGAGTCGTAGGGTGAAGTTGCAGCACTCATCAAGGTCCAGACAAGGTGGTAGAGTTGAGAGTGGTGAGGATCACGCAGAGGCTCAGGGAATGATGACAAGTGATAGGATTCAGGTCCTCATCAGGCTGTCCAGCTCGAGTGCATACTTGTTTCAGCTGACTGAATTTCTGTTCATTTTCTCTATCATTTATACTAAATTCCGGGGTTTTTTTGACCCCCTTTCAATCTTTATCAGCTACCACCAGATTTCTCAGTGACATCATTTACCCTGGGGTCAGAAACATCTGGTCTGGTGGTCTCCACCCTGATCTTCTCGCCTTTTCCTCTTATCAGGTGAGGGCAGCCTGCCAGGGGCTTCACTCTGTTTATCAGGATGAGGGGGAAGTAACTTGTTTGAGGCCATACTGGAGGGCTCTGTGGGTGGGCCTGGTGAAACTGCAGGTTTCAAACTGGAGTTTTTAAAATGGAGTTGCCTAGGCTCGGGCCTAAGGCCATCCTAACAGGAGTCCTGATCTGCTGGTCTGTGGTGATCTTGATACAGCTTATGGCAGAGCCAGGCTTTCTATAAGATCTCCAGCCTGGTCTGGTAGGAGGGGGTTTATACCAACCTGCCAATATTAAGAGGTACCTGAACCATCCCATGAGAGGAGCATCCTAAGACCAATGAAACTATTATACACTCCTTTCCTTCTTTCTCTTCCTTGTGTATGTGATTGTCATCTTTTAGGGGAGGAACTGGATGGCCAACAGAGAAAGCTTACCCCCTAGAATGTATGGTAAAAATTTTTAAAAATATATTTTCGAGACTATGGAGTTCAGTTGACCTCTAAAAAACCCTGGACCATCTGTGAAATAGATAGGTCCTTGTTCCGAGTAGGTTGGCCTGCCAAGGGGTTTCTAGAAAAGAGCTAGTTAGCAAGATTTTTAGGGGTATTATAGGGGACCCCAGGAACCCTGACCAGTTTTCTTACTTTAATTGCTGGAAGACAGGGTCCTCTCTTAGCCACATTGACTAAAGGCTTCTCTGGAAGGGAAGTATAAAATTATGATGGCGCAGGTGATGGCTCCCTCAAAATGCTGACTGGAATCCAAGAAGCCCATTCTATCTGGGGATCCAGAGGGGACTCTCCCACCTATGTACCCTGTCTCCCCTACCACCACCTGCACTCCTTACACCTTCTGCAGTTGAAACTCCACCAGAAGCTGAGGCCACTCCTCCATGGAGCCACCCAAAGCACCCCTGATCACAGCCACCCTGGAGCCACCAGGTTTAACCCTGTGTACTCTGTCTGGGAAGCACAGAAGGACCCCACTGGCAGCCTTCCTCCCAATAAATGTCGAGGTACCCTACAGATGCCACTGAGAGAAACCCAGGGGCCCATCTACTGTGATGAAGATGGTTAGGTGTGAGGCAGACAATGCACCTTATATATCAGCCTTTTGCCATCTCCGATCTTCTGAATTGGAGAAACCACACCCCCTCCTTCACTGATAAGCCTCAGGCTATGATTGATTAAATGCAATCCATCATTCAGACCCACAAGACCACTTGGACTGATTGCCGCCAGATACTCCTGACTGTTTAACACTAAAAATTGCCTCTGAATTACCCAAGCCATGTTACAGTGGTTGGAGGAACATGCCCCAGCAGGAACTATGAATGCCCAGGCTTATGCCTAGAGTCAATTCCCAGAGATGGATCCCCAGTGGGACTGATGACCAGGGATTTCCAATGCTGTTGGGAGGCATGAAAGAAGGACAGGGGAAGGCTATGAACATGAGCAAGACCTCAGAGGTGCTCCAGGGACCTGAAGAGAGCCCAAGTCAATTCTGTGAGAAATTATGCAAAGTATTCTGTTTTTAGACCCATTTAGACCCAGAAGCAGCTGAGAATCAGTGAATGGTTAACTTAGCCTTCGCCAGTCAGGGTCAAGGAGACATTGGCACAAACTGCAGAATCTAAAGGGCTTTGCTGGAATGAATGCAAGCCAACTATTGGAAGTCATGATGAAAGTATTCATCAACTGAAAGCAAGAGGCTCAGTGTGACACTCCTGGAGAGGTGTCCTGTTGGGTCAGAGCTGAGGCCAAAGAAGAAGCCAGCAAGAAGGACAAACCTCCTCCACAGGTGAATTAAGGTGGAATCAGTGTGCTCACTGCCATCAAAAAGGTCACTGGAGGGCTTGGGTTGTAGCTCAGTGGTAAAGCACTTGCCTAGAATGAATGAAGCTCTGGGTTCAATTCTCAGCACTACATCAAATAATAATAATAAATACATAAAATAAAGGTTAATTCTTAAAAATTTAAGTGCCCCCAACCGTCAGAGAATTATCAACCAGTCTGTGGGTGAAGGGGGAGAGGCTGAGTAATTCAAGGATGGTACCAACTACGGCAGCAACCATATGAAGCCCCTGAGGATGATTTTGTTGGATTGACCATTATGGGAAACCATGAGAAAGGCTAGGACAGATGGGGTTCCATTTTATTAGCCCCCCAGGAGTCTATGGTCTGAATGACTGTTGGGGAGCCAGCCATGAGCTTCATGGTTGATATTGGTGCAGAACATTCTGTGGTGACCCAACCTGTGGGCCCCTCCTTTCGCAGAGACATTAGTGGGAGCCATAGGTAGCTGAGCTTGTTGTCCCTTCTCATTGCCTCCACAATGCAATTTAGGTGGGCATGAATTATTCACAAATTTCTCTACTTCACTGTCTTCCCTGTGGCTTTAATGGGTCAGAACCTATTAGGAAAACTGCAGGCCCAGATAACTTTCAGTTCTCACGGCCAAGCTGCCCTGACCCCAGGAAAGTCAGAAGCAAAAATCCTGACTCTCACTGTCCCCACAGAGAAAAGTGGTGCCTCTACCATTTCATAAAAAGGCCACAACAGGGATCTGAGCCTTCTTTCAAGGTGTCTGGGGTGTGAGCTGAAGACAATCTGCCTGGACTGGCCCGAAACTTAACCTCCAATAGGAGTAAAATATTTCATTCTTTGAAAGGCACAGATTGGGATCCAGAGGCACGTGGAGAGACTTCTAAAGTATGGAATCCCCCAAACCTGCCAGTTAGCTGCCAGTCCAGAAGCTGGGACTTTAAGACAAAGACAAGACAGTGCAGCAAGGTCAGTATCTGTGCATGCATGTATGACTCTGTCAGATAGCATGGTGCATGTGTTTCCCAAGCAAAAGAAAGGTGACATGGCACACTCAGCATGCATTCAGGGCACATGTGTGACCCTGCCAACCCCCCTGTGCAGCTCTGTTATAACTTTCTTATGAGTTTACAGTATAGAACACCCATGTGAAATGTATTTTTCCATATAGGAGAGACAAATATGCAACAGGGGCCAGGTGGGAGGAGAAACAGGAGATGGGGACTAGCAGGGGCTACATAAGGTGAAGCTCAGCTGCTAGATCTTTGGATGAGAACCCACTGAGTCTGTGCTGGTACAAAATAAACCCTGCTTCCTGTTGAACACAGTGGTTCCTGTCTCTGTGCACAAATCCTGTACCACCAGGAGAAGGCATTAATGGCAGCCCTCATTTCCTAGAAGTTTCTGCTTTTGGTCAGATATAAGGGAAACTCTGGGGAGGCTTCATTTTGCATCTGTTTTTTATCTCATTTGCCTTGAGCTCAAAAAAATCCTTAGGCCAATGTGATACATTTTGGGGTGTTTCCCTATAAGAACTACCACCTTGTATTTGTAACTCATTTGGGAAGAAAACTACATTCCATTATGTTTCCTCACAGGATCTGCATGCGGGTGGGGAGCGCAGCTCCTCCCTGCTTTCTGGCCAGCCACTCACTCACTACCCTTCCAGGATGCTTACACCCACTCGGGAAAGAAAGAGAATAAGCCCCTAATTTATGGTAAAACCCTACCCTCCTAAGAACAAAAGGAGCCTCTAAATAGTAAAGCACTTGCTCTCTAGACATAAAACTAAAGACAAAGCCTTAGTGAAGTCATATTCTTTCCTGTCATCATTGTTTAGTAGCTTTTGACTGCTATTGTTAAACCTCTAATTTGTACTTTTTCATCGCACACTTTCTATGACCTCCTAGATGATCAGTCAGTTCAGGTGTTTATGAATTGTTAATTATAAAATTTATAAAATGATAATATAACAATTAATAATAGTCATCAAACATTTTTGGTGTTTTAATTGATCCAGTGTGAGTATTGAAAAATTTTCCATAAAGACATTTTGGAATCTATAAGGGATGAAAAAAACTTTTCACCACTCTCCTAGGTTCAGTGCATGGAAACTGCAAATTAACTGACAAAAGACACATTAACAGAGAGAGAGAAAAAAGATTTATTTCATAAGTACATGGATCCTCATGGTAAAGATATGAAAACTCCTCAAAACATTTACACCTGGAAATTTATATATCATTTTAATAAAAAGTGATAAAATATGGAGAAGTAACAAGACAAAGGAAATGTGTTTTGGCTTCTAGGAGTAATAAATTATGGACAGATAAGCAAATCAAATATCAGGAAAACAAATAGAAGACAGGAGTTATTTAGCAGTGTTTTTTATGCAAATAGGCAATGCCACTTCTACAGTAAAAGTCTTCCTGGTACTGGAGAAGGAGGGAGAATACCTTCACAAAGGGAAATTGAGCCCTGCTCTTGGCCAAAATGGAGAAGAGCAGGGAATTCTTCCTGAATCTGCTGTTTCTCAACTGCCTTCAGCTCAAAATAAATCTTTTGCCCAAGTGGCATATTTTGGAGTGATATATTCTGATCCTGAGTCAAAGGCTATTTAAGCATCCATTTATCATGGTGTTAGAATTGTTCACTGTTCTCTTTCTACTGCAGATTGATGTGTTTAAAAGTGTCCTGTTTCTGAAAAAACTAACACCAGTCTAATAATAAAACAGTAGACAAACCCCGATTGGGGTGTCTCTTACAGTATCCTGCAGTATCCTGACCAGGATCCCTCAAGATGGTCAAAGTCATAAAAATAAGTAAAGTCTGAGAAACAGGACACAGGGACTAAATAGACTCTCGAACACTAAATGCAGAAAAAGGACATCAAAGGAAAAACAGGTGAATGTGAATGAAGCATGGAGTTCATTTAGTAGTAATGTATCAATGTTAGTTTATTAGTTAGTTTGGACAGGTGTGCCATGGTAATGTAACGTGATAATGTTAGGGAAAGTGAAAGTGGTAAGATGTATATAAGAACACTGGGTTATCTTAAATGATTCTTCTACAGTTTTTCAGAAAGGAAAAGTTCACTTTAAAGCTCTATGGAAAATTACCCTCTAATGACTACAATAGAACTGTGTTTCCTAAGCATTGATCATTTACTTATAATCATGACTTTGCTTTTTGCTGTGTATTCAAACCATTTGTATTAATTTTTTTCTCCAAATTGAATATTTAAAGAGTGTAAGCTGAGCTGGGGTGTACCTCAGGAGTAGAGTACTTACCTGGCATATGCAAGGACCTGGGTTCCATCCCCAGCACTGCAAAAAATAAACAATTAAAAAAATATTGTAGGTATATACTATTGTCATATGAGGTTATTTCTATAACCTCAGATATAATGACATGATAAGTTTAATGTGTTATTTAAAAAAATCTTTTTGGCTGAGTGCAGTGGTGCACGTATGTAATCCTAGTGGCTTGGGAGGCTGAGGCAGCAGGATCCTAAGTTCAAAGCCAGCCTCAGCAACTTAGCAAGGCCCTCAGCAACCCAGAGAGACCCTGTCTTTAAATAAAATATAAAAAAGGGTTGGGGATGTAGCTCAGTGATTAACTGCCCCTGGATTCAATCCCTGGTTAAAAAAAAAAAAGAAGAAGAAGAAGAAGAAGAAGAGGAAGAGGAAGAGGAAGAAAGAAGAAGGATAAGAAGAAGGAGGAGGAGGAGAAGGAGAAGGAGGAGGAGGAGGAGGAGAGAAGGAAAACAATTTTATTTTATTTATTTATTTATTTTTGACGATTGAATCTAGGAGTGCTCTACCACTAAGGTACATCCCCAGACCTTTTTACTTTTCATTTTGAGACAGAATCTTGCTAAGTTGCCCAGGCTGACCTCAAACTTGTGATCCTCTTGCCTTAGCCTCCTATATGCCACCATGCCCAGCTAAATATTTTTTCTCCAGACACATTTTTGTAAAGTAAATTTGAACAGATATTTTTTCTGAAATATATAGATAATGCCATGCCTTTTGTTTGGTGTAGTTTTCCTGGCATGTGCCACAGGACTTTGGCAGATGCTGTGCCCATCCTCCTCTGTCCGGAACATTTGCCACTTGCCCTTGATCTCTTAACTGAAACACAACTTCTTCAGGAAACAGCCTCTTCCTCTCTACGGCCAGCCTCTAGTAGCATTGTTCAGCTTTACCACTGTCAGCATTGCATTTTGCCTGTTCATAACTTTATCTCACCCTTTCCTCCTCCAAAAACCAATTTTTCAGAAGCAGCCGTGGCCGCTGGAGTTGGCCTTTCCTGGAGACCACTTAGAGTCTGGATGCACTTTCAGAGGCAGCCACCAGGGAGCGCTGTGAGCAGATTGGGAAAGACTGGAAAGGGTGGAGATGAGTCCGGGGAGGGTGCAGGTTGAGTGCTCTGTGGGGGGAAGGCCAGAGAGGACTGGGTTTTCTGGATCCAAGAAAAGAAAAGGGATAGGGATGGAGGTGTGTAGAGAAGAGAATGAAAATGAAAATGTCTTGGCTATGGAGTTTGAGGATGATCATACTTTGGACAGAGATAAAGAATTAATGATGTTGAGGCATCTTCTTGTTTCAGCAAGATATTTAGAAACGAAAACCCTCATGATATTATAGTTTGCATTTGAAGGGCAAATTAGATATTCTTAGTAAGTACACAGTATTGGCAGAGGAAATCCATCTTTCTTGTGTTATAATAGTTCCACAATGCTTGGGTCATGAAGAAAGTGGAATCATGGAGCAATTAAAATGTACTAGTATCTGACCAAAATTAGGAATGATATCGATTCAAGGTTGGTTGGAAGATGTGTAGGATATAGACTTACACAGCTGGAAAGGCCAGCCTGTTTTGAATAACACGGCTGTTTTAGTCAGTTTTTTCGCTGCTGTGATTAAAAGACCTGATAAGAACAATTTTAGAGGAGGAAAAGTTTATTTGGGGCTCAAGGTTTCAGAGATCTCAGTCCCCACACAGCAGGCTCCATTCCTAGGGATACAAGGTGAGGCAGAACATCTTAATGGAAGAGTTAACAGAGGAAAGCAGCCCACATCATGATGATGATGATGATGATGATGATGATGAGAGAGAGAGAGAGAGAGACTGACTCTACTTGCCAGATTCAAAATAAATACCCCAAAGGCACATCCCCAATGACCCACCTCCTCCAGCTGCACCCCACCTGCCTTCAGTTACCCCTCAGTTAATCCCTTCAGGGGATTAATTCACTGATTGGGGTAAGGGTCTCATAACCCAATCATTTCCCCTCTAAACCTTCTTTCATTGTCTTACACATGAGATTTATGGGGTCATCCAAACCGTAACAACCGCCTACTCCCAAGGGCAGGAATATTTATTAGAAATCAGAAACATAACTTGGAAAAAAATTATGCCATTTAAGCAAAATTCAAGGAGCTTTTCTAGTTTCACTTTAGTTCAATAAATATTTATTAGTATCTACAGCCACACATTGTGCTGTCTCTAAGAGGTACTTGGCTGTAGAGCTCACGGACATGTGTACAACTCCATGACACCAGTGGAGAGGATGTGCATACCCTGCATGTGTGGGAACTGCACGGCTGCTGAGAGAAGGGAGTGATAATGGATGTGGATAGTATGAGTGCCTGCTGCAGGGGACTCTCAGGAAGCAAACCCTGTTGCATAATAAAGGATGCTCCTCAACCTACGATGAGGTATGTCCAGGTAAACCAATAGTAAATTGAAAATACTGTAAGTAAAAAAATGCATTTAATGCACCCAACCTACCAAACATCATGGCTTATCCCAGCCAAACTTAAACATGCTCAGAACACTTTTGATAGCCTGCAGTTAGGCAACTCATCCAACCCAAAGCCAACTTCATAGTAGAGTGTTAAATAGCTTTGTGATTTACTGAACACTATGCTAAAGGTAAAAGTGGAATGGTGGTAAGGGAAACTTCACACCATTGTAAAGTTTGAAAAAATGTTATGTCTAACAATTACAAGTTGGGGACCATTTGTATTTATTTATTTATTTCACTCATAATTTGCAAGTTGGCAGGGGGAAGCGGCTCATGTCCACTTCAAGGGGTTTTTATGTACTTTGGAGCAGGATGTGTTCATATGGCCCATGGCAAAAGTATAGAGGACATTTGTATTTCTTCTTTTGAGAAGAGTCTGCTTGGTTCCTTTGCCCATTTATTGATTTAGTTATTTTATTTGTTTATTTATTTATTTATTTATTTATTTGGTGTTAAACTTTTTGAGTTCTTTGTATATCCTGGAAATTAATGCCCTATCTGAGGTGCAGGTGACAAAGTTTTTCTCCCATTCTGTTGGCTCTCTCTTCAAGCTCTTGATTGTTTCCTTTGATATGAAAAAGCTTTTTAGTTTGATGCCATTTGATTTTTTATTTTATTTCTTGTGCTTTAGGAGTCTGGTTCAGGAAGTTAATTTCTGTGCCAGTATATTGAAGTGTTAGGCCTAACTTTTTTTCTAGTAGGTCCATGGTGTCTGGTCTAATTCCTAGGTTTTTGATCCACTTAAGAGTTGATTTTTGTGCAAGGTGAGAGACAAACTTTGTCATTTGTCATGACAAAACATTCATTCTGTTACATATGGATTTCCAGTTTTCCCAGCACCATTTGTTGAAGAGGCTATCTTTTCTCCAGTGTATGTTTTTGGCGTCTTTGTCTAGTATGAGATAACTGTATTTATGCAGGTTTGTTTTTGTATCTTATATTCTATTCTATTGGTCTTCTTGCTTATTTTTGTACCAATATCATGATGTTTTTGTTACTATAGCTCTGTAGCACTATTTAAGGTTTTGTACTGTGATGCTTCCTGATTTGCATTTCTTGCCAAGGATTGCTTTTGCCATTCTGGGGCTTTAATTTTTCCAAATGAATTTTATGACTACTTTTTCCTATTTCTATGAAGAACATCGTTGAATTTGATGAATCTGTATAGTGCTTTTGGTAGTATGGCCATTTTGATAATATTGATTCTGCCTATCCAAGAACATGGGAGATTTTTCCATCTTCTAAGTCTTCTTCAATTTCTTTCTTTAGTGTTCTGTAGTTTTCATTGTAGAGGTCTTCCACCTCTTTTGTTAGATTGGTTCCTAAGTATTTTAATATTTTGGAGGCTATTGTGAATGGGATGGTTTTCCTAATTTCTCTTTTAGTTGATCCATCATTGGAGTATAGGAACACAATTCATTCATGGGTATTGATTTTGTATCCTTGCTACTTTGCTGAATTCCGTTAAATGAATCAACATCTATAGCAGTTAGGGAAATGCAAATTAACACTACACTGAGATTCCATGTCACTCTAGTCAGAATGACAATTATCAAGAATATAAGTAACAACAAATATTGGTAAGGATGTGCGGAAAAGGGAACACTTATACGTTGATGGTGGGACTGAAAATTGGTGCAACAATCTGGAAAACAGTATGGAGATTTTTCAAAAAACTAGGAATGGAACCATCATTTTACACAGTTATCCCATCCTTGGCATATATACAAAAGATTTAACCATACTATAGTGACACAATCACATCAATTTATAGCAGCACAATTTATAATAGCTAAACTATGGAACCAACTTGGATGCCTATCAATAGATGAATAAATAAAGAAATTGTGATATATATACACAATGGAATATTACTAAGTCATAAAAAAGAATGCCTTTATGACATTTTCCAGTAAATGGATGGATCTGGAGAATATCATACTAAGTGAAATAAACCAATCCCCCAAAACCAAAGATTGAATCTTTTCTCTGATATGTGGAAGTTAAACCACAATTAAGGTGGGAGGGGAAGAAGAGAAGTTCAGTAGAATAGACCAAGGGGGACAAAAGGAAGGGAGGAGATATAGGAATAAAAAGACAGTAGAATAAACCTAACATAATTTTCCTATGTACACATATGAATTTACCTAAGTGAACCTCACCATCATGTTCATTCACAAGAATGGGATCCTAACTCTACAGTGAAAACTACAGAACACTAAAGAAATAAATTGCAGAAGATCTTAGAAGACAGAAAAATCTCCCATTTTCTTAGATAAGCAGAATTAATATTGCCAAAATGGCCATTCTACCAAAACCGCTATATAGATTTAATGCAATTCCTATTAAAATTCCAAGACATTCTTTTTTTTTTAAGGGAAATGTTTTGTTTTTTTCTTTTAAATCATTTTATGGTGCTAAGGATTGAACCCAGGGCCGCACACATGCAAGGCAAGTGCTCTACCGCTGAGCCACAACCCCAGCCCCCCAAGACATTCTTTTGGAAAGATTAGAGACCCAGAATACCCAAAGCAATTGTCAGCAAGAAAAGTGAAGCAGGAGGTATCACAATATAAGACATTAAATTGTACTACAGAGCTATAGTAACAAAAACGGCATGGTACTGGCACCAAAATAGACATGTAAACCAGTGGTACAGAATAGAAGGCACAGAGACAAACCCACATAAATATAGTTTTACTAGAAAAAGACATCAAAAACATACACTGCAAAAAAGTAGCCTCTTCAGCAAATGGTGCTGTGGAAACTGGAAATCCATATGTAGCAAAATGAAATTAAATCCCTCTCTCTTACCCTGCACAAAAATCAACTCAAAGTGGATCAAAGACTTAGGCTTTAGATGGAGACCCTGTGCCTGATTAACATCATATTGGCTTAGAAACCGACTTCTTTAACAAGACTCCTAAAGTGCAAGAAGTAAAATCAAGAAGTCAACAAATGGGATTTTATCAAACTAAAAAGCTTCTGAGCAGGAAGACAGAGCCTGAAAAAACTCTTTGCCACCTCTACTCAGAACATAAAGATCTTAACACCAAAAACTCAAATAATCCAATCAATAAATGGGCAAAGGAACTGAATAGGCACTTCACAGAAGAAGAAAAAAAATCGGTTCACAAAGATATGAAAAAAATGTTAAAAATTTCTAGCAGTTAGAAATGCAAATGAAAACTACACTGAGATTCTGTCTCACTCCAGTCAGAATGGCAATTATCAAGAATACAAGTCATTATAAATGTTGGTGAGGATGTGGGGAAAAGGCATACTCATACATTGCTGGTGGGACTGCAAATTGGTGCAACCACCCTGGAAAGCAGTATGGAGATTCCTCAGAAAACTGGGAATGGAACCACCATTTGACCCAGTTATCCCACTCCTCGGTATATACCCTCAGAACTTAAAATCAGCCTTCTATAGTGATGCAACTACATCAATGTTTATAGCAGCTTAATTCACAATAGATAAACTATGGAATCATCCTAGGTGCCCTTCAACATATGAATGGATAAAGAAAATGTGAGATATATATATATATATATATATATATATATATATATATACACACACACACACACACACACACACAATAGAATACTACTTAGCCATAAAGAGAAATAAAATCATGACATTTGCCTGTAGAGACTATCATGCTAAGTGAAATAAGTCAATCCCCCCAAAACAAAGCCCAAATGTTTTCTCTTATATGCAGATGCTGACTCTCAATAAGGGAGGAAGTAGGAAAGAATAGAATTACTTTGGGTTAGACAAAGGGGAATGAAGGTAAGGGAGGGGGAATAGGAATAAGAAAGTTAGTAGAATGAATTGGACATAACTTCCCTACGTTCATATCTGAATACATGACCAATGTAATTCTACATTGTGTACAACCAAAAGATTGGGAAGTTGTACTCCATGTATGTATGATATGTCAAAATAAATATTGTCATGTGTCACTAAAAAGAACAAATAAAAAAAGAATGTGGTTCTAATTAGAATAAGATATATCCTATGCTTGTATAATTTTATCAAAATGGATTCTACTGTCATGTATAACTAAGAAGAACCAATATAATGAAATAAAATAAAAAAGAGTACAGCGGTCAAGTGGGGTATGATGTGTCCAATGCCCTAGCTTGGAAAGCTCACAGTGACACTCTCGTCTGCATGCCATCGGGCAGTGTTTTAGTCAGATTTTTGTTGTTGTTGCTGCTGCAATCAAAAGACCTGACAAGGACAATTTAAAGAGGAAAAGTTTATTTGGGGGCTCATGGTCTCAGAAGTCTCAGTCCATAGACAGCTAACCCCATTCCTTGAGGCTTGAGGTGAGGTAGAACATCATGGCAGAAGAGTGTGGTGGAGGGAAGCAGCTCACATGATGATGAGAAAGCAGAGAAAGACGTCATTCACCAGATACAAAATATATACCCCACAGGCATGCTCCCAGGGACCCACTTCCTCCAGCCACACCCCACCAGTCTTCAGTTACCATCCAGTTAATCCCATTGGGGAATAGTTCATTGATTGGATTAAGGCTCTAAGAGCCTGATCCTTTTTCCTTTGAACCTCTTGTGTTATCTCACACATGAGCTTTTGGGGGACACCTCATATCCAAAACATAACAGACAGTCAGTTTCACATGTCCAAGCCCAACATCCCTAGAGTAGGGAGAGGTGCTCTGACCACCCTAGTGGACGGTGACACAAAGAGAACCAGCACAGGGACTCACACGTAAATGTAGCTTAGGGAGGAATGAGAGATGGCACATTCACACAAATTCCCTGGGAAATGATGCCTTAGCTAGGTATTGAAGGACAAGTAGGAGGTGACCAGGCAGTGAGATCTGAGGATTTCATTTAATAATAGGTCTGACTCAGATAAGAGCCATTATAGGTGCTCTAAGATGTCAATTACAGAATTTCTGAGATCCAGTTTTGAAAAACACAAAACCAGACTCCCTGTTGACTTTCAAGGTGAGACCTAATTTCGTAGTTCCTGTGCACACAATCTTCAAAGGAGCACCTTGTCTGAGTTCCCCTGGGAGTCTATTGCTTTTGTTCAGCCTGAACATTGCAAAGGTGAGCTGAGGAGAAAGGCCCTGGGTGACCATGATGCTCAGGAGAAGATGGCTGGGGAGGACTCTTGTATTCAAAAGTCATCTTTGTGTATTCAGAGGGCCCCTGTCTTTGGTTTCTCTAGCACTGCTGAAGATTCACTCTTGGTGTCTGTAGTTCCCTCAAGAAACCCTGAGAATTCAGCTTGAACATCAGATAGATGTCTTTAAAAGGGTCTGCAAATGAATTTCCGTTCTGTCTCCTCATATTGGGGTGAGTCACATCCTGAGGACTGTTGCCTGGGGATAAGGGAGCCTTGAGTCAAGTATCCCAAGATTCTTAGGCGCAGGAGAGTTGTACCAGGGGCAAAGTGTGTATGTGTGAAAGGGGGTAGTTGAGAGAAATACTGATAGACAGAGAGATAGAGACCAAGAAAGGCACCAAGAAGCGCTGTCAGAGATATATATATAGACAGGGAGACAGATAGGAACTGAGAAAGAGGGACAGAGAGAAACAGTGTCAGAGGCTCACAGACGGGGGAGAAAGAGAAACAGGGTCCACTTCATGCTTTAAAAGTAAACCTTGCTGCTCAACTGCTGGTGGCTTATTTTAAAACTGACTTGTTAGTTTTGTCCACTTCTTCCTCTTCCCCTCCCTAACCTCAGGGGAATGCAAGATCAGCATTCTTTCTGTCCTAAGTTACCTCTGCTTCTGCTCACTGCTGATAAGAATAAAGAAACTCTGGGGGATGGGGTTGTGGCTCAGTGGTAGAGCCCTTACCTAGCATGTGTGAGGCATTGGGTTCGATTCTCAGTACCACACAAAAATGAAATAAAGATATCATGTCCATGTACATCTAAAAAATATTTTTTAAAAATGCAATGCAAGGTGTTTTAAAAAAAAGAATAAAGAAACTCTGGATCTGGAAACGATAACAACATTTCTCTCTAGGATATAAATTGAACATTATAAGATCTACTGAAAATGATACTTAGAAATCAGTTCCTGTATTCCTCCTTTAAAGCTTCTGTTGCCCCTGGAATTTAGAATCCAAGCCTCTATGTGGTGAGTCTCCCAAGTTTTTTCTTTGGGAAATGGTTCTTTTTCCTTGTTATTGGGCTGGCATCAAGGACAGGGACCAAGCTTTCAGCAATGAGGGAGCGAGCACGTGAGAGCTGGGGAAGGGTCAGGGGAGCTGGAGACAGGAAGTTCCTGTAATCTGCCTTCCATGCTGGAAATTGTGAAACTGTAGTCACAACCATGAGTACCAGGGCCATAGAATGTACTAGGTCCAGAACTACTGAGTAAGGTTCCAACAAACCAAAGAGGACTCAGAATGGGTAATGAAAACAGCCTCACCCCAGGTCTACAAAAGAACTCAACCCAAATGAAAAAAAAAAAAAAAGTCAACAAACCAGCCAGTTCTTCCCTTGCCCAGTCTTTCAGGTGGATGGCACCAATCAACCACATTGTTTAAGCTGAAATCATTTCTCCCTGTCTCTGGCACTGCCTACTCCATCATTGTCACCTTCATCTCTTTTTTAGCCTCCTGACAAGCTTCGCTGTGACCACCTGAATTCATTCTATACACAATATCTGGGTTGGTCTCTAAAAATGTGCACCAGAACACAGCCCACCCCTGCCTCCCCAGCCCCCATATTTTCCAGTTGAATTCAGAATGAAATCCAGTACCTTACTCTGAAATTTCAAATTTGTACAGCAAGCCACCTTAAAAACAAGGGGCAGTCAGGCACAGTGGCACATGCTTATAATTCCAGTAACTCAGGAGGCTGAGACAGTAGGATTTCAAGTTTGAGGTCAGCCTGGGCAACTCAGTAAGACCCTGTCTCAAAGAATAGAAAAGTGCTGGGTTATGTAGCTCAGTGGTAAAGTGACCCTGGGTTCAATTCTCAGTACTGCAAAAACGAAACAAACAATGACAATAACAAAATCCAAGTGGTTTAAAAGAACCACCACCATTTATTTGCATGCCATTCTGCAACTTGGGCAAAGCTCAGAGGGGACAGCTTGTCTCTGCTCTGCATATAGTTGGGGTGTACTGACCCAGCATGGGAAGCCTGAGATGGCTTCACTCATATATCTGTACTTCAACTGGGGTGGTCAGAGCAGCTCAAGGGCTGGCTCTTTCTCCATGTGGCCTTTCTCTATAGCAGGGTAGGCGAATTTCATTATGTGGCAGCTCAGAGCATCAGGAAGAGAAAGTAGAGGCTTCCTAGGCATGTACTGCCTAGACCTGGAACAGCACCCAATGTCTCTTCCACTGTATTGTATTGATCAGAACAAGCCACATGGCCAGGCCAGATTCCAGCAGAGGAAAAACAGTCTCCATCTTTTGAGGCAGGAGCATATTGTGTGCTCCACAGGGACTGAAGACCATCTGGCAGACATCTATCATGCCTGGCTTCAAAGCCCCTGTCACCCTTCTGTCCTGCACTTTCACCATCTGTCCCCTCAGCAACTGTGTGTGTCTTTTGGTTCTGTTAAGAGCAGCAATCATAAACCTCAATGGGAGTCTTTGCACTGGCTGTCCTAACTGAAATATTCTTTCCCTGATTTTGTGCATAGCCAGATCTGTCTTGTCATGTGGAGCTCATTTTAAAAGCTACTTCCTCATGGTCATCAACTCTGATCACCCAATGGAAAGCAGTACTCACTCCCATCTCCTCTTGCTCTTTCTTTGCCTAATGTCTCTTACCATCTGATATGTTCACATATATGTGTGCATGTGTATATATCTATGTATTTATTTTCTGTGTTCATATACTAGAATATAAGGAGACATTGTCTAAATCTAAGCATGTGGTATGCCATCCAACTAAATAATCTGATGAGTTTCCAATTCCCAAGAATTGGATTTCATTTCCTTTCATTATGTGTGCTAGACTATGGATAACCATAGTCTGTATCATCATTGTTCATTATTTACAAATAACCTACAAATTTATTGCAATTTGGAACAAAATCCCAATGAAAAATTTCAGGGCCCTTCAAAAACCGATTCAACAATTTATATAAAAGATTTAGGAACAGGAATAATGATGCAGGAGGAGTACCTAAAATAATTTTTAAAAAGGATATGTGTATGATGAGAATCGGCACTGATCATGGGAGACATTTAAGGTGGATTGAAGCTGGTGGGTAAATTGTGAAACATTCTCATCAGGAAATATCATACAGCTATTAAGAACAAAGAAATAGCTCCCTATTTGCCTATATGGAAAGGTCTCAGTTGTTTAATGAATGATATGTGAAGTATTAAATCATGGCAGACTAATAATCTGCATCATCAAATCATGTTGTAGGCTTTCTTTCCTCTCCATGCTTCTAAAAGACTTAATTCATCCAACTATATGACATTGTAGAAGAGGCATAACTATAGAGAGAATAAAAGATAAATAGTTTCCAGAGGCTTGGGGGACAGGGAGGGAAGCATAGGGATTTCTAGAGGGTTAAACTCTTCTGTCTTTATAAATTATGCATTTGTCAAAATCCATGGAACTATATAACAAAGAATGAACCTTAGTGTAAATTAAAGACTTTATCCAATGATAATATGTCAGCATGGGTTCATTAATTTTAACAAGTGTACTACACTAATGTTTACAGGGGAAATTGTATATGTAGGCATGGTGGTTTATAGTATTTCTCTCTCCAATTTTTCTGTAAATTTAAAACTTTCCTTTAAAAGTATATTAATTTTAAAAGAATAAAATTTAAAGTCTTGATTCATCACCTCTTTTCCCATTGGAGGCATGACAAGACAGACCACATCCTTATACAAAGAACAACTGGAAGACACTGAATGGTTTTAAACACATGATAGGGTTGAACACAATTAGGCTTGCATTTTGCAAAACTGACTCTGGCTGACATGTGGATAAAGGATTAGAGGGGATTGGAGAAGGATTAGAAATGATGTGAGGAGGCCAATTGCAGTAATCCATCAGAGATAACGAAGCTGCCAATATGGAGCTGGTGAATAAAGATGGAGGGACATGGATAGATTTGGAAAGTACTTATGGGACAAAATGGAGATAATGTGGTGATACAGCAGATGAGCAAGAAGGAAAGTCAAAGGTGACTTGTAGGTGCTGCTGGATATGGTTATTACCTGCAGAGGATTTAGAGTAATTAATCCAATATAACAATGTCTAGAATTAGTCCTCTTAAGGGACTTTTATTCATGGGTAAGTGATGGCCAGACCAGCTCCCTTCCAACTTCTGGGTAGTCATCTTCATCTTCAGTTCTGCATCAGCACTTAGTTCAGTGCCCTGCACACAGTAATCCACACAGGTCTCTGGAATTGGGTAGAGTGTAGGTGACCACGGCATGCTCTGAGTATTTAAAACCTTGTAGCTAATTTGTACAATGGAGTGGATGCCACATGGGAGGGGACAAATCAATTACATTTTTTGAATGCGGATCAATAAAAGCATAAGCAATTAGCAGAATATGAGATATGGGGTAAAAACTGATGAACTAATTAAGTTAGAAAAAGATATTGTTTTAAGCCTATATAGCAAACATCAGTGTAAGGAATAAAATATCTATTACTTCTGTTGCCAATGCAGTGCTTCTGCTGGGACCCTGAACACTTGGGAAAATCCCATTCATTTTTTAGATGAGACTTAAACATCTCTGCTTCTGTGACGTCTCAATTGATTGCCCCAAACTGAGAGAACTCTAATGACTGCATTTACATCAGTCCCTCCATCAAGGATCGAATTTGTACTGACTGTCTCCCATGCAGGGCAGTGAGTGGGCTTTCATTCTGCATCCCAGTTCCCATTCACATGCCTCTCTCGTGGAACCTATTTCAGTCTAAAATCCTCCTTGGTTCAAAGTGCATCATGGTTGGGATCTAAGAATGTTCCCTGAAAAGCTGTTGTGTTAGGTAATGCAGCAATGGTCAGAGGTGAAAACAATTAGATTGAGACACCTGTAACCTCAAGGGTGGATTAATTCATTTGGTGGATTTGTCATCTGAACGGACTACTGGGTGGTAACTGTAGGCAGTGGAGTGCGGCTAGAGCTAGTAGGTCATTGTAGGTGTAGACTGGACTATATCTGTCCCCGGGTCCTCCCTCACTCTCTGTGCCTCCCAACTACCACAGGCTGAGAGCTTTTCTCTGCCATGATGTCCTACCACAATGTTCTGCTTCACCTCAGGCCAGAACACTGGAGTTGGCTGACCATGGACAGAGACCTCCGAACCATGTGCCCAAAACAAATTTTTTCTCCTCTAAGTTATTATTATCAGGTATTTTGGTGACAGCAGTGAAAAACTGACTAATGGAAAGTGATTATAAGAATAAAAGAGAAAAATGAAGGAAGGTAGAAAAGAAGGAAGAAAGCAAGCAAGAGAGGAAGGATAGAAGGAAAGAAGGAAGGTACAATAAGAACATTCAATAAGTTATTGTTAAAAAAGGGCTGTATTTTGAATATCTCCACCAAAATTCAGGTTGACATTTAATCCTCATTGTGAGGCATTAAGAGTGGGAACCAGATGGGACTTGTGCTGGGGATTAAACCTAGATTCTTGTGCATGCAAGGCAAGCACTCTAACAACTGAGCTATATCCCAGCCCCCAGGACCTTTAAGAAATTATTAGGTAATGAGAAGTCTTCCCTCATGAGTGGATTAATAGATAATGGATAATTTGCAGATTAATGGATAATGATTTATCTTGACTTTATAAAAGCCAGGTTTGCTGTGTCTCTTGAATGTGCCCATCTTTGCCATATGATGCCCTGTGATAGTCTCCACCAGCAAAAAGAACCTCATTAGATATGACCTTTTGACCTTGGACCTCTGGAACCCTGAGTTGAATAAATCTTTATTCTTCATAAAGAATATGTTTGTTATATTCAGTTATAGCAACAAAATGAACTAAGACAATAAGTGGTTAAAAATGTTAATGAGTAAAATTATGAGAGGCACAGAAGCACATTTTTTGTTCAGGTTTAAGGCAGCATGGTTTAGAATAAAAGGGTGCTGAGCCTTGGACTTGGAAGTCACACTTGACTTTCTTCTTTTTCTTTTTTTCGTGGGGTATACCAGGGATTGAACTCAGGGGTACTTGACCTCTAAGCCAAATCCCCAGCACTATTTTGTATCTTATTTAGAGACAGGGTCTCACTGAGTTGCTTAGTACCTTACCTTTGCTGAGGCTGGCTTTGAACTCACAATCCTCCTGCCTCAGTCTCTTGAGCTGCTGGGATTACAGGCATGTGCCCTTAACTTTTCTCTTTACAGCCCTTGCTGGGTTTTAGGTCTCTCCTCTGTTGACAGAGGAGGAATTAGACTCCATCTATAAGATAATTTTCAGTTCTAAAGGAGTCATGCTAACAGGTTGGAGCAGGATGAGCCCTGATGTTCTCTTTTTCTTTATCCATGGATAAAGAAACATGGAGAACTTATCCCAGGCCAGACTCTGAGTGAAGCCTGGGAAGTGAAATGATGAATACAAGAACACTTCATCCTTTAAGGCTCAGAGCTTAGTGAAGATGGTGTAAGGAGAAGGCCTCATTTTGGGTACATGCAAGAAACATGTGTCTATGCCTCATATGACTTCTGTTAGTATAAATTATCTTCACTCGGCCTCCAGACCTCGCTCTCCTGTTTGTCTTCTCCCCTAGATCATGGGCATAGAATAAAAAATATTTGCTAGATTATTGAATTGTCCTGATGGAGATATTGGCCGGGATATTCTGGAAGCATGAGTAAGTGGTCCCCAATCCAGTCTAGGCCTAAGGGGTGAGGTAGAGAGGAAACGACTTTCTAGGAAGGTTCTAATGAGTGGGAGTAACCAAGCTAAGTGCTTACATGATGAAGCTTCCTGAAAGAGGCCATGGCACAGGCCAATATGGAGAGAGAGCTGATGGGAGGCTCCAGAAGGCAAAGCTGGGAGGACAGCAAGTGGGAGAGGAGGCCTTGAATTCTACTGGAAAGAACCAAGAACAGTATCCTGTAGGAAAAGTTTTACCACAGGTGAGAAAGTCCAGTTTGTTGTTAATTTAGCTCACTTCTCATTCTTTTTATGTTATTTATTTTTGTTAAAAATATTTTAAAATTTATTGGTGCATTATAATTATACACAATAGTGGGATTCATTGTGACACATTTGAACGTGCATGTAACATAAATTGGTCAATTTCATTTCCCAATCCTTCCCCTTTCCCTCCCCTCCTCCTTCCCCAGGATCCCCTTCTTCTTCTATTTTCATGAGACACACTCCCTTCCTTTTTTTTCTCTACCTGTCACATATGAGAGAACATATTTGACCTAGGCTTTCTGAGTCTTGATTTATTTTGCTTAATTTAATAATGTTCTCAAGTTCCATCCATTTCCTGCAAATGACATAATCTCTGTCTTTATGATTGAATAAAACTACATTGCATTGCACATATATATATATATATATATATATATATATATATACACACACTCTTGTATTTATCCTTTCATCTATTGATGAACAACGGTTCCATAACTTGACTATTGTGAATTGTGCTGCTCTAAACATGGGTATGCAAATATTGTATGCTTGCTTTAATTCTTTTAGATAAATACTAAGAGTTCACTCTCTACTTATTCTATGTGGTGTGGATGTGAAGTGGACAGGAAGGCAGGAAGGTTGTCCTTAGGAAGGTGTATAAGGAATAATGCAAGAATTATGTAAGAACTAGTATCAGCCAGACTTTCCCAAATTGAAAGTATTTAATTTTTAATTTAAAAATTATACCTGTTAAATTATAACATGTGCCATAGGAATATGTTGGAAATTTTGAGGAAAGTTATTTTTTTCATCCAGTGCTCTAACCTTCCAGCCCTGGGTCATGTGTAGATCTTAAAAAATACTTGTTCTGGAGCTGGGCTGGGGCCCAGTGATAGAGTGTTTGCCTAGAACGTGTGAGGCACTGGGTTCAATCCTCAGCACTACATAAAAATAAATGAATAAAATAAAATATTGTGTCCATCTACAACTAAAAAAATATGATTTAAAAAATACTTGTTCTGTTATGGTACAATGGTGTATTAAGAATTGTAATGCAAAAATAAATTAAAAAAATACTTGTTCTGGGCTGGAGTTGTGGCTCTGTGGTGGAGCACTTGCCTAGTACATCCAGGGCCCTGGGTTTGATCCTCAGCACCACATGAAAATAAATGAAGATGTTGTGTCTATCTCCAACTAAAAAATAAATATTAAAAAAAAATACTTGTTCTAAGACTTTATCCCAGGGGTGTGTGTTAACCACCTCAATAAGTAGAATCAGTTATTTGAGTTAAATATTTTGTTAGACTATGGTGAATACTCTAAAACTTTAGAAAGTGACAGTTATTTTCTTCTTATCTTCCTCCCAACAATAATACTCATTTCATAATACCTTTATAGCCCTCAACTTTGTTTTATTTTTGCCAGCCTACTGCTTCTGCAAGTGGTAAACTGGAGACAGACAGAATCAGACACCTGCAACTGTACCCTATGGTCCCCATATGTAAAGTTTCAGTTTTCACTGAAACTTAAGGCAAATTAAAAATGTTATTAATCTTTATAGATATGTGGTGCTGATTTTGGTACTACCTTGCCCAGCACAGAATCTGCTCGGGCTGCTCACCTGCTTTTCCTGTTTGCTCAGTTGGATTTTTCACTTCTCCCTTAAATACTGAATGTTTTGCTCAGAAGTCTGAAGATATGCTTTTGAGCTGAAGCTCATCTATGCCTGCAGGACACTAAATCATCTTCTTAATCTGATTTTAGCTTAGTTCTTTTTTCATTGCCTCTATGTTAGAGATTGTTTTTTATTCACTGCCATAAAGCAAGGCATAGTTTGTATGTGAAATCTTCAGAATTTACAGCTGTAAGATAAAGGGAATCTTGATTTCAAATACTACCATTCACTTTTTGGGTGTAGTTATGGGGACCACATATTCTGGTTTTTCTGGAAACAAGGCCTAGAATGCCCCTATTTTCACCATGCCATCCAGTTTGTCTCTTTCTTTCCCTTACCACTTTCATTAGATTATGTGGTAACCCTAGCAATAGGTAAGCCATACTTGAGCTGAAATCTTGATTGTGAGGAGTTTTTTTTTTTTTTTAAAGTAGCTGTCAGTGGAGTTTAATGTATCTGTTGTATCATGCCCTAGATTTATGATTAACAAAAATCACACATTAGCCTTAAATTTCTTATTTTAGTTGTCATCTAGGTTAATTTGTTTGTCAGTACTGGAGATTGAACCCAAAGCCTCATGCATGCTAGCCAAGTGCTCAACCACTGAACTACATCCCCAGCCCCTAAATTCATAATTATGAATGTTATTTTGCTTGAAAATTCAGAGCAGAAATGATAATCATTAGAGAAACAATTTATAAATTATAGCTAAAAAGTTATTCTGTGTCTTAGTGTTAATTCACTCTCACTGCAGTGTACTTAATAGCAACTGGTATTTTTTACATCTAATACTTTAATCAGACTTTATAAAAAATCAAGTTGCAATACAAATCTAGTTTCTTCTCTCTCCTGTGGGAGAGAGAATACAAATCTAGTTTCTTCTCTCTCCTCCTCTCTCAGTGCTGAAGATTAAACCTGGGGCCTCCTGCATGCTAAACACACACTGTATCACTGAATAACACCCCCAGGCATAGTTCAACATTATTTTTGTTTGTTTGTTTGGACAAGGTCTCACACTCTTCCCCAGGCTGGTCTCAAACTTAGGATTCTCTTTCCTCAGCCTCCCATGTAGCTGGGATTAGGGATGTGTGTCTCTATGCTTGGCTTTGGAGCTCAATTTTTAAAGATTCTATGTATATGTGAGATCTTGTAGTATTTGTCTCTCTGTGCCTGGCTTATTTCATTGGAGATAATGTCCTCTAGGTTCATCTGTGTAACAACAAATGACTGAATTTTCTGTTTTTGATGGATGAATTCCATTTTGTATGGAGTGTTCCATTTTGTACATACAATGCCTTTTCTTTATCCATTCATCCACTGACAGATACCTCATTTGTTTCTGTATCTTGGCTATTGTGAATAATGCTGCAGTGAACATGGGAGTGCAAGGGTCTCTGACAGACTGATTTCAATGCCTTTGAATATGTACCCAGAAGTGGGATTGTTAGGTAATATGGTAAAAAAAAAAATTATATATATATATATATATATATATATATATATATATATATATAGAGAGAGAGAGAGAGAGAGAGAGAGAGAGAGAGAGGGGGGGGGCTTCATACTCCAAATTTTTCATAAATAATAATTTAGAAATATTTAGAATAATTTCTATTTCCCAATAATGTACATCCTTAACCACAATGCACAAGGGTTTTCTCCTCTCCACATCCTCACCAACACTGGTTATCTTTCATCTTTTTGATAATAACCAATCTAACAGATGTGAGATTAGTTCTCATTGTGGTTTTAGTCTGACTTTCCCTGGTGGTTATGAATGTTGAAGATTTTAAATATATCTGTTGGCTATTTGCATGTCTTCTGAGAAATGTCTATTCAGATCCTTTGTCCATTTTTTGTTTTCTTGTTATTGAATGAGCAGATATTTTCCCCCTCTGGCAAGCATCACTTTCTTCTGATGGTTTTTCTCAGATAGAGTGAATGAAAAATATTAAGCAAATAAGCTATCATATCCATCTCCTAGTGTGCCTGTTGAATAGGCAGAAAAGCTATCTTAATACCTCCAGTAAAACAGCTGAGATTATGCTTTGTGAATGGAAAAACTCAAGACAAGTAATTCTCCTTCTCACTGCTTCTCAGAGACTATAAAGGCATATGTTAGATAGGGCTGAGTAGGTATCTTAGGTTTTATTAGTATTTGAGAGAAATTTAGCTAAATAAATGTCACAACATCATAAGTCAAACCCTAATTATAAGGTTATTCTCTGATTTATAAGCACAGAGGCTGAGTTCAATGCCGAGGTTTTGGTTTCCTTTCTTCCTCCTGTCCATGTGTGTATTCCAAATGCTTTATTCAGCATCACCCACAAGTCTGGTTTATTATCACTCTCTGCTTCAAATGACATGATAAATAGTTCCCTTTCTCAAGCTCTCAATTTCTATTCTATTTTCAGACAGGATAGTAATTAGATTCTTTGTTTTGTGTTGGGGCCTCGAAAAAGACCCAATAGTGACTTTTTAATTGGCCCATTTTCCCTTTAATCATTATTTCTTCATTAGAAACCACATGAATTCAGAACTGTTCTGCTTATGTTCATCTTACAATTATATCATTCAAGCATTAATTTTCCCATGGTAATTTTGTGGATTATTACATTTTTATTATCTAAGAATCCTGATAATATTATGGACTCTTTTAATGAAACTCCATCTGTATCCATAGTCCCTAATATAATTTTAAAATATGATGTAGATTTAATTTTATTAGCATTCTAGAAGCAGATACAGTGAGACAGAAATTAGTAGCAATATTGACACAACGTGTTCTCAATTTTATGATGGGTTAAATTCAGGGCCAATTTATCACAAGTGGAAAAAGTTCAAGATCACATAAATAAACGAGAGCTCTTGAAGAAAGAATATTTTATCTTTAAACCTGGTACAAAGAAAACCCATCTGTTCACCACCCTGAGTAGAATTCAGAACATAAGTCCTTGCTGCTAGGGTCAGTTACTGTGTGCATCACTTCAATAGCTGCAACAAAATTTCTTTTCTGGAAAACTTCTGAGAAAACCAATGTGTTGTATAGTGGCTATAAAATGTGTAGTTCCATATGGATACTTTAGTTCATTCAATAAGCATCTAGGAGCCAGGCATGGGGATACATGCTTGTAATTCCAGCTACTCAGGAGGGTGAGGCAAGAAGATTACAAGTTCAAGGCCAGCCTCAACAACATAGTGAGAGCCCCATCTCAAAAATTTTAAAAAGTGATGGAGATGTATCTCAGTGATAAGGTGCCTCTGGGTTCAATTTCCATTACTGCCAAAAAACAAACAAACAAAAGATCCTTCATTCTGCAAATAGTATCTATTATGTGTCAAGAATGTTCTAGATATTGGATATGCAGAGACAAACAAAATGACAAGGTTCTTATTGGAAAGATAGACTAATAGATATTAAATAGTAAGCAAGAAAAAATTGTATATAATTTGAATAATCATTTATGATATTTGCACGATTATGTAAACATATAACTGAAGCAGAGACTTAAAATAAGATGGTGTGTTAGAGAGTGACTGGGAGGCCTCTTTTGATGGCCAAGGGGTCCTGAGATGAAAGATTAGAATCTGAGGTACAAGGGGTGAGATTCGGGGAATCTATTTCTGGCAGAGAAGAGTTTAGGGCACAAGTCCCTAGTTTAGTGAGTCAGAAGGAAGTGGGTGTGGCTGGATGATGACGGCTGAGGGGCACTGGACATGTGATGAGGTCAGAGAGCACGAATCAGAAAACCAGGGTTCTAGCTAGGCATGTTGGCGCATACCTGTAATCCCAGTGATTTGGCAGGAGGATCACAAGTTTGGGGCCATCCCTGTTTCAAAATAAAAATAAAAAGGTCTGGGAATGTAGCTCAGCCCCCCTGGGTTCAATCTATAGCACCAGAGTAAAAGAAAATTAGGGTTCTCTGAACTTGTTCTTATACTCCACACTATTGAACACAGGATTTGAGGAAGACTTAAATGCACCCTATGTGTCATACACTTCCAGGAAGCTACCCTGTAACCATCCATCTCCAGTTCCTCTTTTTTTTTTCCAGTTCTTCTCTTTATCACAGAACTCCAGTTTTGTTTGGAGTTGCACTGCCCCAGTGACTCCCTTGCATCTATGGATTGTCACATCACATAGTTATGGTTAATAATGTGTATCCAGAATGCTTGATGAGAAGAGTTACCCCTCCAGCATAAAAAGGGAAACTTCTAGCAGATGGCTTTCATGTTTCCCATTCTTCCTGCCTGGAACACTGATGCAATGTCTGTGGGTATAGCAGACAGAAATCTGAAGGACTAATGGCGGCATGGACCTATCGCACTGCCCAGTTCTGCCAACTTCTTGTATGTTAGAATCAACAAACAAAGCTATGAATTTTCAATGTTGGCCTCCAGGTTTTCTCTTACTTGCAACCAAGCACAATCCTAAATCACAATATAGAAAAGGAAAAAAAATTGTTTTTTGTTAAAAACAAATTTGTTAAAACAAATCCAGAGATAATGATAACCCAGAGAGAGGAAAAAGTATTCTGGCATAGTAACATGTCATCCTGAAATTTGGTATCAAGAAATATAAAGTCAAAACCAAGGAGAAATTGCTCAATACAACGATTACCAACACTACTATAATTCTACTAATAGTAATAAAGATGATACACACTGACAAGAAATAGCAAAACTATCTCCTATTTCAGTGCTTACCATATGCCAAGCACTCTTCTAAGCACTTACCAGGTATTAAATAATTTAATTCTTAGAAAAAAAACCCTTATAATTATTGTCTATACTTCACAGATAAAGATATTTGTCTAGGGTGAAAGAACTAGGATTTCAACCTGGGTTGTCTGACAGTCCTGCTGTGTTCTTCAAAATTTTCTAAGTTTCTGTAATGTCTGGCATATTATCTTTGTGTCTTTGGTAAAGGGTCTGATCAAATCTTTTGCTTATTTTAAAAAATTGAGCTGCTCACCTTAATATTGAGCATCTCTTTGCTTTTCAAATTTAAAATAACACAGACATCTGAATACCCAAAGGAAAAAAAAATGGAAGGAAATAATGAAATGGTACCTTTAAAGAGCAGGAAAAAATAATTTCTAACTTAGAATTCTGTATCAAGGAAAATATTCTTCAATCACAAAAGTGAAATACAGACATTTTTAGACAAAGAGAAAGAAAATTCATTGCTAGCATAATTGCTTTAAAGGAAATATTAAAGGTTTCCCCCCAGATGAAAGGAAAATTAAGTTAGAGAGAAACTTGGAGATGTAGAAAGAAGTGAAGAACAACAGAAAGGGTGAAGATGTAGATAGATCTAAATGAATATTAACTGTACAAAACCCAATGTAAATAATGTCTTGTGGGGATATATACATATACATATAAATAGTATATCAGGAGATATGTGTACATGTGTAGTTAACTGTTGTCACTTTCAAGGATATATAATATTAGTGTGTATTGGGAAATATATATTATATATAGTTACTAAGCTTAGACATGAGCAGACAGCATCCTTTCCTGGGCCCTGTACTCTTGTCTTCTTTTAGCCTTCCCTATCTTATAAGCGGAGGAATCCATGGGGCCAAGGAGCCATGCTCACCTGGAGCCTATTAGAACTCATCTAGAACACAGTTGGGTACTGGAGACCCTAGAATTCCCCATTCACGTGGATCTTATCATACTTTCAAGCCTTTTTGAGCCCTTTCCCTGACTCCATTCTCTCTAGGGCACACTGTGATGCTGTTGGACTCCCTATGACTTATGAGTAGACAAGTGGAGACTGTTCAGAGCAGGCGTCCATGGACCTGGGTCGCCCATATGTGTGTGCATGAGGCCCCTCACAGTGTTGGAGGTGGAAGCTGGAAAATAGCTGGATGTAGAAAGAGAAGGAGGATGACTATGGACCAACAACTAGAAGCTGCCTTTCCTGTGCTATCATATTCTAATATGGGATTCTGTAGAGTTCTAAATTTGAATTTAGAATTTTTCATTTGAATATGGTCTTCTGAATTGTCATGAAGAATTATTGGTAAATGTAGGAAAATAGCCTGCATTTTATTCAACATTGTGTTAATTTGATTTATACTCTATCTAGGTATGTACATAGACTCCCATTTGTACTCTTTCTCTGAATCCTAAAAATGTTTAAGGGTGGATTTCTTTTTAAATTTATTATATGTTGCTATAACAAAATATTTGAGCCTGGAGACTTTATAAAGAAGGCAAGTTTATTTGGTTAACAATTCTGATGGCTGGAGAATCCAAACCGCAAGGTGTATGTGATGAGGGCTTCCCACTGGCAGCATTACAACATGACAGAGAAGCAGAAAGGAAACCAGATATATACAGGAGAAGCCAAGGAATGGAGTGACCTTGCTTTATAACAACATACTCTCTCAAGAAATAATCCAGTCGTAGGGCTGGGGTTATGGCTCAGCAGTAGAGCACTTGCCTCACATGTGTGAGGCCTTGAGTTTGATCCTCAGCACCACTAAATAAATAAACAAATGAAGATTAAAAAAATAAATAACCCAATCACCTAACCAATTCCCCATTCAGAAGGATAGAGCCCCATGACCTAAGCGGGTTCCATCAGGATGCAGCTCTTAAAGGTTCTCCTTCCTTAAAACTGCCATACTGGGAACCACTCTCCAGCATGTGAGCCTTTGATGGAAAAACCACCTTCAAACCATGGCAGTCTACCTCTATAGAATTAAAATACATGAAAACAATGGTGCATTCGTTGGAATGGAGGTAAGTGGGGTTGAAGGGTTCTAAGTAGAATGTCTGAGATATGATAAAAGAACTAATATATATGGGTTTCTAATAAGTTGAGGATATTTGTTGTAAGATCTAGGGTGTCCACTAAAGGAATAGAAAGAGAGTGTAAAATTAATGAACAAAGAAAAGGTAGAAAGAATAACAAAAAAACATTTAAACAGTCCCAAAGTAGTCAATAAAGGCAGGAAAAGCTTGTAAGGAAAACAGAAAGCAAGTAATGTTACATATGTATGTGCCCATATGTATGTGTATGAGGTCATATGCTGGGAGATTTTGACATTCTTTTTCTCTGAGTAACTGATAAAAAATGAAGATTTGAATAATATAATGATACTGATATAAATAAAATTCTATGCCCGACAATTGTGATATGCGTATATTCTATTCAAATACACATGTAACATTTGCCAAAATTAACTAAATGCTAGATTGTAATGAACATTTTATAACAAATAATACAAAACATGTTCTCTGAGCACAGTGGGATTAAGTTAGAAATCAATAACAAAATGATAATTTAAAAATTCATATATTTGGAAACTAAGAATATACTTCTAAATTTTACATAAATACAAAGGATATATCACAATAATATTTGACATTATTTTCTTTTACTAACTTACCGAGATGAACACTGATTTTCAGCTTTTCTTCTTTTCTCATATATGCAATTATTTTTACAATTTTCCCTCTAAGCAAATCTTTGTGTTGTACCCCACAAATATTTTGGATTATCAAAAAGGAGAAATTAATCTTGACCTCTTTCCTTTGTTATACACAAAATACAACAATGAAGATTTGGTAAGATAGCATAAGAAAAGAGCTTCATGATATTGAGATAATTAAAGGCTTCTTAAATAAATTAATCAAAGCATTTTCCATAGAGGAAAATACTGATAAACTAGACTATGTTCGGATTAGGAATTTATCAAAAGAAACCATTAAGAAAATAAGTCAAACCACCATTAAAATATATAAATATTTCCTACAAACCAATAAAGAAAAAAAGATCAACATGATAGCAAAGTATGCATGACACCTGAATAGCACTCATTATATAAGAATATATCTAAGTAGCCAATAAACAAATGAAATAGTGCTTAACTCATTAGCAAGTGGGAAAATTCTAATAAAACACAATGAAACATTATTTCAAGTACAAGAGTGACTACAATTTAAAGCAACAACAATATCACCTCATAGGGCAATGGGAATACTCTGCTGGTAGAACTGTAAATTGGTGCAACCACTTTGGAAAAAGACATTTGGAATCAACTGAAGCTGAATATATTCATATCATATAATCCAGCAATGTCACACCTAGGTATATACAAGAGGAATATGCACATGTTTGTACAAAGACATGAACATAACTGTTCATAGTAAGAGTATTCTGAGGGCTTATTCCAGTAGGCTTAGAATTCACTTCACCTGCACTAGCATCACAGTGACTCCTGATAAAGGCATAAAACCTACCAATTACTAGTGTTACTTTATAATCATGGCATATCAATAGCAATGATATTGATGGATCATATTTGGTTTATTGAGACTCCCTGAGGCTGGCTACAGCTCAGCAATATGCCTACCTCACCAGCAAACTTGGAAAAAAGCAACATCTGGAACTTCATTTTGTGACCCCTGATTCTAAAGGATTCTATGCACATGTTGGTTCCTGATTAGAGAGAAAAGGTGTGTCAGTATGGTCTCTACAGAGTCAGCACAACTGGATCCTGGGTCTGTAACCTTTGCTGTTGTCTGGATTGCATATCCTTACCTTGATTCTCTGCTACATTGAATCCTTTTCCTGAAATGAACTGTAGATTCATAAACATGGGTCTTTGAGTCCTGTGAATCTTCTCTAGCATCAAACCCCATTTCACTTACACTGTTATTACAATAAGATTACTTGTAATAGCCCCAGATTTCAAGTGTCCCCAATGTTCGTCAATAGCAGAATGGATAGGAACTAAATCAGGTTATATTCAAACAATTGAATACCACACAGAGATGAAAATAAATACTACTGCTACATACAAACAGATTAATCTTACAAACATATGTTAAAAAGAAACTAGATAGGAAGCAACCATACTGTATGATTACATTTGTATAAAATAGTACAAAAATAAGCAGAACTAATCTAAGGTAAATACTGGTTACCTTTGGAGAAAAGGGATGGAATAATAACTAAAAGATGGCAAAAGCTGGACATGTTCTAATCTCGTGACCTGGGTAGTGATTTATTGGGTATGTTTGGTTGGTTATAATTCATCAAGCTTGTGGTTTTCTGCAGGATATTATTTTTTTCTTAGAATTGTATTAGAAATTTAAATGTTTCAGAAAAAGATGGTTCCAGTGTTTGAGAACTGGTTGCCAAAATATGGAAGGGGTTGTGATACCAAAGAGGCACACAGATCCAGGATAGCAAAAAATGTAATTTATTGGGGACTTTTATGGACAGAAGTTTATTTGGGGCTGTAGTAAGACAGAAGGATCCATGCACCCCAAGGTAAGAGGAAGGAGTTTATATGCTAAGCTAGACAAAGGTAGTTCTCAGTCAACTGGATTGTAGTTGGCCTTTCTCAAAAATGTTTAACCTGTTCAATATTAGTTATGAAGTAGTCTGGGCATCAGTGGCCACAAAACACTCCGCTGATTATCTGAATGACTTTGTTTGTCTTATAGGGTTTGGGATGAGGGTCCAGGGACACTGGGCAGGCAAGAGGGCAGTTATATTGATTTGGATCCCTACATAACAACAAACACCTGTGAATTCATTTAAAAGGAGAAAAAGAGAGAAATACTTCTTTGGCCATATTTGGAAGTAACGAGAACATCAACTCCTTAATCTAAAAATTGGCAACTCATGGGAAAAACTTAAGCAATTAATTTGTCTTTCTCATCAACTGCATTTTAGTGCAATTAAATAGACCTGATTGATGAGGGAAATGTTTTACATATGATTTCTAACTTATAAATGTAGAATTGATGATAGAACTAGAAAATCACCAGTGGTAACTCCAAATGAAAAAGAGATAGGCAAATATCATGGTATTAATCACCCATGGCTACATAACAGGCTACCCCAAATGTAGTGGCTCAAAACAATAAAACTGTACTATGGCACCATTCTGTGGGTATCAAATCTTACCAGGTGCCCTGCCTCAGGGTCTCTCCAGGCTACAATCAAGGTGTCAGCTTTATGGTCATCACAAAGCTTGTCAGGGAGAGGTTTTGCTTCCAAGCTCATTCTTGGAAGCAGATCTCAGGTCCTTGCTGGCTGTTGGCCAGAGACAACAGTTACTTGCCACATGGGCATCTCAAAAGATTGCAGCTAGTAAGTGAGCAAGAGAGCAAGAGAGGGTGTTCAAGACAGAATCCATAGGTTTTTGCAACTTAATCTTGAAGGGGAACCCCATCACCTCTTCTGCATTCTATTCTTAAAAGTCTTGAGTCCAGCCCAAGCTCAAGGGGAAAGGATTACACAAGGATGTAAATAGTCAGGAATCGCTGAGAGTCTCTTAGAGATTGCCTACCGTAGCTATTGGATGAAAAGTTAATGGAGGAATTTGATAAAATAGAGGCAGCAGGATGTCACCACCTAAATGCTGTTTAAAATCACTAAGACAGGGACAGCCAGACCTTTTTTTGCCTTGTGCTGTGAAGCAATGTGAAATACACAGCACTATCTAATATGCTTTCCAAAAAAGAGGTGACTTTGAATCTAATCAAGCCTATTTACAAGAAACAAATTGAGAGATTTAAAAAAAAAAAACCTATGTGATAGAAGAGCAGGTTAAATGACACCATGGAGATACAAATCTAGAAGATGGAAATCTCTATAGCACAATGGACCTATTTTGTAAGCTAATTGGAGAAAAATGAAGACTTGCTATAGATTAAAAAATCCTTAAGAAAACTAGCAACCAGGGGCTGAGGTTGTAGCTCAGCAGCAGAGCACTTGCCAGCATGCACGAGGCACTGGGTTCGATCCTCAGCACCACATAAAAATTTAAATAAAGGCATTTTGTCCATCTACAACTACAAAAAAAATTAAAAAGAAAACTAGCAACCAAATATAGTCTTTAGACCTTGTTTGGATCCTGATACAAACCAACTAGAAAAAGACAGTTTTGATAAGATGAATTACAGATAGGGTACCAAGGAATTAACTCTCATTTTTAGGCAAATAATGGTATTGTGATTACCAAAGAAAATATGTTTATTTTTCTGAAGTGCACACAAAATATATAAGGATAACATCTAAGACATGAGGGTCAAGACTTCCTTTAAAATATGTCAACTTACACAGCAAAAACAACAGAAATAAGTGAAGTAAGTACAATAAAATGTTAATGTATGTTCAGGTTTAATACTAGTGCAAACATTCCCTCTTTTTCAGTCTCCCTATTTTTTTCCACAACTTCTACTGGATGTATTTATAAACTTTTCTTTGTACCCTTCATTATTTACAACTTTTTCAAAATTTCCTGCTCTGTCTTACTGTGCTATCGTCTAGAAGCTTTTCAGTGCTAGCTTCCAATCAACAGTCCTCTCTCCTCAGATATAAACTATGCCATTGGGATAATTTATTGAAGGTTATTATTACTTTAATGACTTTATGTTTTACTTTCAAGATTTCCCATTCATCCTTTTCAAATCTTCTTGTTCTTGTTTCATTAAGCCTTTGAGGGGTTAGTATATTATGTAAAGTTCTCAGATTGATCTCTATATCCACAGGCATTAATTCTTCAATTTGTTGAGTTAATCAACTATTTTGATGATTATGGATCTCCTTGTGTGCTTAAATGTTTTGTGGGAGGGGAGGATTCTGGGGATTGAACCTATAATGAGCTTATTCTTGCTTGCCTGGGTGTTATTCATATGCATCCTTTTCAAAAATATATGATCAACACTTTCTTTGCAATTCTAAACCATTAGGACAGGTCTTACAATAGCAGATCAACTTGGATCTTATACTCTATGTTAATGTTTTAATTTGGGGCTTTGCGTGAATACTATGTAGACGCAGTTCATATATTGTATTGGGTGCTTTCTCTGTGCTTCAATGCTCCCAAAAGAAAACTCCATATCCAAGATATTTTTAATAAACTATATGTTCCAGTTAAGAAAACTGGTCTGAGGATAAATGACGAAAGACTTACGAACTAGCGGAGGGGAAATAAAACCAGGCATAGTCTGGCTCTCTACAAATCTCTTCTCAGTGTTGTATTTTATGTCCACGAATGAAACTGGAGTAGTGCACTTCCATTTTGCAAGCCCCTTAACATATTTCCATTCCAGATCCCTTAGATCCATGAATTGTTTTTCTGAAAAGAATCATATTTTGAAAGGGTCACATGGTGTTGTTATTCAACCTTCAGTCACTCAGATGCTTCATGGATAGAATAAATTGTTTCAGAAAATTGAATCTCCTTTCCCTTTTTGGCAGAAAGCTGCTTCTGAAGCTTTATAAACTGAGGGGAACCTTTGGTGTTCATTTCACCCAAAGCCTTCCCCTAAATAGCAAACTGGGTGAGTCTGGCTGATTGGGCTCAAGTGGATCCTTGAGCCACAGCAGATCAAAGATTGTCTGCTTTGGTGTTTGGATAGCAGCATAAATGGCAAATGGACAGACTTGCATGGCACTGAGAACAACAGAAAGGAGAAAAGAATCCTAATCAGTGGTTGGAACAAGGAGGAAGACTGATCAGCATCATTTCTTTTAAAGATGATACTCTAAGCCCTAAATATAAAAGGGCAAAGGCTTGCTAGAATTTGGCTGTTTTCTATACACTTTCAGGAACTACCTGCTTGGAATGTCATTAGTACTTGCAATCTTTCCAAGGAGCTGATGATCATGGAAAACCAAGCCAAGATGTATTGCACGTCCTCTACCCAGCAACCACTGCCCATTTCCTGACCTTCAATTCCTGTCAGGACTGAATATGTTGTAAAGTTAAAAAAAAAAAAAAACATCAAAAAAGGTCAAGACTGAAAGCAAGGGCTTGAGTGTATAACTGTGGCCAAAGAGCTAAGGAGAGAAGTATGCTGATCAGGAGATGATGAGTGCAGTGGACAAGCTGGAAGGCTGGCCTCCTGTTTGTGGGTGACTTCATCATCATCCCCATGTGGTGACATTTGAGCAAATCACCTATGGCCCAAGGGTCAAGCCCACTCTGCTCCTGTCCCAATCAGTCCTGCATCCCCATACTGGGAAGGACCTGGGTTTCCTGTGCCCATCTGATAGGAAATCTTTGTGTATGTTCCATATATGTAGAAGACAGATGCCAGAACTATTCCTTATTCCCCAAGGGAACAGACACACTGGAGCTGCCACATTGTCAACTGTCAGTCCCTAGGGGCTAAATCACCAAATTCCAGGGAGTTGACAAGATCATCACAGACCTGGTATGGCAAGAATAGGAGAAGGTAGAAAAGGACAGGAAGGGATATTTAGCAAGAGACGGACCTAGAGATGATGATTTGTATTAGTAAAGAGCTTTATATCATGATCTTGGTCGATACCATAGGTTGTCTTCCTCCAAACCCATTACAACCCTCTTCTGCTTCCTTCTGCTATAAAAAGGGAAGCCAAGGGTTCTGTCATTAACCTTGCTTAGCAAAAGACCTCTGAAGAGGGATGTCCTAGGAAAACTTTGCTTTCATATGAAAAGAAAATATGGACTTGGGATTGTAACTCAGTAGTAGGGTGTGTGCTTTGCATGCATCAGGTCTTGGGTTCAATGCCCACCACCACCACAGACACACACACACACACACACACACACACGGACAGAAGTACAAATTTGGCCCTTTGTTCTAGTTCACCTCTTCCTGCCTGGGTTGTGGTAGCATCTGATGATAAAGGAGATGTTTTTTTGGACATAAAGATAGAAGCTACATACAAAACAATGGCAGAGCCTGGGTCCAAGGTGACACCTAAAAGCATGGCTGTAGCTCTTGTTTATCTGTCTCAGACATTTAATTATGTAAGAAAAGTATCCCTTATCTGGTTTCTGTGTTATTTTTGGCCAAACACATTCCTAACTTACACAGTTCTATAGGACTTAGCCTGAGCAAGAGGAGCTCCCATAATAGGAGAAGAGAAAACTGGCAATACCCACTCCCTTTTGCTCCACCAATGCTTGGTACTAGTAGGACTACATGTCCTGTAGTATTATCTGACATATCAGGATCCATGAAATTCTTCTATACTGAGTAAGAATGAAGGTGAATTGCTGCAGTACCAATTAATCCTAAGGAATTATTGGAGATCCCTCATAGAGATGCCTACCTGGCTTTATGCATATTCCTTGGACAGGACAAGTTCCAGAGATTTACCTCCAGGATCTCAAGGAAAAAAGGTCTTTTTTTTTAGGGGGGTGGGTCGGGTTGGGTTCAGTTATTGGAGGTTGAACTCAGGGGCAGTCGACCACTGAGCCACATCCCCAGCCCTATTTTGTATTTCAGAGACAGGGTCTCACTGAGTTGCTTAGCACCTTGCTTTTGCTGAGGCTGACTTTGAACTCGCCATCCTCCTGCCCCAGCCTCTCGAGCTGCTGGGTTACAGGTTGTGCCACAGCACCTGACAAGAAATAAGGTCTTTGAAACAGAGGACAGACTCTGGGAGGCCACATTAGAGACCCATGAAATTTAGGTGAACAGCAGGCAGGGCATTCTTTAGGAAGAAAGGATAACTCTATCCACTGTGGGTGACAAAGTCAGAAAAAATTCAAAACCCTATTAAACATTCAGAGCCCTACTGCAGTAGACTTTTGGCCAATTCTTACTGATTCACAATACTTTCCATACTTTTTCTTTCTGGCTTCAGACCTGTGTGCTTTTGTGGATGACCTAAGCCATCACTACAATTTCCTAGGCTCTAGTTTGAATTTATCAGAGAAATTCAAGCTCTGCCTTAGGCTCTGTCAAGATGACATAGGGAGTTAAACAAAAACTCTTTCAGTTCCTTGGACCTCATATGCTTAGTCAATCTACTATACTAAATGTGCTCCTTTTGTTTTTATTATAACAGTGGTTGTGTCAAAATATTTGCTGTGAAAATTGTCTTATCTTAAACCTATTTATCTTACCAAGAACCTACTTTGGAGGGACTCAAATATTTATTTAATTTATTTTAATAGCTGCCTAGAATGATAAAATATTGCATCATGCTTTTTTTTTCCTCCTGGAACTGGGGATAGAACACAGGCTGTGTGCATGCTAGGTTAGTGCTTTGCCACAGAGCTACACCACCAGCCCCACTCCTGTGAATAACATAAGGAAAATGGAGACCTGAAATATGGCACTCCTTCCTCATTAAAATTTAGCATCCTATGTTTTATGTATTTTTAATGTACTCTGTGTTGTCTTTGACCTTTTATGGGCATCTCTCTACTAAAGAATCAGAAATGAAGGTTTCATTCTGCTGTTTGTGGTCTCGGTTGAAAGTCCTGACAGAGATATTACAATAATGAAAGGTTAAAGATTTTGTCGTAAAACAAAAAAAATCTTGGGGCTGGGGCTGTGGCTCTGTGGTAGAGCACTTGCCTGGCATGTGGGAAGCATTGAGTTTGATTCTCAGGACCATATAAAAATGATAAGTAAATAAAATAAATGTATTTTTAAAAATCCCTAAATGGTACCAAAGCCAAGATACTTGAAAAAGATAATACTCTACTACTAATTTCATGTAGTAAGAAATAAGTAGTTATGGGTATTGTAGCATTTACACCTGACTAATTAACTGATTCATTTTTAAAAAATATTTTTTAGTTGTCAATGGATTTTTTTTTCACTTTATTTATTTATTTGTATGTGATGCTGAGAATCAAACCCAGAGCCTCACACATGCCAGGCAAGTGTTCCACCACTGAGCCACTACTCCAGCCCTTAACTGACTCATTTTGTAAAGGAAAATTTAAGTGGCCTGTCTAAATAACACCCTCTTATGAATGAATCTGGAAGTTGACCCTGGAATTTTTTCTTTTTTGGGGGGGAGGGGTACTAGGAGTTGAATCCTAGGCGCTTTACTACTAAATTATATCTCTGGCCATTTTTATTTTTATTTATTTATTTATTTATGAGACAGGGTCTCTCTAAGTTGCTGAGGCTGTGTCAAACTTGTAGTCCTCCAGTCTAAGCCCCCTGAGTCACTGGAATAATAGGTGTATGCCACAATGCCAGTTGACCCTGGAATTTTTAATTCTCTCTTATGCATTTCATTGCCATTCTAGGCAACAAAAGATGTATCTATGAACATAGAACATCCATGTTTTATGGGTCAATATTTGACTATTTCTATTTTTTTCCCATGTGGCTTCATCTGTTTGGATTACCTGGGTTTGCTGAAACGTATCTGGGAACTTTGTCTTCATAGATCATCTTCTCTTGGATGGAATCAGGAAAGCCTAATATTTTGATGCTCTGAATCTTCTTAATAATGGTAGACTTCGGGAAAGCGCTGGAATGATCATCCATAATGTTATAAGGAAATGTATGTATGGGAGGAGGGATCCCAATCTGAGCCAGTCTTTTTTGGGACTTGGAGGGTGGCGGTTTTGGAGGGAGTGGGTCCATTAGTAAGCTGCGGTGGAGAAGCTCAACTATGGATTCTTTCTTTTCAACCTCTTTTTTACCCACTGTATACATGAAAATAGACTGGGGGTCTTCTTTCACACTAGTTTTGCTGATGAATGACCTTTCATTCAGGTTTTTACTAAGTATTTTCTGTGCTTCCTTAGGTGAAATGCCATGAGTTTTTAGGAGAATTGAATTCTTTCTGTTCTTCCTAAAATTCTCAACTGATGCATATAATTCGGGCAGCTGTGGAGTAAACAACAAAAAAAAAGGAGTGTAAAGGGAGTCATAGGATAGATGAAAATGTAATGAACTGATAGACCCAAGTCCTAGAATAAGGAGGATAACAAATAACCATAACAATAGAAGTATTTATTTTTGGAAGATATCTTTGCTTAAATTAAATCCAGGTGGCAATGTGGAATAGAGAGCAGAAGCTTGAATCTCAGATTCATTCCCACAAAAATGTATTATTTAGACACATCACTTAAACTGAATTGTGAAATAAGATAGCTAGATTTGGGTTTGAATGTATTTGGGATCTTTCCCAATCCAAAATTCTATTGAGGGAACATGAAAGATAGTTGAGGGTGGCTGTGGCTTTTGCTGGTTTTGAATAATGGTGTATTTCTTTTAAGGAAGAAAAGGAGCCTGATCATCTAGATATTAAAGCTTCACCCTGGTGTCCAAGGGGCTCAGAAATACATGCAAAGGAAGCTGTAATTGTTGTAAGTCACAGGAATATTTTACCAAACAAATGGTTACGTTAGTGAGAATAATTGTTAGCTAACAAAACGAAACAAAACAAAACAATGATTCTTCAGAGTATCCTTTCCCATATAAAATCCTATATTGAAAAAAATGGGTCCTCTGCTTCCTGGTGGCCATGTTCTCTGAGCTGCTTTCCTCAACCATGCTCTTCTACTGTGCTGTTCTGCCTTACCTTGGGCCCAGAACTATCGAGTCAGCCACCTATGGACTGAGACTTCTGAAAATAAAAGCCAAAATAAACTTTTCCTCCTCTGTGTTGTTATTATTACAGTAACAAAAAGCTGACTAAAAACACAAGTTGGTTTGGAGAAGTGGGGTTATTCCTGTGACTAACCTGCCCATAGGGTTCAAAAGCCTTTGGAATTCATTTATTTTTATTTATTTTTTTTATTGTTGGTTGTTCAAAACATTACATAGTTCTTGATATATCATCTTTCACACTTTGCTTCAAGTGGGTTATGAACTCCCATTTTTAGCCCATATACAGATTGCAGAATCACATCAATTACACATCCATTGATTTACATATTGCCATACTAGTGACTGTCGTGTTCTGCTACGAACATTTAAAAGGGGGGAGGAATTTTCAAAAGTTCAGAGAGGCAAGTTGGAAAAGCTTTAGATTGTTGTAAGCAGAGCTTATGGGTGATTCTGGTGAGAGTTCAAAAGACCAGAATGCCAATAAAACTGGGGACAGTAAAGACAGGGATCATGAGGTTTTAGAGGAAATGGAGAACTAATTGATCTGGCAAAGGAAATTTCAAGGCAGCCCAGCATTCAGGTGGTGGCATGGATATTGCTGGTGGCTTTTAGCTATGTTTACTGTGATAATCACCATCAGAAAGCAGAACAGAAATATTTCAAAAACTTGAAGTTTGGCTAGAAAATTTAGAGTAAAACTGGGGCTAAAGAAGATGTGGTTGTTAAAGAAATTACAGCAACTAAAGAAATGCTAAATAATTTACCAAGAGATACTAGGAAACATGGCTTGAAGGCAGCTCAGGAATTGATAAGACCGTAGCCATCTCAGGCTCAAGGATATAAAAGTAAAACTTTATTTGAGAAGAAACCAGTGGAGAACTCTGCTTGCACAGGGAGGCCTAGGAAGTTGTTTCACCATGTTCAGCTACCCAGGTACTCAGAGGCTGGTGCAGCATGGTCCCAAGAGACTTGGCTATTGCATGAGATGGAGGCAGACTTTGGCATCAACCACGTGGTGCTAGTTCTGCAGGAATGCTGAAATTAGGGAATGATAGAGGCTTCCAATGAGAATTCAAAGGAAGATCTGGAAGGCCAGGCAAAGTGTAGTTTGGAGTCCCTGAGGGCTGCCCTGCAATGGTGACTCATCAAGATGTAAGAAGAGAGTGGGGGCTGAAGCTCAGTGGTAGAGCACTTGCCTAGCATGTGTGAGGCACTGGGTTTGATATGCAGTACCACATAAAAATAAATAAATAAGATAAAGGTATTGTGTCCATCTACAACTAAAATAAATAAATAAATAAATAAAGGATGTGAGAAGAAAGTTGAAACTTCAGTGGATAACTGTGGCATTAAGAGATACCAGTACCATGGGACGTCTGCCTAGAAAAGCTACAGTAATTGAGCAGAGACCAGCCAAGAAACAGCCCATTTGCTTGCAAATAAACCACTGGGACAGGGCTACAAAAGCCCTTTGGAGAGAACACCACATTGCCATGTACCCCAGGTGTTGGATGTGGAGCTAAAGGATTGTTTGCCCAATGAGATTTCAGTCTACTTTTGTCCCATCCTTTCCTTGGATACCCCTAGTTCTCCATTTGGGGAAAGGAGAAAATATCTGAGAGTTTTCTCCCTTCCCCAAAACATCTGAGAGTTTGCCTTGAGTCTCAGAGACCTTGGGGCAGTTCTGAAACATTTTAAGACTATGGGGACTCTTGGAAATGGACTAAATGTATTTTGCATTATGACATGGGCATGAGCTTTTGGAGGCCAGGGATGGAATATAGTTTGATGTGAAATGTTCCCCAACAGCTCCTGTGAGAGACAATATTAGAGGTGAAATGATTAGATTATGAGAATTATAACCCAATTGGTGGATTAATCCAATGATATGGATTAATTGGGTGGTAACTGTAGGCAGGTGGGGAGTGGTTGGAGGAGGTAGGTCCCAGGGGGCATGTCTTTGAAGTTTATATTTTGTCCCTGATGAAAGGAGCTCTTTCTGTTTTCTGGTGGCCATATTCTGAGTTGCTTTTTTTTTTGACCATACCCTCTGCCATGATATTCTTCCTCACTTTGGGTCCAGACTTATAGAGTTGGTTGCCTATGAATTGAGACCTCTGAAAATGTGGGCAAAAATAAGATTTTCCCCTATAAAAGGAAAGAAAGAAATGAAGAAAGGAAGGAAGGAAGGGACTTGTATTTTCTCAACTGTTCTCTCAATTATTCTATCATTCAGAGGAAGTTTTTTGGGTCATTCAATTAGAAGGTTAAAGAAGCCATAGATTCATGTTAGAGCCAAAATTTGGGTCTAATTGCAGAGTTTCCTTTTAATCACAGTCAGATCTATTGCCAAGAACAATAAATACAACATGAACTAAAGTTACCAAATGGCTCATTAAAACTAATTAACATCATTAGGAAAACAATTTAACATCTAGGCTCACCTATTCTTGGAAGAGCTATGTTTTGCTGGGACAAAAAAAAAAAAAAGTTAAGTCACTGAAATAAAATGTTGGTGTTCCTTATGGCTCCCAGGTATGTTACTGAATAGTCAATAATCTAGATTTTTTATAATGCTTAAATCTCATTTCCTGTGTCCAATATCATAGGATTTTAAATACATACCGAATATCTCTGAAATGATGGTGTCCTACCAACTTTAGCTGAATTGTTGTCTCTCGGGAGGGACATTGTGCTGGAATTTTATTCCCTAACTCCTAAAAAGCAAAAGTCAAAGGTCAAAAATCAGATTAAGTACAAAAGAAAATCCGGGTACAGTGGCACTCCCCTGCAATCCTGGTGGCTCAGGAGGTTGAAGCAGGAGGATCTAAATTTGAGGCCAGTCTCAGCAGCTACATTGCGAAATACTCAACAACTTAGCAAGACCCTGTCTCAAAAGAGAATATAAAAAGGGCTGGGGATGCAGCGCAGTAGTAGAGTGCCCCTGGGTTCAATCCTCAGTACCTTAAATAAGCAACAAACAAAAATAAATAAACAAACAAACAAAAAGAGAGGGGCAATGCTTTAAAGAAAAATCTTCTGAACTTTGTGAGTGGGACACTTTTAAAATTTCATTCCATTTTATTTAGTTTTCTCCTTAGTCTGGGTTTACTAAATTTACCTTTCAGCCAAGCATTTTCTTTAAAGCATTTCAATTTTGTGTGTGTGTGTGTGTGGTACTGAGGATTGAACCTTGGGTGTTCTACAACTAAACTATATCCATAGCCCATTTTAATTTTTATTTATTTTGAGACAGGGTCTCACTAAGTTGCTGAGGATGGCCTTGAATTTGCAATTCTCCTGCCTCAGCCTCCTGTATTGCTGAGGATTACAGGCATGTGCTACTATGCCTGACTCGAATTCTTAAATAACACATATTTTTCAGGTTAGTTCAAAGAATACTGCATGGACTTTTGTTTGTTTGTTTTATTTGGTCTTACGTAATTTGATCAACTTTTTAGTTCTTCTAAATAAAAAAAATCACCTACCTTCATACCCAGGAAAAAGTGTTTTTCATTCAGGAGAGAAAAGTTAATGATGAATAACAATTACAAGAACAAGGAACATTCTGAAATACTTTGCTTTGTGCCAGATATGAAGCAATTTGTAGATGGCATTTTATTTAACATCTTTGTGAAGAATTTAAAATGACCAAAGAATCTCTACTTACTTGTCTCGTTAATAAAATGGCAGTTAAATCCACTACCATATTTGATTCTGGCTTTATGCTTGGCTTTGACCAATAGCAAGTGGCTCTGCCTGAGTGACACTGTGTGAGTGCCAGAGTTCAGTCTTAAGCTGTCAGCTTCACTTCACATTCGTGGAAACCTGGGCTGCTATATAAAGTGGTCTGGCTGCCTTTCTGGGGAGACCAGATGAAGCCAACAGCCAGCACCCACCACTAGACTTGTAACGAAGCCATCTTGCTTCATCCAGCCCCCGAGGAGACTCCAGATGACTGCAGCTTCATGCACAATCCTGGCTGATCCTGAATGGAAAGAGCTACCACCCAGAAGAGCTGGCCAACTCTAAAATTATGAAATGAGTTATTGTTGTTTCAAGCCACTAGGTTTGGGGTGCATTGTTATACAGAAATAAATACAGATAACCTCTACAATAGTTTACATCCTTGGTTTAATTTATTCCAGCAAACACTCTGTTGGCAGGTAAGGAAATATATGAAGGGAGAACATTCCTGGGTGGCTCTGCATCCTGACTGGTAGCTCTGGGCACTGGGATGGGTGTCCGAGAGGACCCAAAACACTCATTTGTTGATTGAGATGAAGCAAAAACAATTACATTCTTCCCCTTCTTCCTTTTCCCTCCCAAGCAAAGTTAAAAAAATCCATATCTATCTATTATCTTCTATCTATCTATTATCTATCTATCTATCTATCTATCTATCTATCTATCTATCTATCATCTCTACAGCTAACCTACCAACCGCCATAGCTTAGCCACACAATACACTATGGAGTGTCAGTTGCTTCCTCTTGTGATTGTGTGGCTGACTAGGATCTGTGGCTTGCTGCCATCTAGGCTAGAAAATGATCAATATTCTAAATTTGAAGTTCGGTTTCTACTTAACATGTACTGCTTTGCACCACCGTAAAGTTGAAAACCTGTAAGTTGAACTGTCATAATTTGGGGACCATATATCCATTTATATTTCCAAATAGATTATTGTTATTACTGAGACCTCTATATTAATATATGACCCCCCCCAGAAAAAAAAAAAGACAGTGCAACATGCACACCTCTTTTCTTACTTTCAGACAGTGGCTTCACAGACCTGTCAATTAAAGTAAAACTTTCCTTATATGGTTTCTGCAAAGGAAAATATTTTCTTTAAAATTTCATCTAAAACTTCTGAGTATGTTTTGAGTTATCCAGTATTGTCATCTTTCAGTAGTGTTGTCTACCATGAAAAGCTCCTTTCTCCCATTGCCAAGAAGTGATCAATTGTCTCCCTTCTACTCCCCTCAGAACAGGGCAAGTTTAACCTCCTAACACACACACACACACACACACACACACACACTACTTTAAACTGTGACACCTCACGTAAATGATTCCCAGCTCTGATGGCCAAGCTGCAGCTCTGTGTAAATAAATTCAGATCAATAACTGAGAAGCGTATGTGCATTTCATTACAGTGGGACGGAGGACAGGACTGGAGCACAAGGAAGCTTAGATTCTTGCTGATCTTTGTTGCTGAACTACAATGGCGTACATGCTCTTCTCCCTGAAGAAACAGGATTCTGAACGCAGAAACAGGTCATTAGCCAGTGTTTTTATACACTTTAATTTTAGCTGTATAACATACTTTCAACTTCAGGCCCTTTGCTTTAGCCAAATCCATACTAAATCTGGTTTAATACGCAATCCAAACTCTTCTGGTGAGTGAATCTGGACTCATGAAAGTCGTGACAGTCAACAGGCAGCTTGGGTCCACACAACTTGAGTGGAGCTCTTTTGGGGGCTCTTCAGCACTTCTGTCCATTATTTATTATTCCCACCATTCAATTCTAATTGTAATGAGAAGAGCGAGGGTGTGTCATAACTCCCTGGGATGGTATCCCATGGTTCCTACCCAACTTTTCACCTTTCACTCCTGTCTAGAAGGAAAAGTTCTCTCTGCTCATATAATATTGATTTCTCTCTTTCTTGTCCAGGGAGGCATGTTTTATTCTTCTTGTAACCTTGTGGTATATTTCCCCTCGATTTTCTTTCCTCCCCTTCCAACAACTCTTCATTTTCTTTCTTCTTGCTTCTCTATCACTCTTTTATCTTCTATTTCACTTTCTCCAATGTAATGTATCCTTTCCTTCTTTACAAATATGTAATATTTCTTCCACTTGGAGGAAAAATACAACTCCTTTTGACTCTGTTTCTACCACTAACTTTAGCCCTTTATGTCTTCTTTAACTCTATACTTGCTGTTTTTATATTCTCATAATTAATCTTTAGCATAATGACATTTAACTTCCATGCTATATGATGAACTAAAATCGGATTCTTGAAGGGAATAGTGGGGAGGGACTAGGAATTTAACCCAGGTGCAGTTTACCACTGCGCTACATCCCCAATCTTTTCCCTATTTTATTTTTTAAATTTTAAAGACAGCGCCTCTACTAAAAGTTGCTGAGGCTGGACTTGACTTGAGATCCCTCCGGTCTCAGCCTCCCCAGTGATTGGCATTATAGGTGTGTACCACCATGCCCAGCTCAACTATCAATTTGAAAGTAGTTTTTACTATCCTTATTTTTCTCCATCTCAACTATTAACTACCCCCTCATTTTGAAACTAATTTTTAAAAGAATAAATTCCCTGATATTTCTAAATGCTTTGAAATGATCTTTTTATTTTGTACAATGAAATGTTTACTTCTTATTCTTAATTAATCTAACAGATAACAGCTTGTTTGATCTTGCAGTGATCTTAATAATGCATCTAATTGTCTTCAGTTTTGGACTATTGCAATTATGTCTTCCCAATTACATTGTCTGGTGTTATTCTTCTTGTTATCTGTTCCAAACCACCTTTTTATCCATTGACTAATTAGCCCATTCTTCACACTAGGCCACTTATTACTTTTAGGACAAGATATAAAATTTTTAACCAGCCTTATAAAGGCCATTCAACAATCTGCTTCTAACACTTTTCCATCATTTAAGAATCAAATTTCAAGTAGGGACCCAGTGGTATGTGCCTGTCATTCTAGCTACTTGGGAAGCTGAAGCAGGAGGACACAGTGAGCCCAAGAGTTTGAAGCTTGCTGGACGACATAGTGAGACCATTAAAAAAACAAAAAGGCCAGAAAAACAAAACAACAATGGCAGACAATAAAATCACCAAACAACAACAAATACAAAATTTTAAAAATATGATAGTTTAAGAAATCATATTTCACTGCTACCACAATACCATAAATATAATTTCCAATTGTATCAGCTAGGTCACAATCCTCTGTGTCTCAGTAAAATTCTTGCTTTGAGCCCTCAACCATAATGTCCTTTCTTCTTTTCATGCCAATCTAAAACACAATAGAAATGAAGATCAAATTGAAAGAAGCACAATCTTGAATATATTTGTTTCATACAAAAGCAAAATATTATCCACAGGAAGTAGAAATTTGAAAAAGTTAAAAATGATTCAAAGAGGCTCCAGTAATGAGAATTGATTCTCTTACAAGGATGCCAATCGATTCACTGGGGGAAAGTAGTGTTTTCAATAAATGGTGCTGGAACAATTGGATATTTACATGAAGAAGAATAAATTTGGACCCTTAACCAATCCTTATGCAAAAATTAATTTAAAATGGACTATAGACCTAAACATAGTAGGTAAAACTATAGAATACCTAGAATAAAATATGGGAGTAAATTAAGTAAGCAACGATTTCTTGAATATAGCACCAAATCACAAGCAAAAGAAGGAAAAAAGTAAATGACTACATTAAAATAAAAATTTCTGTGCTTTAGTGAAAGAAAGAGAAAATATTTGCAAATCATATTTCCATCAGGTACTTATATCCCAGAGTTCATAAAGAACACTTACAAATCAACAAAAAAAAATATCCAATTAAAATATGGGCAAATGGGGACTTCGGTTTGGTTTTCAGTGTGGCACATAAGAAGCTTTGAAGTCATCACTCTGTCCTAACAGCAAGTAAAAAGCCAAATAGAATGAAAACAACTCTTTTTGGATCTGACAGAGAAGTGAGGTCACACTGCTGCATCTAAAGTTCCAAGGACAGGCAGGTAAATAGAATCAAAGCAGAAACCTCCCTAAGAACCGGCAAGAAGCCTCCACAGGAACCAGTACCGCAATCATGCTTTGCTTTTAGTGAAAAATATTACAAGGCACGTGAAGAGGCAGAAAGTCAGTTTGAAGAGACAGAGCAAACACCAGAACCAGATGCTGATAAATACAAAAAGTGAAAAATAAAACACAAAAAACAAAAGTTGTACATAGTTATATTCAAATTGCTGAAAAGCAAAGATAAAGAAAAAATCTTGAAAGATACCAGACACCTTATCTATAAGGACAAAAGATGAAAATGGTGCCTAATTTCTCCTTATTAACCATTTCAAGAAGAAAGAGAGAAATATTTAGTCTTGGGGAAAAAATACAGCAACTGAAAATTTTTCTGTCTTATGAAATTATCCTTCAAAAGTAAAGAATAAAGATATTCTCTAACATTGAGGTGATTTTTTCTTATTATATTTATTTATTTATTTTTGCAGTACTAGGGATTGAAGCCAGGGGTGATCTACTATTGAACTACATCCCCAGCCCCCCTTATTTTTTTCTTTTTTTGTTTTTTTGAGATAGAATCTCACTAAGTTGCCCAAGCTGGACTCAAACTTGCTGTCCTACCTCAGCTTGCTGAGTCACTGGGATTATAGACCTGTACCACTGTGGCCCCGTTAATGAAATGTGTTGCCAGTACAACTGCCTTGCTAAAGAAGCTGGGGCTGCCCCTCAGTGATGGGGTGTTCACCTAGCATGCTTGAGGCCTTGAGTTCAATCCAAAGAAAACGTAAAGAAATTCTTCAGAGTGAGAAAGAAAATTATGTGTCAGAAATTCAGAGTTACATAAAGAAAGGTAGAATATTAGAGAAAAAAATAGATGCAAAGTAAAATAAAATGCTTACTTCTTATTCTTAATTAATCTAACAGATAACAGCTTGTTTGATATTAATAATAGCAAAATGTATTCAATGATTATAGCTTATGTGTAAGTGAAATCAATGACAATTACACAAGGAATGAGAGGGAGGAATTAGTAATATTTTGTTGTCATAGGGTCCTTTACCACCAGTGAAGCAGTACAGTATTATTTGAAAGTGGACTTGGATTTGTGTGTGTGTGTGTGTGTGTGTATACTGTGTATTGAACCGAAGGGCACTCTACCACTGAGCTACATCACTTTTTTTTTTTTTATTTTAATTTTGAGAGAGGGTTTCACTAAATTCTTGAGGCTGGCCTTGGACTTGCAATCCTCCTGCCTCAGCCTCTGGAGTTGCTAGAATTAAAGGTGAGTGCCACCATACCCAGCTGACTTGGATTACTTGTAAATGTTTATTACAAACTTAGGGCAATTGCTAAAAATAGTAAGATAAGTATTATTGATATCTTAAGAAAGGATAAAAATGGAATAAAAATTGCTCCACAAAAGATATTTTTTTCACACAAAAGATGTGAAAGATAACAATAGGAACAAAGAACAAGAGCAACAAATAGAAAACTGCAAAAAATGGTAGATCTTAATTCAACTACATCAATAATTACTTTTACTGTCTAAAGTTAACTAAATACAGAAATTTCAGGATGATTCAAAAAAGAAGACTCAATAATTCAGTGTCTACAAAAAACAGTCTTTATATATAAAGACATTTAGATCAAGAATAAAGGGATAGAGAAAGATGTACCATGCTAACTCTAATCAAAAGAAAGGAGGAGAAGTATATTAATTTCATACAGGGCAGACTTCAGAGCAGGGAATGTTAACAGGGTTAAAGAGAGGGTTTACATAACAATAAAGGGGACAGTTCTCCAAGAAGACAAAACAATCCTTAATATGTTTTTGCCTCACAAAGAATCAAAATATATGAGGCAAAAACCTCATAGAACCTCATGGAGAAAGAGATGACTCCACTACTATAGTAGGATACTTTAACATTCCTTTATCAAAAATGTACAGATACATTGCTCTGTAGTATAGTTTAAGGTCTGGTATAGTGATGCCACCTGCTTCACTCCTCCTGCTAAGGATTGCTTTAGCTATTCTGGGTCTCTTATTTTTACAGATGAATTTCATGATTGCTTTGTCTATTTCTAAGAGGAATGCCATTGGGATTTTGATCAGAATTGCATTAAATCTGTATAGTGTTTTCGGAAGTATGGTCAGTTTGATGATATTAATTCTGCCTATCCAAGAGCAAGGTAGATCTTTCCATTTTCTAAGGTCTTCTTTGATTTCTTTCTTTAGGGCTCTGTAGTTTTCATTGTATAGGTCTTTCACCTTTTGCTAAGTTGATTCCCAAGTATTTTTTTTTTTTGAAGCTATTGTAAATGGGGTAGTTTTTCTCATTTCCATCTCAGAGGATTTGTCTCTGATATACAGAAATGATTTCATAACCTGATACTTTGATGAATTCGTTTACCTTAAACTATACTACAGAGAAATAGTAACAAAAAACAGTATGGTATTGGCACCAAAATAGACTAGTAGACCAATGATACAGAATAGAGGACACAGAGACTAACCCACAAAATTACAATTATCTTATATTAGACAAAGGCGCCAAAAACATGCATTGGAGAAAAGATAGCCTCATCAACAAATGGTGCTGGGAAAACTGAAAATCCATATGCAATAAAATGAAATTAAACCTCTATCTCTCACCATGCACAAAACTCAACTCAAAATGGATCAAGGACCTAGGAATTAAGCCAGAGACTCTGCATCTAATAAAAGAAAAAGTAGGCTCTAATCGTCATCATGTGGGATTAGGCCCCAATTTCCTTAATAAGACTCCTATATGGCAAGAATTAAAACCAAGAATCAATAAATGGGATGGACTCAAACTAAAAAGTTTCTTCTCAGCAAAAGAAACAATCTGTGAGGGAATAGAGAGCCCACATCTTGGGAGCAAATTTTTACCCCTCACATATCAGATAGAGCACTAATCTCTAGAGTATATAAAGAACTCATAAAGCTAAACACCAAAAAAACAAATAACCCAATCAATAAATGGGCCAAGGACATGAACAGACACTTCTCAGAAGAGGATATTTAATCAATCAACAAATATATGAAAAAAATGTTCATCGTCTCTAGCAATTAAAGAAATGAAAACCAAAACTAGTCTAAGATACTATCTCACTGTAGTCAGAATGGCAGCTATTATGAAGACAAACAACCATAAGTGTTGACGAGGATGTGGGGAAAAAGGTACACTCACACATTGCTGGGTGGGACTGCAAATTGGTGCAGCCAATATGGAAAGCAGTATGGAGATTCCTTGGAAATCTGGGAATGGAACCACCATTTGACCCAGCTATCCCTCTCCTCGGACTATACCCAAAGGACTTAAAAACAGCATACTACAGGGACACAGCCACATCAATGTTTATAGCAGCACAATTCACAATAGCTAAACTGTGGAGCCAACCTAGATACCCTTCAGTGGATGAATGGATTAAAAAATGTGGCATATATACCCAATGGAATTTTACTCAGCAATAAAAGAATAAAATCATGGCATTTGCAGGTTAATGGATGGCGTTGGAGAAGATAATGCTAAGTGAAGTTAGCCAATCCCAAAAAAATCAAATGCCAAATGTTTTCTTTGATATAAGGAGGCTGACTCATAGTAGGGTAGGGTAAAGGGGCTTCTTGCAGCAAATAAGGTGCAAGTCCCAAAAGGGCCTGACTGCATAGACTGTTGGTCAAATCAAAAGCAAACTATTGGTGCTTTCCTGAGGCTGAAGGGGGCAATGGGGAGGGAATGAAAATAGCTTTCTAATGAGGGTGATGGGAAAGTTCTAAAATTAGATTGTAATGTTGCTTGAGAAACTCTGTAAAATTAGCAAAAATCACTGAATTTTACATATATTTTTTTAATATTTATTTTTTAGTTTTCGGCGGACACAACATCTTTGTTTGTATGTGGTGCTGAGGATCGAACCCGGGCCGCACGCATGCCAGGCGAGCGCACTACCGCTTGAGCCACATCCCCAGCCCCTACATATTTTTTGGTGCAATTTAACTTTTCTTTTCTTGAGGTGCTGGGGATTAAACCCAGGGATCAAGGATGCTTTATCACTGAGCTACATCCCCAGTCCAGTGTAATTTAGTTTTTCTTTTTGCCCTTTTTCCTCTCCTCTGCTATACTTTATTAGTTACTTTATCAAGTAGCCCATAGAATTAGGCTCATTTTTCCCTGTGTTTATATAGTCACATGCTGGCATATAAACACACATACATAGTAATTGTTTACAGAACTAGAATCCCATTACACTCAATTTCCACATCTTGCTTTTCTCACCAATGATTGCTCATGGAAAGTCCACCCACTCACCTAACTCACCTCTGGTCATCATGAATACTGTCTTACATTTTTTGATTGACATGATTCCTGCTTTAACTCTCTCATGTAGCAGTCCCGAGGCCTTTCTACCGAGGGACAGGAAAGACATGCCACAAGACTGCTGAGACTCCTTGTTCCACATTCTACTTGGAGCTGGCCTGCTTGAGGGGCATCTCCTTTTTCAGCTGGAGGATTCCGATCTATTTCAGGGTGGCAGAAATGGCTTTGCTTGTGGGAAGGAGGTGAGGAGCAAATGAGGTGCCCATGACGACAGCAGCCATACTGCTGTGGGGACAGAGGCAGAGGAACATAATTCCAAGGGGCCAGGATCCCGCATTCCCTGGGCATCTTACTTATGAGGACCTTGTTTTAAAATATGGTGTATAATAGCTGGATGTGGTGGCACACACCTGTAATACCAGCAACTCTGAGGCAGGAGGATCCCTAGTTCAAGGCAAGTCTAGGCAACTTAGCAAGATTCTGTCCAAAAATGTAAAATAGAAGGCAGGAGCTGGGAATGTAAGTCAGAGGTAGAGTACCTCTGGGTTCAGCCCCCAGTATATCAATCAATCAATCAATCAATCAATAATTTTAAAATATTGTGTGTTAATAGAAAATTGAAATTCAGTAAGGCCAACAGACCAAGAAATGATTACTATTGAAAATAGAGTGGAAAGGGGTAATATGACATGCTGTGTGTGTGGTTGGAGGCACCAGAGGAAGCACCAGTGTTGATCCAAGGACAGGGTAGGAGTGGGGAAAATATGGAAGAGCTGTTAGTATGGCTTCCATGGGAAAGAATAAGGCAGGCAGGGTAAGGTTTAGGATCAACTAGTCTTAATAAATACAGCAAGCCCTGGAGTACAGAGGCTGTTACAGGTTTGTGGTAACTGATCCTGCAGTGATTACAGAAAGTAAATAGTGTAAAACTTCAACACAGGAGGTGGTTGGGAGCATAGGCTCTGGTTGGTTTGCATTTGTAAGGCACACAATCCCAAGGAATTATTTAATGCCTGAAAGAACAATTCATCCAGGGTCAGGAAGGCCCCAGCCATCAAAGCACCAGAACAACACAAGACATGGCTAATACAGGGCTGCTCTGTGGTCTTTTGTCCTACATAGCCTCAGTACGCAGCTCTCTTTTTGTGGAGATATGGTTTGTTTTCTTACTCAGTATGAAATAAGAAAAAACAAGTTACACCTCTTAACTTTATTGTAAGGATTGTTGTTGTTATTATTGTTGGGGTGCAGGAGACTCCCCCTTCTTGGAGAACATCATGGAATCCCTTACTCCTCTCCCTCCTCTCCAAAGGGCACCAAGCCAAGAGTGCCAAATTCAAAGGTTTCCTCGACCAATCCCCAAAGGACACAGTGTCCACTCGCTGTTCCTGAGTCACCCTGCCAATCAACACCCGCCATGTCCCCTACGCAACCCTTCTTAAGCCAAAGCTTGTAAGCACACGCTCTCTTCTATCTGTTCTCTGCCCTCTTCCTCTTCTTTCTCTCCTCTCTCTACCCTCTCTCTCTCTCTTTCTGCCCTCTTCCCTCTCTGCTCTCTACCTCTCCTTCAGGCAGGCCCCCCCCCCCAATAAAATCTCTTGGTTGAATCTCCATTTCGGGTGAGTCACTCGTCTTTCTGTCGTCGTCGTCATCATCATCATCATCATCATCATCTCTTCAGTAGTTGGGTGTGGGAGACCAATCTTGCCTGTGACTGGGTCTGACTCACGCTGCTAGACAGCCCGTCTTCTGGGGTTCCAGCAACTGTGTCTTCGTGTAGGGGCGTGTCTCTCCACATCCCCAGGGATCCAGTCACCTCACCTGTCCTTGTAACCCTGCCCCCCTTGACCCTCATTGGACCGGGATTTCCCAAGAATTTAGAGTCCCCTAATAAAAGTCCACTCCAAAGCGTGCTCGCTCTCTCTCACCAGCCTATGGTGTAGTCCCTTAGTCTCCCGTTTGGAGAGCTTGAGGCCGGGGGCAGAGGAGCCGTCCTGGAGCTTGGTTTAAAGGTAAATTGTGTGTCTGCGTTTTATTTCTAACACCCCTTGAGAATTTCCCCTGAGTGACCAAACAGTTAGCTGTCTGTGCTGGACACGGATGATAGCTGGGAAACAAGTTTCCTCAGAAAATAAGTTTTTGTCTGAGTAGGCATTTGAATACTTGTCATCCCTAATATCTATTACATCAACCCTCCTAAGATGTACTTTTCCATCTCTGCCCTCTAAAAGCTTATACATTACAAAAAATATTATAAAGCAAATCTTATATATTGGCCATTTTAAGGTATGACCTTGACAGTATTACTGGATTTCAACCACACCATTAAATCCCTTCTTTTTTGTCCAGGGATCCAGACTCTACAGCTTTACCACCAGGTGGCGCTCACCAGAAGTTTGCCTCAGCTACTTCCTACTTTTTCTTTAACTCCTGCACTTTTCTTCTTCTCCTCCCCTCTCTCCTTCCTTCCTTCCCCACTTGAATTTTTGTCTGTATTTTAAATGGAGGACATAATTAATTCAGCAAATACGTAATGTTTATAATGTTTCAGGTGCAGAACTTAGCCTTAAGATTTCTAAAACTTCTACAAATATTTATTGAGTACCTGTTGTGAATCAGGCACTGTTAGTTCCTTGGGATACGCTAAGAAACAGAATGCAGATTTCTGTTTATGTGGCAGTTTACATGGTAGAAAGCAGGGAGGCATATATGGAAAAAGCTACCATAATAAATGAATTAGTTTGGAAGTCATAAGTGCTAAGGATATAAACTAGACTAGAGTCAAGGGGTTGGTGTGCTGTGCGGGAGGGTGCTGTTTAAGCAGGGTGGTGGAGTCCACCTCATTGGGAAGGTAACGGGTTGACTGAAGCCTATAGGAGGTGAGAGTGAGCCTAGAGGAAGGACCTGGGTAGAGGAAACAGCCAGGGCAAAGGCCGTGTTGCAGGAGAGACAGGGAAGGGGGAAGAGAGGTGGGAGGGCAGCAGAGGAGGAAGGAGGGCCCTGTCTTCTTAGGGCCCTGCAGGCAGGCCTGGGACTCTGGTTGTGCAGCAGATCCTGACACCCATTCCTGAGGGAGTGCTCTGGCTGCCTTGTGGAGAAACTTACTGGTAAAATAGTATTCATTAATTGAATACATATTAATGTCATTGTGCAGTATGAGTATATATATATATATATATAATAAAGCCATGTATGTATTGTATGTATAGAAGAGAGATAATATATTTATCAAGTGAATATATAACCCTAATTGTGAATTCACAGGAAGTCATCTGGAAGGACACTTACCAAATTTCAGTAGAAGAGAGTGAGGGTTAAGGAATGAAAGGAGAGATCAAGCTTTGTTAAAAACTCAAACAGCTGGGCATGGTGTTACCTGTAATCCCCAGAAACTCAGAAGGCTGAAGCAGGAGGATTGCAACTTCAAGGCCAACCTCAGCAACTGAGCAAGGCTCTGTCTCAAAATAAAAATAAGAAAGGCTAGGGGTGTAGCTCAGTGGTAAAGCACTCCTGGGATCCCCAATACCAACACAAAACAACTCTCAAACTTGGTTTGTTGGAGCCTAGTCACCCCATGCTTTCCTTCCACATCCATCTCTTCCTCTGTGTCCCTTATAATACAGTATGATTTAGAATCAATGGGCAAAAGAAATCATTTTCCCCTTTCAGGGGTGGCCTGCTATTCCATTTCAAAAGCACAGACTGTTTTGTGAGGGACTCACAAATCAAAGGCAAAATTACAGTGAAAAATAAGAGAATGAAGTCCACAGAACTGAGAATGGTCAGGGTTGGGGGCGGTGCTCATCATGGGACAAACCACCCAGGGCATTCTAAGATCTAGCTTGTTAGCCTGTTGGTAAGTACACGTTGTTGTTGTTTTAAATTCCTTAAATCATACACATACATTTCATACCCTGTTTTCATACTTAAGAGTATAAGATATTGATTGGAAAGTGGTATTAAAGTTTTCTGTGGTTGTTTTTTTTTTTTTTTTTTTTTTTTTTTTTTTTTTTTTTTTTTTTTT
>NW_025999928.1:2880918-2899945 GCF_001458135.2 Marmota marmota marmota
TTTTTTTTTTTTTTTTTTTTTTTTTTTTTTTTTTTTTTTTTGTTACTGGGTATTGAATCCAGGGCTTCACACATGCTAGGCAAGAACTCTACCCCTGAGCCACATTCCCAGTCCCTTTTATTTATTTATTTATTTTTCTTGGAGACAGTTTCTCACTAAGTTGCAGAGACTGACCTTGAACTTGTAATCTTCCTGGCTCAGCCTCCCAAATAGCAGAGGCATCATTGCACCTGGCCAAAGCATTAAATTTTTTGAGAATGATTCCCTGGCTGGAACAAAGCTCCCAGTAGACAGTGACCAATTTGGGGATCGCAGGAATTTGATTATGTTCAGCTTTCCTGCAAGTTCACAAGGGTGTCTTCGGGGAAAGACAGAGTTTGTAATAGCTATAGCATCTGGAAGGACTTTAGGATGGGCCAGAGATAATAATCCAGCAAAAATATGGTCAGGTCATGGTGCTATATATATAGTATTTTATGTAGTTACATATATAGTATTTTATGTAGTTATATCTACAGATTTTTTCAATCTTGTATGTCCTGATTGACATTCTTCACGATTCTTGAGTCGTGGTCACCATGTATATTCATAGGTTATTCTGATGTATAGGATATACATTACTGTTTCCATCATTATTTTAAGCTTCAATGAATACTATTGAACCACTGATCTCTTTTTAAAAAGAAACTCGAGTTTAATATAACTCAATAGTAGTGATAAAAGACTGACAATTCAATAAACATAAACAAGCAAACGATGTGAAAAATACATTAGCCAGGATGAAATGTATTCTGTCAGCTGAATGTTATTTAAGACCATCTGATTAATTCAGTCTTTGAGGAAATGCTCAACATTTAAATGTGCAAGAGCTATTAAGAATAGAAATTCTGTGAAATAATTACAATCTTGCATTTTCAATTGATGAAGTGTAGAGAATCAGATGTGACTGTGTTACTATTACTGTCCTTAATGGAGTCTGCCTGCAAATGGGATATTCTGTCAAGGTATAGATAGGTAACAGCGGACATGCTTGAAAACGAGGTGTCTGCTGTCCTTGGGAGGGTCTGCTTGCAAACGAGAGGCTCCTTCAAGGTTTAGATAAGGTAACAGCGGACATGCTTGAAAATGAGGTGTCTGCTGTCCTTGGGAGGACTTGCCTGCAAACGGGATGTTCTGCCAAGTGGGCTAGGAGGGCGCTGAGAAAAATTTTATTATCTGTTCTTAACAAGAGCAGAGCTCGGCAGGCTCCAGGCCGAGAGTAGATTAGCCATGAGAAGCGGGTCACTTCTGATTAGAAAGTAAAACTTCTGTATGCTACGTTTAATTAGCTGAAAGACCTGACTTATTGCTGTTGGAAGGCTGCCTTCTTTGTTCACAATACTATAAAAAGATCGCTTGTATACAATAAAGGACTTTTTTTTTCTGCTGCTGCTTTGCTTGCTCTGCTTCTTCTTTCTTTCTCATGCTGACCTGCGAGTGAATTACTGCAACAATGAAGTATGACTTCATTATATTTCATTGCTTTTTCCTCTGAAATCCCCAACATACTGTGGCCTAATGGAGAGATGGCTGGATTCCATGCTTTGGGATGCTGGTGTAAGTGAGAAGGCCCTTAGAGAGGAGGTGAGCCAATAGGGACCTGAGGGTTTCCATAGGGACCAGAAGACCCTTTTTTACTTCTCCCTCTTGGCCTAATCAGTTGGAGACAGGATAAACCATAACAAGTTAACAACTGTCCCATTTTTATTTTTTTTTAATTTTTATTTATTTATTTATTTATTTATTGTGTGTGTGTGGTACTAGAGATTGAACCCAGGAGTGCTCTACAACTGAGCTACATTCCCAGTCATTCATTTTATTGTTTTAAATTTTGAGACCAGGTCTTGCTAAGTTGTCCAGGCTGACCTTGAACTTGTGATCCTACTGCCTCAGTTTCTAGAGTAGCTGAGATTATGGTCCACCTTGTCTGACTATCCTGTCTTTAGATCCTCTCTGCTATCCCTCCTTATTAGCCTTAATTAGTGCTTGCCTGGTCTTTCCAGAATGCCTAACAGGCTTTTCTGGCTGATTTCCCTGGATTACTTAGCCTCGAGTCTGTCTTCCCATGGATCCCCTCGTCTTGCCCAGTAACTGGCACTCAGTAATTACAGCTGGTCCTCAACTTATGCTGGTTCAATTTGGGATTCTTTGACTCTGTTACAGTAGGAAGTGACACACATTCAGTAGAAACCATACTTTAGATTTTGAATTAGGATCTTTTCCCAGACTGAAAATATGCAGTTTGATCTGTCAGGATACTGGGCGTCAGCAGCAAACCCCAGAGCCCAGTCAGCCACTGCCCTATCACTAGGGCAAACAGCTGACAGACACTCCACAGCATGCTGTTGCTAAGCTGCAGTGGTTAATAGATTAGCTGTAGTCAATGCATTGTTAACATAGCGTATTTTCGATTTACGGGTTTATCAGGATGTAATCCCAGCACAAGATGAGAAGCATCTGTATAGGTCTTCTGCTTGGGCTGTGAGAAGGTGAACTGAATACAAATTGATTGATTCTGGAATACAATTTGCTACTATTGACTATAACACAATCAGAATTTGAAACATGGAACTATTGAATTTGGCACCTCAGCCAGGGGAAGAGTCTGGCACTGGCCAAGAGCAGATTGGTGGAGGGGTTTTACTGGCCTACACAATGTATTGGGGAAGTGACAGATTGTCACCTGGCCTTGGGAACTGGCAGTAGGAGGCTGCTCATGCACTCTACTGGTGCTGAGGGGGTGGGGATAACTCATCCATTCTGATGAGATGTTAGATTATAACGGCCTCTGATTTGGGGCTTTATAGTGGTACACATTAAAAATGACATATATTGAACATTTTATAGGAAAAAGGAACTTGGAGGTAGAATATGAAATTTTCAACTGCCCCCTCAGAAATAACTGCTTTTAAAATGCAGTATTTAGGGCTGGAGGTATAGCTTGGTGATAGAACATCTGCCTAGCATGCACAAGTTCCTGAATTTGATCCCCAATATCAAATTAATTAATTAATGCAACATTCAAAAGCCTGAGTTTTCTTGACTAGAATAAGCAACTATTCTACCCACTATTATATTGCTAATGAAAGACTTATTTTTAAAATAATAAACAGACATTATTTTTAGAACACTTCTAGTTTTACAGAAAAATTGGTCAGAAAGTACAGTATTTCCCACGGCCCCTCCTCTCATCATACATGCAGTTTCCCCTATTATATAATTTCTGTACTGATATGGTACATTTGTTATAATTGATGAGTCAATACTGAAAAATGATTAAACTAAAGTCAGTAGTTTACACTTGGGCTCACTCTTCTTTTTCTTTTTCTTCTATTTTTTAAAATATTTTTTAGTTGTTGATGGACTTTTATTTTTACTTATTTGTATTTGGTGCTGAGAATCGAACCTAGTGCCTCATACATGCTAGGCAAGTATGCTACTCTTCTTTTTCTTAATGGTTAAAAAAAACCAACCAACCAACAAACAAAACCCAGTATGTTTAGAATTAGCTGAATAAGCTGTTTAGATGAGTCCATATCCGAAGGATGTTAATCAGGGGCCAGCTGAATTTGTGCTTCTCCTTTCCACCAGGCCTGATCAAGTGTTGACTTTGGATACACCAATATCACAGAGCTGCTTCACAAGCCTGTGTGAGCTGGTGCTTTTGGCCTTGACCTCCACAATGAGCTTCTATTTTCTTCATCATGGACTCAGTGGTCAGGGGAACTTGATGATGGCATAGTGGTCAAGCTTGTTTTTCCTAGGGGTTTTCTTCTGAGGGTACCTGGACTGTGTCCTAGGTCAGAGAAGTTGCATGATGCCAAATCTTCTTTTTATGACTGTGGACACCTTTCAGCGTTGCCTTCTTGACCTTAAAAGCCTTTGCTTTGGCTTCAACTTTGAGATGGGCAGGAGTCTCCATCTTTGTATTTAGTACCATCTGTGTTAATAGGGTCCATGGCTCACTCTTTTTTTTTTTTAATATTTATTTATTTTTTAGTTTTCAGCGAACACAACGTCTTTGTTTGTATGTGGTGCTGAGGATCGAACCCGTGCCGCACGCATGCCAGGCGAGCGCACTACTGCTTGAGCCACATCCCCAGCCCCCATGGCTCACTCTTAATGGAAATTCTGTGACTTTTGACAAGTGCACAATGACAGGTATTCATGGGTATATATCACAAACTATTAGAGAATAATTCTAGTGCCTGGAAAATCCCATATTCTAATTTTTTTTTTCAGTGCTAGGGATTGAACCTAGGCTCTTACACATGGTAGACAAATGCTCTACCACTGAGTTACGTCCCCAGCCCTTTTCAATTTTATTTTGAGACAGCATCTTACTAAGTTACCCAGATTGGCCTTTAACTTGTAATTTAACTCAGCCTCCTGAATAACTAGAATTACAAGTGTGTGCTAATGGGCATGGCTTGGTTCTAACTTTTTACTTTCTACTTTTTACTTTTCTTCCTGGCCCACAAAATAAAAACTCATCTGCTTCCAGAACAGGGCTCTTCCTACTCCCAGACCACTTTACCTGTGTCCACCTCTATTTTCCTTTCAGATGGCTCTGGCCCAATAGTGGTACTTTCTGTCTTCCCCATTTCCCCTCAGTCTCCCACTTCTGTTTGTGCTGTACTTCCCGCACCAAGGCCCTCTGTGTCATCTCATGGCTGCAGCCTACTTACCAAAGCCTAGCTCCAGAACTGTTCCTAAAACTTTCTCTGTTCCCTCATGGCAGTCATCTCCCTGCTGTCTAAACATTTTGAACTCTTCACAGAGTCTCTGTGTTCCTCAGTAGCATTTATTTTCCATATTGCTCAGTGGTATGTGCCTTATTTTCCCCAGATGATGTAATGGAATCAGAGGCCTTCTTGCTAGCCTTTGACCTCAGTAGTGAGTGCAACACTGTAAAATGTGGATGATAAGTGAGGAGTAGATGAGCTAACTCACGAATAGTGTTTACAAGACTTCCTGACCCCTAGAGGTAGTCTCATAAATGTTATCTGTTTAATTAGCACCTGCTATGGTTTGTGCCCTCTGAAACTCATGCTGAAATTTGATTGCCCTTATAGCATTGCTGGGAAGTAGGGCCTTTAAGAGATTGTTATGAGGGATTAATGCCTTTCCTTCAATAGTGGGCTAGAAATGAGAGCGGGTTGTTATAGAGCAAGCCCCACTTCTCTTGCTGTCTCTTCTGCATGCCTTTCTGCTTTCTCATCATGTTATGAGAGACCCTCAGATGTGGCTGCTTGATCTTGAACTTCTTGACCCTCAGAAGTGAGAGCCAAATAAGCCAGTTTTCTTTATAAAGTACATAGCCTCAGGTATTTTGTTATCACAACACAAAACAGACTAACACAGGCACAACATGGGTGCCTCAGGAAAGAGCCTAGTGACCATCATCAGAAGATGCCTGTCTTTTCAGAAAAGGAAAAGAATTGGCACCTGGTGCAGGTTGTAGGTTTGCTTCACTTGGTTTGTTTCGTGGAGGCAGCAGCACTTGGTGTATAGGATGGAATCCTGAAATGAAAGAGCCAGACTTCCAAAGATGGAAACACAGGGACGTGGATGCTCTATAGCACAAGAACCCAAAGGAGGAAGGACAGATTTCCTTTTGGTTTGCTGTAACTCAGACTGTGCCCACCGTCTATGTGTATACTCCTTCCTACATTACTTCCTTTAGTGCAGTGAAGGGTTACTCTCCCACTCTTTCTCCAGGGAACTGGCAAGGTTACTGGATGAGATTCTAGATGAGTCTGGGAACACTGGCCAGGGCTCACGGGTCTTGTGTGTCTGCGGGTGCTGTTGGCAGACTGAAATGTAAGGTAGAGCATAAGAAAGAAAGAGGGTAGAAAATATGCCTGAGTATGGATGGTAGCAGGTGTAGGAGAGAGTACAGAGGATCAGAAACAGTAAAATCCCATCCAGTAGAATTGCATGTGATGGGGATGTGGCTGCCCAGTGGTAAGCACAGGCCTAGTATGCACAAGTCCCTGGGCTTGATCCCTAGAACCCCCACCCCCACACACAGAGGAAGGGGAAGAATCACATGGGAAGCTGCCTGTGTTTTAATGCTAGGGTTCCAAGCTTTGTGGGCAATCTCCAGAGAACTGTATATGTTTAGGGACCTTTCAGTTGGAAAGGTTGTGACCTTATTGGTGTCCATAAGGACTGACAGCTCTGTTGGGGTATGGAGAGGCAGCTTTAACCAGTTCATGTCTTACCACCATTCAGTTTGGTCCAAGACACATAGCTTGCTCAGGCTCTGGAAAAGGGGAGAAAAAGCTCTCTAGCAGTTTTCCATTTCCTTCCCTTTCATGTTCTTATCTCTATCTGTACACTCTCAAGTCTGGATGTGTGGAGAAGGAAAAGAAAGGAGGCCAGGCAGGGGAGCAGAGCAAAGCCAGAGCCCAGTGTCCGTGGGAACAGGGCAGGAGAGGGAAGGAGGTGGGGAAGGCTAGGGAGAGAAGGCTGTTAGAGATTATGGCCAGAGAGAATGATGAAGATTGTGCAGGCTCAGTCATGGCCAGCTGGCTTCTGCCTCCAAACCCCCAGTGGTAAAAATGAGCCCACACACGGGGTCACCTCCCAGCTCTCATCTGTCCATCTCCTTCCCCAGCCCCTCTCAGCCCACCTTCCTTGTCCAGCCCAGACTGGCTTCACCTCCACTTTTTCAGTCTTCCCATGGTATCCCAGAACTAGATCCATCACTGCATTTACCATGTGTCTTAAAATTACCTTTCTTTGGTGGTCATTTGTCATGAATCTATGTCATCTAAGGGCAGTGGCTGAGTCTCATTCATCCTGTAGCCCTAAGATCCAGCCCTGAACCTGGCATATGCTAATGCTAATTGAGTGGCAAGTGAGTAACTTTCCATTGTGACATTTGGACACCCCAAAGGTCATACAAACAGCTGTGTGATACTAAGGGGCAGAGGATTATTTTCCTGTGTGAGGGTAATGGGTAGATGGAGAGAAGAGGATGGAAGGGCATTTTTTTAAAAGAGTGAACATTAAATACCTGAACTGTGACTATAATTTCTACTCAGTCAAGTTTTCCTACTACAGACATGGAGAAAAGTACAGAGGAGAAATTGGAGCTGTTAAAAAGATAAAAGGCCACACTTTTTACACCTGTCTAGCTGTGGGGAGAAGTGGGTTGGGAGCAACATGGCCATGTGAGTTATCTACCTGAACCGTGAAGCTATGCTCTGAACTTAGTTTCTTTCCTTGGGAGATTCTTGTAGCAATCACTGAGAATTTTGCTGAAGGAACTTTCTATGATTTGAACCCCAAATTAACGCAGTGGAAGTTTAAATCCCCAAATTCATATTCCGATGGTTTTGGAGGTAATGCCTTTGGCTATTAGTGTTAGATAAAGACATTGGGGTAGTGTCAAGAGCCAGCCATGGGCTGTGTGTGTGAGCTGGGAGCATTTGAGCGCATAGGGGACTGGACTGACCTTGCTTTTCTGACTGGGCTGTGCAAAGTATGTGTCCTTTTTGTTTGCTCTGCCTTTGATCCCATACAGCCCCTGAGATGGGCATGGTTTTCAGAGATGTCAGTCAAATCTGCTACTGCAGGACATAGCCAAGCAAACCCCTGAAACCCAATACCTTGCCTCATTTGGGTTAAACATTCTCCAATGTCTTTCTCCCCAATAAATAGAGGATTCTCAGGTGGCTCGCTCTTTCATTTCTGATGGATCCCTAAGGTCGAGAGTTTTCCCGGATTTTGAAAAGGTATTTCTGTGCTCTTGCATACTTTCTTTGCCATTTTCTCAGTTATTGATGTAGCCAGATTTTGTGAACCCAGCATAGGTCTCCAGGCCAGCTAGCTGGCGACAGGGCTGGCTCTCATTAATGGCTTCATAAGAAAGCAAGAGAGACCTGAATCTGCACACTCCCTGTGATACCTTCCACCATATTAGGATGCAGTAACAGGACCCTCACCAGATTGCCTCCTCTATCTTGGATGTCCCAGCCTTCAGAAGTATAAGAAATACATTTCTTTTCAAAAAAAATATTTATTTTTTAGGTGTAGATGGACACAGCACAATGTCTTTATTTTTATGTGGTGCTGGGGATCGAACCCGGGTCTCGCCCATGCTAGGCGAGTGCTCTACCACTGAGCCACAATCCCAGTCCCGTTTTATTTTCTTTATAAATTACCCAGTGTCAGGTATTCTATTGTAGCAACCCAACATAAAGTGAACCAATTCCCCAGAATGGAATCTACCATGTAATTAAGTAGTCATTAATTGAGAGTTGCCAACTTAAAAAAATAGAAACATTAAATTAGCAACATTAATTGATCATATTATACATAACATAAAATTAACCATATTGTACATTTAAAAAATATTTTCTTGGTTGTCAATGGACTTTATTTTTTATTTATTTATATGTGGTGCTGAGAATAAAACCCAGTACTCACACATGCTAGGCGAGTGCTCTACCACTGAATCACAACCCCAGAACCCATATTATTCATTTTTAAATGTGAAGTTCAGTGGCATTAAGTATATTCACATTGTCATGAGACCATCGCCAATATTCATCTCCAGAGTTCTTTTCTTCTTATAAAATGGAAAACTTCGTACCCATTAAACAATAACTCCCCATCCTCTTCTTCCCTCAGCCTTTTTTACTTCCTGTGTTTATTAATTTTACTATCCTAGGTACCTCACATAAGTTAGAATCACATAGTATTTATCTTTTTGCGAATGCCTCATTACATTTAGCATAGGTCTTCAAGGGTTATCCATGTTGTATCCTTCCTTTTTAAGGTTGAATAATACTCCTTTTTATGTATGTCACATCCTATTTAACCCTTGTTTTTTAATGGACATTTGGATTACTTCTACCTTTTGGCTATTATAAATAATGTTTCTATGGACATGGGTATACAAAAAAGTCAGTCTTGAAACAGAAATTGATATAGAAAACCTTATGTAGGTAGATATTGACATAATATTTGATAGGTGGCCATGTAATTTATCAGCTAAAATGGTTACTCTGAGAGAGAATTTAAGCAATATGACCACTGCCAATAATTCTGCTGGGACAACAGGCATATATTAGAACTGTCTGGGGCAAACCAGGCTTCAGGCTTACCTTCATTTTTGGATATGTAGTAGTGGCATTAAAAATAAACAAACATAAGGGCTTGGGGTGAAGCTAGAGGCACAACACTTGCCTAGCATGTGTGAGTCGTCCCTGGGTTCAATCCTTAGCACTGCAACAGCAGCAACATCAACAAAATAAATGATTGCAAACACATGTGTAGTGAGAAAGAGTGATTTATTTTGATCACTTACATGCCCAAATTTATTCATTTCACTTTTATGATACAAACTTGATTTTTTCAGGGCGGGTGCTGGGGATTGAACCCAGAGGTGCTACACACTGAGCCACATCCCCAGCTCTTTTTTTATTTTGAAACAAGATCTTTCTAAATTGCTTAGGGCCTCACTAAATTGCAGAGCCTGACCTCAAACTTGTGATAATCCTGCCTCAGCCTGCCCTGTCACTGGGATTACAGGCATGTGCCACTGCACCTGGCTTGATATTGTTTTGTTGTTTTCCTCTAACAGGAGGAAAATAACTGTGGTTTGAATTTTTGTAGTGTTTTTAAGTTTAAGATACATAGAAATTTGCTATGTCAGGAGCAAAGTATAATTTCCTAAAACAATCTGGGTTTTCTCCTCTATAAAATGATTAATGCTAAGTTGCTTTGTTTGAAGTAAATACTATCTTTCTCTACTATGAAAGATTTACCTTCAAAAATGAAACTCCGGAAAATAACAGATTCTTATCTGGTAGGAATGGGGTGATTTATTTTATCCTTCATAAATTATGAAGAATAATTAGAGTTATGCATAAATCTCTTCTGGCAATGGGTTTGCCCAGTCTCCATTTGAGTGTCCTAAGGATGAGGAACTAACAGCCACCCTGCCACATGTCACATATCTAAAGGAAATCATAAAACAACTGCATTTGTTACAGCCTCTCTGTAATCTTCCACATGCTTTACTCATTTTTAGCAAATTGCATTTGTACTACCTCTCGAGCCACAGAGGTTGTGTCAACTCTGGAATTCCCTGGTCTTGGAAGGTTCTATAGTAGGCATGGGATAAAGTTTTTGCTTTGTTTTGTTTTTGAGATACTCAGGTTTGAACCCAGGGGCACTCAACCACAGAACTACAGCCCTTTGTGCTTTTTATTTTGAGACAGGATTTTGCTAAATTGGTCAGGGTGCCTTGAATTCGCAATCCTCCTGCTTTAGCCTCCTGAGTTGTTGGGATTATACGCATATGCCACCAGCCGTTGCTTCAGTGAGAAATGGATGGAATATTGGAAAATAAAGAAACAAGGACCAAGAAAAGGTCTGTTGCAGCACCAAATAGGTCAGCTTGCCTCAATTTTTTTGGACAAGATTTGACATGTTTCATTATTGCTATAACGTGTCTGCTCAGTGTCTTTGTAAAGAGCTTTGGCTACATTGGCGCAGTGTGCAAACTTTTAATGCTTTTCTTAGAAATGGCCCCCAGTTGATCATAAGTAGCTATCAATCAACACATCTTCAAAGGACAATTTCATAGCTGAGTAATTAAGGATTCCATTGGAAAGGATTCCATTGGAAAGGTTTCAAGAAGAAGGGTGCCAGGCATGGTGGCACATGTCTGTAATCCCAGCTACACAGAAGGCTGAGGAGGGAGGATCGTGAGTTCAAGACCAGCCTTGGCAACTTAGTGAGACCTTGTATCAAAATCAAAATCAAAATGCCTGGAGGTGTAGCTCAGCCCTGGGTTTAGTCTCCAGTGTCCATCCCCCCCCAACACAGAGTCAACAATGATGGTAATAACTAGTCAATATTTAAGCCAAAGGCTCATGATGATAAAGAAGAAAAAAATTTAATGAATCTCCTAAACCAGACATGAAGAGACAAATAGTGTATTATATGAGGTACATAGAATGGTCAAAGTCATAGAGATAGGAAGTAGAATGGTGGTTGCCAAGAGCTGGGGGATAGGAGGGTGGGTCTTAAGTGTTTAATAAGAGCAGAGATTCAGTTTGAGAGGATGAGAAAGTTTTGGAAATGGATGATGGTGATGATTGTACAATAATGTGTATGTACCTAATGCCACTGAGCTATATAATTAAAAAATGGTAAATTTCATTTTTTGAAAATCACAACCACAATTTAAAAAAAGAAAAAGAGATACAGCGTATCTCCTGAGAAAGGCAAGGTTCCATGACACCTTTAAATAGCCATTCAAAGAAGGAAGGAAGGTTCATATGAGTCTTTCCCTTTCTTTTCTGTCTTCCTCAGACATCAAATGTGGTCATTTTATTTTGGAAAACTTGGGTTCAGAAATGTTAGGGTAAGAATGACTGTGGACCCTCTGGGTGACTGGGTTCTTCTGCTGGCTAAGACAGTGGGGCTGTGTTGGGAACCCTAGTGACCAAGAAACTACAAAGTGAAAATGGGGGTGAGGGTTCCTGGAATATTTTCAACATGTCACATATCTAAAGGATAAGGGTGCTTAGTGAAAACAATTGTGGGCACCAATTATTACTTTCAACCAGGCCCGTTTGGAGAGAAGTATTTTAAAACCATGCCGGGCATGGTGGAGCATGCCTGTAATCCCAGTGCTCTGGAAGCTGACGCAGGAGATCACGAGTTCAGCAATGGTGAGGTGCTAAGCAACTCAGTGAGACCCCGTCTCTAAATAAAATACAAGATAAGGCTCGGGAAGTGGCTCAGTGGTCTACTGCCTCTGAGTTCAACTCCCAGTACCACCCCACCAAAAAAAGTATATAGAACTGTAAAACCTTGCTATTCAAAGGGGGTCTGCAGGGCAATAGGATTAGCTTCACTTGGGCCTTTGCTAGAAATACAGAATCCCAGGTCCTACTCCAGACCTTGGGGATCAGAATCTGCCTTTTAACAGGATCCCCAGATTTATTTGTACCTCAAAGTTTGAGAACTGCTTTGACATGGAATCTGGGCTGGGGATGTTGCTTAGTAGGATAGCATTTGCCTCGTATCCCAGGCCCTGGGTTCCATCCCTACTACTATTAAATTAAAAATAAAACAAAACAAAAAGGAATCTAGTAGAGTGTGGTGGTGCATGCCTGTAATCCCAGTGACTGGGCAGACTGAGACAGAGGATCACAAATTTGATGAAAGTCTCAGCAACTTAGGCCCTAAATAACTCAGCAAGACCCTGTCTCAAAAAATAAAAAGGGCTAGAGATGTAGCTCAGTGACAAAGCACCCCTGGGTTCAATCCTCAGTACCAAACAAACAAAAAAAGGAATCCATGGAAAACAATGAATGGGAGTGGAAGTAATGGAATGCCACTCAGGCTATGGAAGGAGGAGGAGTGCTGATAAAGAGCCATTGACCAGCTAAAGGTCAAATGCAGTGCCTTATAGATAAGAAATGTGGCCTTCACCTTTGGGGAGTGAGGGAGGACCATCCCAGTGACTTCACAACCCACAAGGGCTCGGTATCTCAAAAGAGGATCAGGGCAGGGTGGCTCTTCCTCCCTTCTCCAACCTGGGAGTTCTATGGGTTGGCTTTTCAAAATAGGTCTCTGATTAAGGCAGGTTTCTTCTCTATGGCTAATCAGCCACTGAGACAATAAAATTTCTCTGTATATTTACAAGTCACTTATTGTTCTTTCAAACAAGTTACTGTGGCCATTTATTTGCTGGAAATAGAGAAAAATTTTCCCTAGATTTTAATATAGGACAATAATTTTCTATTGTGTTAAAATTCTCATTTCCCTAAGCTCTTGTTCTGATTGATATAACCTATTGGCAGATTATATGGCACAGGAAATCAGGCAAAAGGGATGAGAATGATCATGTATTGATTTTCTTAAAAGAATGATGCTTATGTGTAGTTAGTTCATCAAATCCCCCAAACATCCTGATTATTCTACATGGAGAAATGAACTAAGAGAAATTAGTAACCTATGTCAGGTCTCATGGCCATAAAAATGATAGAAACCTTTATTCAAATTCAGATCTATCTCAACCCAGAACATATTCCTTTCTGTGCCCATACCCTAGTCTGCACTGCCTCATACTGGCTGTTTTGTTGAATCTGGGCTGATATTGCCTCTGGCCCACGTTATGTCTGCCTTGAGGCTGAAATGAGACAGTGCCAAGACTCAGCTTAACATCACAGGCTTTTGTATTTCCTGACCTCTCAGCTATGAAAACATGACAAGGCAGGCCTTTTTTTTCTTTTCTTTTTTTTTTTAAGGCATTTCCTGCCGAATAAATCCTAGGAAGTACTGGGAATCTTAGGGATCTTGTAGGTTTTTTTTTTTTTTTTTTGTACTGGGAACCAAATCCAGGGGCACTTTACCCCTGAGCTATATCACCAGTGCTTTTCATTAATAAGGCTAGCTTCAAGCTTGTTATCTTCCTGCCTCAGCTTCCCAAGTTGTGGGATTATAGATGTGCGCCACTGCTCCCAACCTAAAGGGGTTTTTCAACACCCCTACACCCTTTTCCTTTTTGATGAAAAAAATCATTCTTGTAGGACCAGCAACAGGAGGTTGGGAGATGCTCTGAACAACAAAGCACAGAAGGCTCATCTTCTGAAATTCTTTAAGGGGTATTTTTAATTACCTTGTAGCCTCATCCATTCAATTTAGCACCCTGATAAGGAAGAGTGGGCTTCTTCCATCAATCTTGTAAAGCAGGAGATCTCATTCAAGTCTACATGTCACCTAGGGGGCACTGCCACATGACCTCATGGACACAAGGATATCCAGGATCTGTGAGTGGAATGTGAAACAAAACAAACAGAACCTTCCTGCTTAGGGCTCAAGCTTGCATATGGTCCTGTTATGGCTGTAGGAAGGGCTATTTTACAAAAAAATGATATGTCTGGTGCTAAATGAACATTAAAGAAGAGATTCAGTTCCTGTCTTTAATATTTCCATATTGTGGTACACAAAACCCCAAACCAAAAAACTGTGTTATTACTTGTACTGGTATAAACAAAGTCACAAAAAGCCCAGCTTGTTGAGATTGGGAGTTGTCACTCCTAAACTTCCCAATGCAGGTCCTCTCTGGGGTTTTGTAGTACCTCCCTCTTGCCCTCATCATCCAGCCCACTTTGCACTGCAGAAGTGCCAGGTTTACACTTCTGAATGCAATGGTTTTCTGATGACTCCCCTGTAAACATTTTCAGTGCTGCCAACTCCTACAGAACTCTGCAATACAAAGTCAGGTATCCCAGGTCTTCCACTTCATCCTGTAACCTCAGTGCGTAGCTCATTTTCCTCAGTGCTTAGCTTCTCTCTGGACTTTTGAAAAAGCATTTAGTTTGGTTCATTCTCTTCCCTAAATCTCTATTGTCTTTCCAAACTCACCTGATGGGTCATAGCTTCTAGGATACCTTTGTACAAGTGCACCCTCTCTATTGGTTCTTACAGTACCTTAGACTTAGAGCTGGGTGTGGTGGTGTATGCCTGTAATCCCAGGAATTTAGGAGGCTGAGGCAGGAGGATGGACAACATAGTGAGATTCCGTCTCAAAATAAAAAATAAGAGAAGGGGATGTAGCTCAGTGGTAATTAAATCCCCAGTAAACACACACACACACACTCATATACACAAGAGCATAGACACTGGAGCCAGAGGACATGGATATTAATCCTAATATGGCCACTTATATTACTTGAGTGAAATATTTTGTTCATGTTGCTATAGATTCCCATGTATGAAAAAGGCAATTAGTAGTCTTACTTCTCTAGCTATCATGAAGATGTAAGAACAGTTTCTGGCATGCATTAAGTGTGCAGTGAACATTATCATTAGCAACATTTACCATATTGATACCCTGCACTGGAGTCTGCCTCATTTATCAACTCTAAGATCTCCAAAGTCCAGAAAAATTTCTGTTATCTGTGAAACCCTGCCTGAAATAAAGTTAGTGCCTTCTTAGATGAAGTAAACATGAAGGGAAAAGCATTCTTGGTGGGAATAATGTTCTTTCCTCTTGAAGATGGTTGTTAGCAGGGCTATTTGGTGATGAGAACAATTTGAGGAGATCTCTCAGGGGTTGTGTGGAGACTGGGCAAAAAAAAAAAAAAAAAAAAAAAAANATCCAAAAAGAGCAATGGCTTCTCATTTTCTGCCCCATATGGAGAATACAAATATCATGTCTTCTGGAATCTAACATACTGGCTTCCATTTTCAAAATGCATCACTTTATTTTCCTCATAAGGTGGCCACATATTATAAACCTTAGGCAAGTGACAGTGACATGATTTCTTCAGCAAGCTCCAAGGTTTCAGCAAGCTTTCCTGGAGTTTACAGCCAGAGGAATCCTGAGGTTTCAAATATTAAAGCTTTCTCCACAGCCACAAGTTCCTTTGATGTTTGGGTTATTGAAGACAAACTCACTGGATAATTTGTCTTCAACATAGTCCATTTCTGTTCCTAAAAGTGTCAGCTGTGCTTTCTTTTCGATGAACACTCTGACTCCTTGGGGAAAAGAAAACATGGGTCATATAAAGCCTGTAGCCTATGGAACTTGATTCAAAGCACAGTGAACTTTAAATAGTAACTACTAACAAAATTCTACAGGAAGCTTCTGAACGGGTTTCAAAGTTGGTGACCGAACTGAACCCCTGGTTTGGACACAGACTTTGATACCTACCCGAAAAAAGAACTAAAGATATAAACTCAGTTTTAAAGTAGTTCGGATTAAACAATTATACTAATGAAAAGCAGTCAGAGCTTGACAGGTTGTGCATTCCTGCAATCCCAGTGAATTGAAGTGTGAGACAGAAAGACTGTAGTTTGAGGTTAAGCATGGGCAACTTAGTGACACCCTGCTTGTCTCAAAATAAAAATTAAGAAGGCTGGTGATGTGGCTCAGAGGCAAAGGGCTTGTACAGCACGCACGAAGCCCTGAGTCTGATCCCCAGCAATGAAAAAACAAAAAAACCCTCCACCAGATTCCTGTCAATCTCCTATGTCCCCCACATTATATAAGGGAAGGTAGTTTTATACAAGTAAATTCCATGTCAACCGTGCAAAATGATTATCTGTCTTTACTTCAATTTTTTCAATTTGCAAAATGAAAAAAATATGTGTATTCTTAGTAACTGTTTTGTAAAGATGGAGCCAATAAAAATTACAAATACCTTGTAATGGCATCTATATTCTCAACACATGGCTAAGTGTCAAATATCCAGAGGACTGTGAGAAAAATAGGACTACTTTAATAAGCCAGATCAGTACAATAGTTCTGGTTATGGGCCAAAAAATGAATAATATTCCTTACTAATTATGTAGATAGAAGTCAACATTTTGGCAAATACAATCAGTTTAAAAAGCTTTCTTCCTGTGCCGGGCATGGTGTCGCATGTCTGTAATCCCAGCGGCTTGGGAGGCTGAGGCAGGAGGATTGTGAGTTCCAAGCAAGCCTCAGCAATTTAGGAAGGCCCCAAGGAACTCAGTGAGACCCTGTCTCTAATAAAATATAAAAGGCCCGGGGATGTGGCTCAGTAGTTAAGCAATCCTGTGTTTAATTAATTCCTCGTACCGAAGAGGGGAAAAAAAAAGCTTTCTTCTTTTCAAGAAACTGAGTCATTACCTACATATGAACTATAGGTAAATACAGGTCTTCTCTAAGATGAAAATCTTAAGTTTATGACATTTTCAGTCAGTCTTAAAAATGATTTAAAATATTAACAAATGTCTTTCTTGAAGTCAGTTTAATAAGATAAAAGAACACTTAAGAATCTAGACCTTGTCCCTCCATGTAGGCAAGGACTGCAAACTAGCCCAGAGCACACCTCCAATGCAGAAAACCATCATGGCAAAAATCATGAACACTCAAGTTCTCCCATAGTGGTAGCATTATTTATCTTCCTTTAAATAGGTTTTTATCAAATCCTTGGTTGGGAGAGTTGGTGCTAAATATATTAAAAAACAGAAAATTTTAATAAAAATTGGAAAAAAAGACTTTCTTAAGAGTATGAGTTTTAAAAAGCATTACTTATTTGACATAAATGTAAAATTGTTGCTTCACACAAAAATGGTTGGTTGGTTCACTCTGAAGTTTAAAATCTTTCTGGACACAAGAATGACCTTTCAGAGTTAAAACAAACAACTTACCAACTAACCTACTGGTTACTAAAAGCACAGCCTCTGGAGAGAATTGAATTGATTGGGTTCACATTTCATTAGGCCACTTACTCACTGTGTGATCATGTGTAAATTATTTAATCTCTCCATACCTCAGTTTCTTCAACAGAAAACAGGTATAATAAATAAGCAAACAAATAATAACAACAAAAGCAATAACAACAAAACCCAATGAATTAAAAAAAAAAGTATAAAGGTATAACATGGTATCACCCTAATTAAGTTGCTAAGTATAAATCATATAACATTTAAGTTCATTAACCAACACCTAGCATACAGTGAGCACTATTTATATAATTTCTATTTCTATCATTAATTCATTCTTCACAAAGCTATTTTTTCTTTTTTTTGGTACTGGGGATTGAACCACTAAGCTACCACTAAGCTACATCCCTATCCCTTTTTATTTTTTATTCTGAGTCAGGTTTCACTAAGTTGCTTAGAGCCTCATTAAGTTGCTGAGGCTGGTCTTGAACTTGCAATCCTTCTGTCTTAGCTTCCTGAGTTGGGATTACAGGCGTGTACCGCTGTGCCTGGCTACAAGGATAAAATTTTTTTTTTTTTTAAATATTTATTTATTTAGTTATTGGCGGACACAACATCTTTGTTTGTATGTGGTGCTGAGGATCGAACCCGGGCTGCACGCACGCCAGGCGAGCGCGCTACCGCTTGAGCCACATCCCCAGCCCCACAAGGATAAAATTTTTAAGCAAAACAAAGTGTCCGGAAAAATCTGTCAAAAACTTACCATCTTGAACAACTTCTTCATCAGAATCTCCCTTTGTCTTTGTATATTCCAGAGTGTAAGAAAGGCCATTACAACCCCTAGTTCGGACACCGACTTTCACACCTACCTGAAAAAGAATTAAAAAAAATATAAACTCAGTTTTAAAGTTGAACAGATTAAACAATCACACTAATAAAAAACATTGGCTATTTATTACTATTATTAAATTTCTCATAAGTTAACAAAATTAGATTTCTGGTTATAAATAATGTCCTTGTAGGAGCAGATCATGGTGGCACATAATCCTAATTTGAAGTCAGTTTTGGCAACTTAGTAAAACCCATCTCAAAACAGAAAATAAAAGGGCTCAAGAGTAAAGTACCCCAAGGGTTCAATCCTTGGTACAAAAAACAAAATAACAAAACAGGAAATAAGAATTTGAAAAATTTTATTTTTGTATAATTATTATAATATTAGCAGGTATCCAAAAAAATAAAAACCAATGATGTACAAAAAACAATACAGACCAGAACCCCCCCCACCCCCGTTTTTTCCAGTCCTTGTCACATATATAATTTGAATATTTTTATTATAGTGAAATTAAAATTTATTCTATATTTAGTTGTATATATATATTTTTTTAAATAGAGAGAGAGAGAGAATTTTTTTTCATATTTAATTTTTAGTTCTCGGCGGACATAACATCTTTGTTTGTATGTGGTGCTGAGGATCAAACCCAGGCCGCACGCATGCCAGGCGAGAGCACTACCACTTGAGCCACATCCCCAGCCCCTAGTTGTATATACTTAAGACATCATTTTCCCCATGGAATTTACTTTCACAAATCATTTGCAAGTAATGGCCATATAATATTTCACTTAATTATTATTATTATTTATTTATTTTGCAGTGCTGGTGATCAAACCCAGGGCCTTGGCCAAGCCTGCTAGGTAAATGCTCTATCACTGAGCTTCGACCTCAGCTCTTATGTTAATTAACTGACCCTTACTACTGAACATCCAATTTAGAAATTAAAAAAAAAGATTTTTTTTTTTTTTTTTTTAGCCATAG
>NW_025999928.1:2900416-2973757 GCF_001458135.2 Marmota marmota marmota
GCCCATCATAAATATTTGTCAATATACTATGTCATATATGTCATATATACTATGCCATACATGTATACCCATGTTTATAGTAGTGGAATTCATGGAACCAGCCTAGGTGTCTAGCAACAGATAAATGGATAAAGAAGATGTAGTATATATAAACAATGGTTTTTATTTAGCCATAAAGAACTAAATTAAGTCATCTGCAAGTAAAGAGATGGAACGTGAGAGCATTATGTTAAGTGAAATAAGCCAGACTCCAAAAATCAAGATTGTTTGTTTTCTCTTACAAGTGGAAGATAAAGAAAAAGAAAAAAGAAAAAAAAAAAAGTGGGTTAAGAGGAATCTCAGGAAAATAGAAGGGAGACCAGTAAAGGAAGAGAATCAAGGGAAACAAGGGAGAGAAGGAAAGGGAAAGCAAGCACTAGAGAATGAAACTGACTAAATTATATTATGTGCATATATGAATATGCCGAAATGAGTCCCACTAATACATGTAATTATAATGCATCAATAGAAAAGTTTATGAAAACACAGCATTAGGTAACTACAGTTGGGAAAAGGGATTGTTCATACTATAAATGATACCTTTTTATGTTAATAGGAATGAACATCCTTTAAATCTACAAACTGACTTCCTGTTTCAACTGGCCAATTTATACTGTTTCAATTCAAACTGAATTGGAACACTAACATTGGTCAGCATTTATTAATTCTTAGGAGGGAAGTGCTGAGAACTCCCACTACTTTGTAATGTATAGATTGTACAAGAGAACCCAGAAATAACTCTGTAGGCTAAATATTAACTATCGACAGTTCATTTTTTGAAGTGATTTACAGTATACCATTAACCCTTAACAATGCACTACAATTAAGATGATACACACATCCCTAACTCAACAATTCTACCTCCAGGAAACAGGTACACTATGTCATGCTTCCAGGTCCATAACAAGGGCCAGGCATACACACCTCTACTAAACAAATAGCTGTTAAATGATGTTTGTGGCAGTAATGAAGGAAAACAACCCAAATGACCCTTAATATAATGAACTGGTTAAAGAAAACAATGAATGTATAAAATACACTATACAAAGTCATGAAGATGAGGCAGATTTTTTCTTTCCTTTTTTTTTTTTGGTACCAGGGATTGAACCCCGGGGTGCTTAACCACTGACCTTAACCTGGATCTTTGTTATTTTTCATATGAGACAGGGTGTTTCACTATGCTTTGGGCCTTGACACATTGCTGAGGAGGCTGGCTTTAAACTTTTGATCCTCCTGCCTCAGCCTCCCAAGCTGCTGGGATTATAGGCTTCCACTATGCCCAGTGGGGGAGGCAGACCTTTGCACAATGACATGGAAAGATCTTCAAGCCTATTAAGGGTAAAAAGCAAGGTGAAACCATAGCACATATGGGAAATAGTAATAGAGAGACAAGAATAATAAGAAGAGTGTAGATCAGTGGGTTTAGTTGTCACAGAAAGAGAAGAGGGTGCTACTGGCAACTAGTAGGTAGAGGCCAGAGATGATGTCAAATATCCTAAAAACCACTCTAAAACATCAACAGTGTGAAGGCAGAGAAGTTCTGGTTTGGCCATATCAAATATTATTATCTCTTCAAGGACACTAAGAGGTTGCTTTTGGAAGGAAGAATGACAATGAAGAGTCTAGAGTTGAGAGTAACTTCTTTTATACTGAATATCCCCTTCTGTATTATTTGAATTTTTAAAAATCATGTGCAGGGATGAGGGTGTAGTTCGGTGGGAGAGGGCTTGCCTAGCATAGTGAGACCTTGGGTTCAACCCCTAGCACCACAGAAAAAAAGAAAAGAAAAAAATTTCTAATTAACGAAAGCATATTGTCACAAAATATATTCATTCTGAAAAGAGAACTTTAATTTTTTAGTACATATTTGTTTGATAGGCTTTACTTACGTGCTCAGGCTTATCTTTAAGAAGCTGTTTTATCTTGTTTACTGCTGAAGGTGTCTGAAAAATGAAAATGTTATTAAGTTTTTAGCTATAAAACTAGCATTCTTGAATAGTCTTTAAAGACTATTAAAGTCTGTCTTTAGCAAATTCATGTGAAAGTTTTGTTTCATTCTTGCCAAGATACTTTGTGGCTTTTATACCCAAACACATGAAGGTCTGCTCAATTAAAACCTCTTTGTCAAAACTGCTAGCAACATCCTTTTAAATCTTGCTCTGATCTAGGTTAGTTCTCTCATATACTTACTGTATTATCTACTTACATTACAAGTGTGATTTTCCTAGGCAGCATTTATTTTGTGCCCTTACTGTATGCCCAGCAACAAACACACTGCCAGACACACAGAATGCCAATGAACAAAACCAAGTATCTCAGTGGAAAAGCCAACCCTCTCCAGTGCTTTTTCTATTGATTATTATTTTATACACACACACACACACACATATACATGTTGGGGGGGGGGAGAGAAAGAGAGTGTGTGCAAGCAAGAGAGTGCAAACTTACAATCTAATCCAAATCTATCAAAATGCACAGAAGGAAGAGTATTACCGGCATAAAAGAAACCCAAGGTATGCTTCTCAGTCACATCAAATGCTCACATAGGTTTTCAATGTGAATTAAACCAACATCTCTGGATACCTAGATGAACATAACTAGACAATGATAAAAATGTTGTTGTTTCTCAGGAAGAATGGTTTAACCTGGCTCAGTGATCCTCAACATGAGAAAAATGTGATGACCTATCCTGTGCCCTCAGGTTAGCATTACCAAACCAAACTTCTTGGGAAAGAGGCTACTGAGAAGAGTCTGTTTGGGGGCTTTTTGGTCTACTTCTTTGGTGTCCTCCAAGGCAGTTATGTTAAGCAGCTTCTCTGACTCCTAGTCCCTTAACTGCTGAAATATGGATAACAGTCCCTCTTCTTTAGGATTCTAGTGAGGATAACATACTCAAATTCAGGAAAGGCATTCAGGACAGTGCCAGGCACAATAAGCTCAACTATTAATGAAGAGATGATGTATTTCCTAGTTTCTGATTTATGAGCTCCTCTAACCAGCAATGCTGTACTGGTCCTTTGGTTTTTGTGAATTCCTGATGTCCATATTATGACCTATGGCTTAGTAGTCAACTGTAGCCAGGACTCAAGTTTCTACTGGGGGAAAAGACCCAAGGATTGGCCCTGGAGTGTGCTGTCTGGGTTGGGGCTCGCGGTCACATGACAAGAATGCTTAAACACAGAGTGGACCCTAGTTAGAAGGGTCATGAAGTCAATTTAGAAGGTCGATACCAGCATTTTAAAAAACAATAAAAAAAGCAGATGTTAAATAAGTGAACCATTTTAAGTTATTAATGTATGATATGTGTGTGTGTAGGTCTGTATTTCTTATGTTACTGTAAAAAAAGAGAAAAAAATCACCATCAGCAGATGACTTCTATTTCTCTCTCTCTCTCTTTTTTTTTTTGGTACTAGGGATTGAACCCAGGAGTGCTTTACCACTAAGCCTCATCCCCAGCCCCTTTTTACATTTTATTTAGAGACAGGTCTTGCTATGTTGCTTAGGGCCTTGCTAAATTGCTGAGGCTGGCTTTGAACTCATGATCCTCCTGCCTCAGAATCTTGAGTTGCTGGGATTACAGGAGTGCACCACCATTCCTGGCTGGCAGATGGCTTCTAAAGGCCTTTTCCCACAGTTGTATAAGAAGAGTAACAGAGCAACAAAACACAGAGGGCATTATAAGGAAATGCTCAAAAGCAGAATTACAGCATCTTTTTTTTTTTTTTTTTTTGAGATGACAGAATATCAGCTTTTTAGAGATATACTTATTAAAACTTTTTTTTAAGTGCTTGTTCACTGTTCTAAATGGATGCTAATAAAAGCAAGCTTTATTTTCCATTTGTAAATTTTCATGGGCATATTTCCTAGGTGTGTGCTTAAGAAATTAATCTACTTCCTGCCAAATAAAAAAAAAAGATTTCTGTTAAAAAAAAAAAAAAAAGGCATAACCGTGGAAAAATATTTGTTCAAACTAAAAACTGATGGTTAATTTTGGTTTAGTGTGGCTGGTAAAAGGTGCAGAGAGTCCAGGTGCTGAAGAAAACATAGGGCTCTCCTCCTCCACTAGCTCCAAGTTTTTTTTTTCCTCCTTTCCATGTGATTTTCTAAATTATCAAATTTGGTTTTACAAAATTATATATTTTCTTCTTTCCTCAACTCCTAGTAGAAAACATTTAAACACAATAAAAGGAAGCAAGTCACAGCAAATGGTCTATCTATCAAAATGTTAGACCAAAGGTTGTTGATGTTTATATTGTATACAGAAAGGAATGAATGAGAAAGTAACATTAAAACAGGATTGTGTGCCTGGAAGCTGTATTTATAAGAACCAAAAAAAAAAAAAAAACCAAAAAAAAACCCATTAACTTTCCTGGGTCAGGTGAAAACAAAACATGCTCTATTGAGGGAATGTTACTACTGATGTATAACACTGTTAACTGAGTATTCAACCAAGGGGAAAATGATGGTTCTAATAATTTTGAAGTGATTGATTTTTTTTTTTTAAGACGTCAGAATGAACAAGTCCTTTAAAAAAAAAAAAATCTCTATTTCCTCAGAAAACTTGGAATGGAACCACCGTGTGACCCAGCTATCCTATTCCTCGGTTTATAGTCAAAGGACTTAAAATCAGCAGTAATGCAGCCACGTCAGTGTTTATAGCAGCTCAATTCACAATAGCTAAACTATGGAACCAACCTAGGTGTCCTTCAATAGATGAATGGAAAGAAAATGTGAGATATATTTTTTATATATATATACATGTGTGTGTGTGTGTGTGTATATCTCCAATGGACTACTTAGCTTTAAAGAAGAATGAATGAAATTATGGCATTTGCCAGTAAATGGATGAAGTTGGAGACTATCATGCCAAGTGAAATATGCCAATCCTAAAAAACCAAAAGCCGAATGTTTTTTCTGATATGTGGATGCTAATTCACAATAAGGGGGTTGGGGCACTAGAGAAGTTACCTTAGATTAGGTAGAGGGAAGGGAAGGAAGGGGGAGGGGATGTGGGGATAGGAATTATAGTAGAACGAAATAATGTTCTGTTATTATTACTTTAAGTATATATGCGACTGCATATATACATAATTTTCTTATGTATATATGTGACTGCATGACCAATTTGATTCTACAACATGTACACTTAGAAAAATGAGAAATTATATCCCATCTATGCATGATATATCAAAGTGCATAAATGCATTCTACTGTCAGATATAACTAATTAAAACAAATTAGAAAAATTAAAAAAAAAAAAAACCTCTCCCTATAAAAAGTACCTTCTAGGGCTGGGGATATAGCTCAGTAGTACAATACTTGCCTAGCATGTTTGAGGCTGTGAATTCAATCCCCCTTCCCTCCTCCAAAAAAAGGACTTTGTGTATCAAGTACAAGGCAGAAGCTAAATATCTTACTTTGCCCAAGGACTGTTTGCATAGTTTGGCAACTTTTTGTTTAGGGAAATCAATCTGGAAAATGGCATAAAATCTTCTACCATATGACACGCAGCCTTACATTACCAATGTATTCTTTAGGACAACTAGGGGACCCCTATTTCCCCCTCAAAATCGATACTAATTAGCAGGGCACGGTGGCACACACCTATAATCCCAGCAGACTGGGAGGCTGAGGCAGGAGGATCATGAGTTCAAAGCCAGCCTTAGCAATTTAGCAAGGGTTAGCAACTTAGTGAGATCCCATCTCTAAATAAAATACAAAAAAGGGTAGGAATGTGGTTCAGTGGTTGAGTGGCTGAGTTCAATCCCCAGTACCCCCCCAAAATTGATATTAATTGTATTGTCATTAATTGTGACTTAATAATAATTAATCTCAGATTTAGTCTGTGAATTTAAAATTTAAGAGACTATTAAAATCCATTGAAACATAATGTTTTGGTGGTACTGGCGACTGAATCCAGGGACATTTTACCACTAGGCCTCATCCCTACCCCTTTTTATTCTTTTAACTTTTTAATTTTATATTTTTTTTGAGACAGGGTTTTGCAAAGTTGCCCTGACTGGCCTTGAATTTGCAATCCTCTCCTATATTGCTGGGACTATAGGAATATGCCATGGCACCCAACTAGGAACAAGTTCTTTTTAAAGTGAGAGAATTATCTTTTAAGATATTTTGGGCCAATTTAAAAAAGATCTACTTCCAAGCTATTTTTATTATTATATTTATAGGAAAAGACACTTACAAACATGCACAAACAATTATAACCTATTTTAATTTTATTAAAAATCTGGCATTTTAATGTTTAAAAGATGTTAGGTAAATGGCAACCAATGAGCAATGAGTATATTTTGTTACACTACTATTTAGCATCTATGACTGGCATTAGGGTGTTTTTCTTTTATCTTCTATTCACATGTATTTACACTTATAAAATATTTGTAGTGTACGTTTACATTTTAACAGCTCCCATTAAAATTTTTAACGTTATCATTCTTCTCATTTGATACACAGTAATAAAGATATCCATCATTTATTGAATACTTTCTAGGTGGTGGATATTATATACATACCGTGTTTTTTAAAATTTTTATTTTTCAGTTGTAGTTTGACATAATACCTTTATTTTATTTATTTTTATGTGGTGCTGAGGCTAGAACCCCGGGCCTCACATGTGCAAGGCGATCACTCTACCGCTCATCCACAACCCCAGCCCCAACCATGTTTTTTTTTTTAAAGAGAGAGAGAATTTTTTTAATATTTATTTTTTAGTTTTCGGCGGACACAACATCTTTGTTTGTATGTGGTGCCGAGGATCGAACCCGGGCCGCACGCATGCCAGATGAGCACGCTACTGCTTGAGCCACATCCCCAGCCCCCCAACCATGTTTTTATTCTTACAATTCTGTGATTATTTTGATGTTGGGGATGAACCCAGGGCTTTGTGAAAGCTAAGCACATTCTACTACTGAACTACTCCCGATGTTTTAATAGTTCCTAAATTGCCTTCATGTAAAAATCTTAGTTCCTGGTCACTGTTTCAAAGGACTTCTGGTTCTGATACAAAGAATTATAGCTTATTAAATATTAAGCATTTCTAAACCCTTATCAACCAGGTTCCACTAGAAAGTTAAGCCCCAAGGCACCTCTGTACATAACTTCTCTTCATGTTTCAACAACTATATTATTCAGTGTACCATTATCATCTTATAGAACTTTGGTTGTACTTTATGTACAGTGTGGGTCATCTATAATCCTAAATTAGGATTACACTCATTTTGACTTGTTAAATGCCAGAAATAAAGGTGCCTGTTTAATCTTTGTGTTTTGTAATCATATGTTACTCTGGCTCCTATGAATTCAATTTCATTTTTCAATTCCTTGTCAATCAAGGGACCACTCATGGTTTGCATAAAAGTTACATAGGCAATTTATCACCAGTCTAAACACTTGTTTTGAACAATCCACCAATTCTCTTCAGAACCAACACAAGTTAATGCAGACAATCTGTAATTTTTTCATGTCATCAATTGCTTTTCCTAGCCTTTCTGATCTGAGGCAGACTCCACAAGTACATTCCTTTTTGAATGTTGCAACATGTCAAATTCCTGATGTAAAAATTTATATATCCAAGTAAATTTATCTCTTTCTTGTTTTATTATCTCTTCTTTTGGGTGCTCTTATCTGTCTCCATTTATTAGGCCTTTGATCACTTCCCTACTTCTGTGCTTGACATAACATTCTGGGTTTAAAACTAAACACAATACAGGCCATAGTGTTTTGAGATAAGGGTACATATACTAGGACTAAATTGACAGCCCATTAATACAGATCATGGTGGAAAAGTAGCACTAATGTGCTTTTTCTCTCCCACCATCTCCTAAGAAAATCATAGGGAAAGAAGCTTCTCAAGTCAGTCATAACACTTAGGATTTAGATAACAGACTCCTACAGTAGAGCCAGGCAACATGGAAGACCCTGAAACCTGACAACTGCTATAACATGTAATGAAGAAGCAGCAAGCAAGAGGGGAGAGAGGTAGTTAGCCTGAGATTATGAGATGTGTTATTATTCCTCGTAAGAGATGGCAAAAGCTTTCTTTATGACTGTCCATGAAGGGTGGAAATTCATTATTTGTTGTTCTGAACCAGAGTAGATCTTGATATATCTGCTGAAAGAACAAGAATGGAGTGGAAGGGAATGACACAGAAATTCTGAAGGAACAGATAACTTGCCATACGGCGATCGAAAAAGAAATGTCAGAAAACCATCCTTACCTTCCGACTTTTCTTAGATCTACTATTATTAGAATTCTTTTGAATTCTGAATAATTTTTATTAAGATTGAAATGAGACACAAAGTATGAGCTGTGCCCTTTAGTTAGTTCTCAAGGCTTTGGAAAATTCTAGATTCCATGATACATTTTCCACACATGAAAATGTACTGGCTAATACAGAAAAGTAATACAGAATACAGTATGAATATAATTGGGGTAACCTCAAGGGCCTAAACACTGATGAAGTAAAAATAAATTCTTCCAGCTGATCACGACTTGACTTTTATTTCAACTAATTTTATGGCAATAGGTCTTCTGATTCCCAGTCTCTAGGCGAATGCTTGCACAAAGAGTGGGTTAACTAACAGTATTTGAGAACAAGTTGAACTGATCAGAAGGTTGCTTACTAAGGTGCAAATGAGTTGGCACTAGATAGAAGAAATGGTGGCACAACATTTTGAGTGCTACCACTGAACTGTACCCTTTAGAAAGGTTAATTCTACGTAATACGAGTTTTCCTTTAACTAAAAAAATCCAGAGTTCCGAGGGAGTACAGTATACTCAGTGAATTCTTTTAAGTATCTGTGGTTTGCGTTCTGGTCTCCTTTCTGTGTGTTTGACCTCTCTCCCAGAAAACGCTGTGAACTCAGCGTGAAAATCTTCATCCTTTGTCCTTTGTAAAACCCTAGGATTGCAGGAGGCTCACGGGGTGTTTCAAAAAACCTCCGCTACCACAGACACCAGGAAGTAACTCTTTGTGCGCCGCAGCCTAGCCCTCGGAGGGGGTGGGGGCTTTATCACCTCTCGGCCTCTCGCACAGGCGGGCTCCGGGGCTCGCCCCTACCCACGCACCTCCTGGGCAGGACTCCTGGTGTCGTCCTGCCAAACCTGGCACTAGGTACGTCCGATCTCAGCGAAGGAGACCTCCGGCAACTGGGGTGTAGCAGGGTCGCCGCTAGGCTCGCGCTGACACACACCGTCAGCCTCCCCGNTATCTTGTTTACTGCTGAAGGTGTCAGGGTGAGGGCGGCTCGGGTGGGCTGCAGCTTCCTCTTGCTCACAGCCCGGACAGTGGCCCGGACTAACGAGGCCGACATCTTCGCCGTCCCGGCGCCCGGGTGCCTCGGGCCGGAGCTCGGCCACCTCAACCTCTCTCCATGGACACTGCGGGCGCATTGACGCCACTAAGCTCCGGCGCACAGCGCCCCGGGCCCCGCCCCGCCCCGCCCCGCCCCGCCCGTACCCGCCATTGGGCGGGGGGTGTGAGTGACGGGCCGCGGGGCGGGGCGGATTTCTGCGGGCAGCCCTGCTAGCAGCTTCTAGGACTGCGCGCGGCTTGGCTGGTAGTGTTTGTTAATCACCCCGGTGGGTGCAGGGACACGGGAAGTAGGCCGTCACCGCCGAGCACGGAGTCGGCGCGACCTCGTGGAGCGCAGATGGGGGACAAGCCATGACCTCCGACCTCGCTGACTTCTGAGGAGGGTTGCTGGGCGAGGTGCGGCGCCATCGCCTCCTGTAACAATCAGTAACAGGCTCTTGAGGCTTCAGAGCGCCCCCGGGAGTTTTGTTCTCTAAAGGAGAACCGTTCCGATAATCGGACATCTACATCATTTTTTTCCCCTTCCCTTTTGTCCAACTCCGCAGTTATTAAGAGCACAGAATTGCTGCGGAGTTGTGCATTATGCAGTTCCCCTCTTTCCCACCTCTAGCATGCTCTACTGCTGGGGATGCTAAAGGATGGTGACTAACGCAATTTTTGTTCTGGTGCTGAATGCGGAACCCAGCTTCACAGTGACAGGGCGAATAGTCACGTTTGTAGAGGGTACCTATCAGTACCTGTTGCGAGACCTTGTCTGGCTGCTCAGGAGCATAATTCTTATTAATTAAGCAATATTCTTGAACATCAGGCACCGTATCCCAGGCATACACGGGAAGCCACGTAAACAAGTGAAGGTTTAGGATAGAGACAGGAATTCTGTGGAGTGGTGCTGGGGGAAGGGGTATAGATTATTATTCAGTGTTTTAATAATGGAAAGTTCTTCAGAGCCCGCTTTTTCTCTGATCCTCTGGAACATACAAGGTCTGAAAGGATACCTCACAATTATCAGGCAGTCTGTCTTCCTGTTTCAGAAGAGGAATTGCATCGACAGGACTTTTTGTTGTTAATACAAACAGAAAATGGGGGGGTTGAGAGGCAGTAGGGTGGTGGGTTTGTCTTGGCTTCATCTTTGGATGATTTGGGATAAGGTATTTATTTTTTATGCCTTTCCACCTACAGATATTGTGAAGATTAAACAAGTTAATACATAAAAAATCCTTGGAAGAGTGCAGGCACATAACAGTACTCAATAAACATAGTTAATTGATAATGAAGATGCCATGTATTGTGAAACTACTTTGTATGAAACTGTAATGGACATGTTGTTTAGTTCTCAAAACCCATATGATGTACAACATCAAGAGTGAACCCTAATGTAAACTACAGACTTTGCATAATGATGTGTCAAACCAGGTTTTTTGATTTTAACACATATACTATTGTAGTGCAGAATAATGGGAGTGGTTGGTTGGCATGTGTGGGAATAAGAGACATACAGAACTCTGTACTCTGTCAATTTTGCGATGAAACTAAAATTGCTCTTACAAGTAAAATTAAAAAGATGCCATGCATAATTTTTTCAATTACTGAAAAGCTGTAAAGCTGCGTAGCACTTTACAGGTTTGAAAAGTACCTTGTTGCACATTGTGTCCTACTGGCCTTACAACTTTGAACTGAGGGGGGCAAAAGAACCAGCTTGTCTATTACACGTGGTGCTTAAACTCAAATTCTCCAACTTAGTGCATTAGATGCTATTTAAAAAATCTAGTCCTAATTTCCTAATTCAGGATCCTGTGGGGTTTTAAAAAATTATATATACATATGTTGTTGATGGACCTTTATTTTATTCATTTATTTATATGTGGTGCTGAGAATCAAACCCAGTGCCTCACACATACTAGACAAGTGCTGTACCACTGAGCCACAAACCAGCCTTCCTGTGTATTTTTTGATGATGGGAATCAAACCCTGGTTCATGTTAGGCAAGTGCATTGAGCCAAATCCCAGCCCTAGGATCCCATGTATGTTTAAAAGCCCTTCTTTCCTTTTGAAATTCACACTATTCAGTTTTTCACTTGGGTAGCTGTTTTGCTTGTAAGCATGACGTTACATAATCTTCTTGCCAGTGGATCAGGCATACCTAATGTTATTTGAAACTGGCAGTCTCCTGAATATGTTAGGAAAGTTTTCACTTAATATGTGAGCATAATTTATCTCAGAGCAGCAGCTGTCCTGTGGTGTTGAAACAAGGCGTAAACACTAATAATGCTAAAAATTTGGAAGGGAAGAAACATCCGATTCTGCACTTCAGCATTTAGTTTCACAGTTCTAGACATTTCCCTAATAAGACCTCACTTGATCCTCATGACTCTGTAAGGGCAGGTATGATTTCCTTGTTATAGGATGGAAACTTAACTATCTGAGGTTAGGAGGTTTGCTACACAGCTAGAAAACTGGCAGGGCCAACCCTACCCAAGTCTAGAGTTCCACCTAGTGAAAGTGCAACTTTTTTAACTATTGCTGTCCAAAACGCCTGGTTTGAAGAAACAAAAACATAAACAAACAAGAACAACAATAAAAAAAACCCCACACTATTCTAAGCACTTCTTTACAGTTTTATGGGGAGCTGTAAAAATTGTTTCCAACTTTTCCCCCTTGTAACACTGTGAATTCTACTCATCTGTACAGGATTTTTTTTTTTTTCCACCTGGGAAAGTTTTTTTTAATTTTTTTTCCCTTAGAAGCCATCTGTGAAGCATATTTCAAAAGGAAAAATAAACGTATTATCTAAGAACATTTTAAAAACATGTTTAAACCTGCACATTACTGATACTATCCACACTGAGCAAGATATAAAAAAATGTTGATTCTGGACCACTGCTATTATAAAAAAAAAAGGGGGGTGGATTTCAGTCAGGCATGGTGATGCAACCTGTAATCCCAGTCACTTGGGAGGCTGACATAGGAGGATCACAAGTTTGAGGTCAGCCTCCGCAACTTAGTGAGACCCTCAGCAATTCAGCAGACCCTTTCTCAAAATAAAAAAGGTTGGGAACATAGCACTCCATGGAAAAGCATCCTGGATACCTCAGTATCAAACAAAACAAAAACATTGGTAGTGGAGCACTGGTGGTGCTTGTTAAGACCAACAGGCCTGATGTAATTGAAAAACAGCAATGTCTTAAGAATTACACTCTGCATGGAGTGCTGAGAAAGGGTTGTGACCATCATTCAAGTGAAGAGCCAGGAGAAATCCATTCTCTAGGTTTGCAGGTAAACACTGTTCATTGTCCCACAGATCCAGTGTGAGGATTCAAAAATCAAACAAACTCCAATGTATTGGGTAGTATCTAATATAGAAATCTGAATAAAATGTAGGAAACCTTAACATTATTAAAAGGATACAAGAAAGCATCGTTTCTATGACAAGGAAGAAAATATAACAGTAAACTAGAGGAAAAGGAAGGTGTAGGTAAGTTAAGAAAGAATGATGACAAAATTCATATTAGAAAACAGCAAAGTGACACTAAAAATCAAGCCAGTCATGTGAAAATTAAACTTGAGAAGTTTTCTAGCATGATGAAAAGGAAAGATGACAGAGCATGGGATATTGAGAAAAGATAAGAGTTATCAAAAACAAAAGAAAATACTTTCTCAAAAAGGAAATGAATAGGGAGACATATTGAATTTTGTTCCAGTCACTGGAGAGACATTTTTAGACTGAGGTAATTTTCTTTCTTAATTATGAGGATAAATAAAAAGTATACAGTATAGAAGAACCAAAGTATAAAAACAAAACTATCCAGGGAACAAAAATTAGGCTGGTCTTAACAGAACTCTTCTGCTATAATGCCAGAAGACAACAGAACAGCATCAACAGGCTTTTCAAAGAAAGTGTGACTGACATTGTAGCCCAGTTGACATTAATGCCCTAAGCAAAGAGAAGAAACCAGAAGAGCCAAAGCTGAAGAAAGTCATGTAGAGCAGGATCATCCCAGGTTGTGCAATTGGTGAGTCTGTTTAAACTGAGTAAGGAACAATCAGAAATTGTTTTGTAATTGTGACTTTCAAATTCTAAAGTTCTTTTTTTTTTTTAATTTATTTTTTAGTTGTAGTTGGACACAATACCTTTATTTTATTTTTATGTGGTGCTGAGAATCGAACCCAGGGTCTTGCACGTGCAAGGTGAGCGCTTTACCGCTGAGCCACAACCCCAGCCCTCTAAAGTTCTTAATTTTGATGATTCTTCCATAGCTGGGATGTTTTCAAGTACTTTTATTTATTTATTTAAATAAAAAAAGGGGGCTGGGATGTAGCTCAGTGGCAAAGTGTCTGCTTTGCATTCACAAAGCCTTGGGTTTGATCTTTAGTTCCAAAAAAGACACAGGGTGGTGGTAGTGGTGGGGAGTATATGCCTGAGTTTTCTCACATTTGTAGTGCTTGCCAGTAACATTCTCTGCATCCTTCAATTTGTGTCTTTTGTGTTCATACCTAGGGTCTGGCACATAGTGGGTTAAGATAAACATCAATTATCACAGGGCACAGTGTGGGTTAAGATAAATTTATCAATTATCACAGGGCACACAACAAAGGGAACTTCCTGTGCATCCTATTAAAGAAGATTTGGCCTGGGGGAATAGCGCAGTGGTAGAATGCTTGCCTAACACATGTGAGGCCCTGGCTTCTATACTCAGCACTGTCCCCCACCCCCCCAAAAAGAAGGGATTGAGATTTACATGGTCCTAACTCCTTGATTTATTTTCCTAATGAAATTTAGAACTCTTTCACTAGAAAATAATGTGGATAAAATTACAGGTGGAAATTTTGATTTTATTTCAAAATGATAAATAAACGGAGGCATAGTTCTGACCATGTACTACTTTGGAAAGGCTTGTGAAGTTAGAGAAACAGTTCTGTGAGGGCTCCAGTCAGATCCAGAATGATGCCAATCAAACTTATAATTGGCAGAGACAGCATCACTGATCTTAAGGTTTTTAAAAGTTCTCCACCCTAATTTCTGAATATCATAAAAAGTAAAAAGCACTTTTGTCACTTTTCCCTTGAAAATGTTTTTACTAGTAAGCAAACAGAACTACTTGTTTTCCTGACTTCATTTTTATAGCATAGTAGTTCTGTCAATTTACTTAAAATTAGAGAGGAAAACACCCAGAGATCTCTCAGTGGCACTTGCGTATCCACTAAGGCTCACATAAATACTCATGTTTATGTTATCACTTCTACAAAGAGCAATAAAATAATGTTTGTAAATCCTAAGTACAGCAGTAGCAGTTCACACATATTTGATACGCTTCCACACAAGGATTCAGTAAACAACAATAAATATAATTTCCCCTCTTCAAAACAAACAGGGACTTATAGGGAAAAAAGGAGTTAATTTACTTGGGGTTTTTCAGCACACTATTTTTTGTGTGCTTACAAAGAATTAAAACTATGAAGCTGTATTCATTGAATACTTGCCCATAGTTAGTTACACTTTTTTTTTTTTTTTAAAACCTGGCTTAAATACATACATCATGGCTTTCTATTAAAAACCTTAAATCTATGGGGATTGGTGGTAGATAAGACTATATTAAAATTTTTTTTCCTCATTAATATCATTAAATTAAAAAAATCCGACATTTCCCTTGAATGTTAAGTTGAAGCCTGATCTATGCTGCTATGTCCTGTGAAATGAATCTAATTTTCCAAGTGAATAGGGATGCCTGAGTGGCCATTAGAGTGCTGCATTTTCCTTCCCTCATGATTCCTGCTGGGTCCTCTTCGATGAGGCTTTTCCCTGAGTCATATATTTACTGGAAAGGCTACCTAGAGAAGGGGAAAAAACAAAACCCAACATAAATGAAACAAGTCTCACTTCATCAAAAAAATCATAAAATTACTTCTTATTGTTAATTACAGAATTTTTTTCATCAAAACGATCATTTGTTTTGAATCAAGTAATTAGACTAGATATAAAAAAGTACATATGACATATTAAACATATGCTTAGTCAACTCTTTCTAAATGCAGACAAGCTGCTTAGAGTGATTACTTTAATACGTTTATCCATTTGTTACTTTCATGTTGGTGCAGAGGGCAGATAAACCCAACTTTTCAAGACTCTGCTTTACATAGATTAGTGTCCTCATTTGCAACTAACTAGAATAGATTGCAAAGAATTCTTGGACCAGAAATAAATATCTTGCATCATTACTCTGCAGATTAAGTTTTGGATGGTGACATGGTATTTATAACTAATAAAAGAAAAAAAAGAAATTTATTATATTTATAAGTGAAGGACAGGAAAGAGAATTACTAAGTCAACCATACAGTAGTGCAGTTACTAAAGTTTGTTCTGGAGCCTAAACAAATAGATCAATGCAACAAGAGAGAGTTGAGAAATTCTTTAGAGATGATGCATAACAGAGTACTTGTACATAATGAAGGTTGCAATTTCAAACCAATAGGGGAAAGTATGAATTATTCAATAACTAGTATTGTATCAAATATATATTTTTTGAGGGAGAAAGAAGTTAGTTTCCTTTCTCCAACCATATCCCTGCTTCTTCATTCATTTCCAAAATGAATTACAGAATTAAATATAAGTATAAAAAAGTCAAAGTATAAGCAGTAGCAAATACTTAAAAAATAGTGGGTGGGAGCGTTCCTAAGCATATCATATCACCATACCTAAAGGACTTATAAGTCAATATAGAAAAGATGAACACCAACAGGTATCTGGGCAAAGAAAAAAAAAACAATATACAAAAGAGAAAAAGTGGCTAAATATATGTAAAAAAAGTACTTAGCATTACTAAAGTCAAGAAAATATAGACGTGCATGAAATGAATACCACCAAAATAGTTTTCGTCTGTCAAATTTGCAAAAATTAACATTCTGACAAAATCAAGTATTTGTAAGGATGTGATGTGTGGAAATAGCTCAGACACTACTGGTGGGAGCTGCAATTGTTTAGCCAGTAAGATGGTAATTTAATAGTATCTAACTAAAATGCACATATACTACGATGTAAGGATTTCACTTGTAGGTATACTAACCTATAGAATCTCTCATACATGCTCAAGGAAGACTCCCACAAGGATGTTCATTACAGTACTGCTTATAACAGCAAAATATAAGACCCAGGTATAAATGCCCATATCCTAGGCAATAAAAACATAAATATTTTGTATTCATATAGTGGAATATTGTACAAAATACTAAATATATATAGCAGCATATAAAAATCTTAAAATTATTTTAACTAGATATGAAAAATAGGTGGGGAATAAAATTCTTATTTTAAAGTTTACAATATGCCATTTAAATGTAAAAATTCATCAAGTACATACATGTAAGAGTTAACTTATAATAATGGATGCTTCTTGGGTAGAGTGGGACCTGAGAGAGATGGGCCTGGTGATGACAGTTAAAGGGTACTTCTACTATATTAATAGTCTTTTATTTAGAATCAAAGATTAAACATTTTTCTAAGAACAGTACTAATGACATGAGAGGCTGAAGCAGGAGGATGGCAAGTTCAAAGTCAGCCTCAGCAACACAGCAAAGCCCTAAGCAACTTAGTGAGATCCCGTCTCAAAATTAAAAAAAAATAAATAGGGCTAAGGATGTGGCTCCGTGGTTAAGTGCCCCTGGGTTCAATCCCTGGTACCAAAAAAAAGAAAAAACAAACAAAACCCCCAAGCCCCCCAAACTATTGGAATTGAAAATGAATGGAACTTTTATATAATCTAAGGGAAAAACATAAAATTTATAAAATTTTTACACATGGTTTGAAATCACCTAAACATTGGCTAAATCAAACTATTAAAACAAACAAACATGTATGGTAAACATATCTAAGTGAGGATGAAATAAGAGTTGTTGATGGTGAAGTGAAGATTCTTGTAACACTTTTGACAAAGTGTGAATGAACTCCTGTGCAAAAGATGCTCCTAAAAATAGAAATGAATACTGTGATATAAAAATACAAATCCATAAATAAGATGTAATGAAAATGTGAAAAATGTTAAGATTTCAATGGTTATCACAGAAATTCAGATTGGTAAAATATAAAGACTATCCCCATGAAGTCAGTGTTTGAGAAGAATTATTCATTAACTCTCTGGGATTGTCAACAGTTATAGATTGACAGTAGTGGCATCATGGTCAAAATGTACACACTCTAATCTACCATAAGTGAGGATTTATCCTGACAAATAGGCAAATACACAAACATTCATTATAGTGTTACATAAACAGGTGTCCATGTGTTCTCAGCCTACTTGACAGGGCATGTAGGTAAGGATAGTTTTAAGAAAGCCTATTTCCAGGGGATGGGGGGCAGGGATAGGAATGGGAAAGACAATAGAATGAATCAGACATAATGTTAATATATTCATATATGAATACAAGACCAGTGTAATTCTATATCATATATAACCACAAGAATGGGAAGTTATACTCCATTGTATATATGATATGTCAAATACATTCTACTGTCATATATAACTAAAAAGAAAAAATAAACAAAATAGAATAAAAAATGAGCCAATTTCCAGCTTTCCCACTTCTTTTTCCAACACCCCTTTCACAATTATTCCTTTTCCACTTCACAAAAGAAAGGCATAAATCTCCTAACTATCCAAATCTTACTGTGGTGCATTTCCCAGAGGTGAAAAAAACTTGGCCTCTTATATGGAGTATATATACATAGACTTTTTCAAGACAGGAGTCTGAGAATGTCTCTTAAAAGATGCACTGTTCACTCTGTTACTACAGCAAATTGAAACTTAACTCTGAACCTGTGTACTGTGTTATTCAGTGTTTTTTCATAGTACTTTACAGCCTTTTCATAGTAACATTGTGAGGAGGAAAGGAGGCAAACAAAATGCTGATATAGCTATAGTAAATGTGAATGCTTCTAATAAAAACACCAATTTTCAGCTTTTATAAAATTACATTGATAGCGGGTGAACTGGGTCTCTGTGCAGTGAAATTGAAAGATCTATAAGATGTGTTTGTAGAAAAAGCAGAAAATAAGTCTTATTTATATGGAAAATTTAAAAAAAATTACATTGATACTGGATGACCAATACAAATAATTTTTGATGACATATCCCTATATAATTTTTGGCCATATAATTAAGAAGGAATTAAATAATTGGATGTCATTGTTAATTAAAATACAGCTTCCATTTCCAAACTCTTAAAGTAATTTATTATTTTAATTTATTACTATAAAGCCTAATGAACTTTCACAATTTATACAAACCGTAAAACAAAAAAGTTTAGGATTAGAAATGATAAAAAACTACTTTCACTCACGCAATAAGTAGCACTGATCTAAAGATACATGAATGCATGGGGAAATATTTCATAAATACCTCATTTAATGAAAGTAATTTTCATCAGTAAGTAAACATAAAATGTAAATTTTAATCAAAATATGTAACATTTGTTACATGATCAATGTATATATAGCCTGAAATTGTAAAAACTCAATGTAGAAATTTTTACACTTTAAGATTTAACAAAAAGCTTTAAAATCCAATTTATATAAATGTTTTTATTATAGATTAAGTATGAGATTAATCAATAGGAACAATTAAATACATAATGATATATTTGTAGACTGGAATATTAAGAAAAGGTATCAAAGAATGATCTATATTCACTGACAATGAGTTCTTCCCATGTTATTTGTAAAACTATTTCTATTTTAAATTTATTATCATAAGGAGGAATGCTTTTTTATTATTTTTTTTTAATGGGTAGGCTTTAAAATTCTGCTCAATGATAAAAGCCGTTTATACATCAATATGAGAAAAGATATTTACCAATGTCTTGCAGCATTTATAATTTTTAAGATTTCACAGCATGGGATTAAAAGGCAATACATGAAAAGACAGAAGTACTGATTTTCTGTTCATTTTTGTTTTAAAAAAGGATGCAGGAAGATGATTCAGAAATGAAAAACTTAATTTTCTGAGATTCTCATACTAAATTGTTATATGCAAATCAGTTATTAGGAATAAAAATCAATTATGACTGGTACTGCATGCAAACTTCATATACTCTGCTTTCTTTCTTTTCTTTTTTGGTATCAGGGATTGAACCCTGGGCTGCTCAACGACCGAGCATCTCCAGCCCTTTTTTAATATTTTATTTAGAGACAGGGTCTTGCAGAACTGCTTTGAACTCTCAATCCTCCTGCCTCAGCCTCCCAAGATGCTGGGATTACAAGTGTGCCCCACTGTGCCTGGCCCCACATACTCTTAAAAAATTTCCAGTGTGAGCTGGGTGTGGTGTTGCATAATTCAAAGTTAGCCTCAGGAACTTAACAAGACCCTATCTTGAAATAAAAAATAAAAAGGGTAAATATGTAGCTCAGTGGTAAAGTACCCCGGGTTCACTTCCCAGTATCAAAACCAAAACAAAACAAAAAACCAAACCAAAACAACAACAACAAACATAAAAAACCCCACAAACAAACAAAAACAACTCCACAGAAATCCCAGGGCTTATTTGCCCTATAGGTTTAAAAGACAAGTTGTGGCAGGATGTAGACGGTTAAAGACAACAACAAATAATTTGCTGACTATAATTTACTGACTGTTGAAATAGATCTGAGGCTCTGTTAGGTGTTTTATCTAAATGAAGTTAATCCTCACCATGGTCCTGTGGGGTGTTAGCCCCAACTAACTGATCAGGAAACTGAGGCACAGGGAGCTTGGAGAACCAGACAGATGTCACACAACTAGTAAATAGTTGGGCTAGATTTTAACTCAAATGCCTGACTCTCAAACTTATGTTTTTGACTGCTGCCCCATTTGGGCCTGAATATTTAAGGTATTGTGCTAGGTGTCTGCATGTGGCAGAGAGAAGTAATATCAAACAGCAAGGAAATTTCCAGAACATTCTATCCATTATTATTTTATTAGGGAGTTATTAATTCTATAAATAGCCTAATGGAAAGGACAGGAGCCTGGTACCAGGAGAAGAAAGAACTTGATGGGGTGCTTGGTATTGGTGGGTACTTTAATCTTCTTAGCACCCTGTGAGATAGATGGTGCCAATTTGATAAGACATCTGGAGCTCAGAGAAACTAATTTTTAAAAAAATATTTATTGGGGCTGGGATTGTGGCTCAGCAATAAAGCGCTTGCCTAGCATGGGTGGGACCCCGGTTCGATTCTCAGCACCACATAAAAAAATAAAGGCATTGTGTTATGTCCATCTACAAAAAAAAAAAAAAAAGATTTTCTCTCTCTCCTTTAAAAAAATATTTATTATTTAGTTATTGTTGGACATAATACCTTTTTATTTTATTTATTTACTTTTATGTGGTGCTGAGGATTGAACCCAGGGTACTCTATTACTGAGTTACATTCCCAGTCTTTTTTAGTTTGAGACAGAGTCTCTTTAAGTTGCCCAGGCTAGACTAGGAACTTGTGATCGTTCTGCCTCAGCCTCCCTAGTCATTTGAGATTATAGGCATATGACACAGTGCCCAGCACAAGATGTATATTAGCTTTAGTAGGAATAATGCTGGCACCTGCAGACCTGATGATACCTCACAAAAATGGTGTGTCAATGCAATCATCACCATGAACCTTTTCCATGCTTTCACTATATATAGATGCTGTTTCATGTGCTTTTACATAGACTTCTCAATATCCTTACCTGTCAGATATTATGATACCCCCTTTTCACAGATGAGGACACTGAATAAACAGGTTTCGCAACATCACAAAGCTAGGACTCAAACCAGGGAATCTGACTGCAGAACCAATGTTTTTAAACACTGTGCTCTCTAATTCTAGCCAATGTGAACATTTTGACCAAGCAAGGACTGGTATTTTTCCTATGTAAAATGTTTTTGGAAACATCTGCTCAGGGCTAACAATTATAAAAATAACATTCCTTTTGCTTGTTTACACATGGAATCTCCCTGATCCTCAAACTCTCAGAGGATCCATGGGAAAAAAAGTCCCATCAACTGGTTGAGTCTGTTTCCCACACCCTTCCCTCTGGTGGTGTCTTTCCAAGGTCTGCCTGGTTGTGATCCAGCCCATCAGTCTTCTCACCCATCTTTCACGTTTCTGTTGATCAATCAACCTGCCTCACAGTAGGCCCCATTCTCACTTTTCTTCTGCCTATTGGGTTTGGGGGCTGTACCCAAAAGAAAACAAAAACAAAAATTTCTTATTTTTAAGTCTACATATTCCACTGAGAACAATTACATACCTTCTCAGGAATTAGTTGTTTTTATTTTCGCTTAGAACCTCTTACCTGCTTTTCATGTACCAACCCCTTTTTGTGTCTAAGTGAAGATTTCTGATTCCTTTTCTTTGAATGATCTGATTTCATTCTACCAACCAATTTCAACCTCTATTTCTTTTAAATTTTCATTGTGAAGAGATGTGATGCCACTTTAAATGCTTTGTCCAATCATTAAACTGCCACCTACCCAAGTGTGAAACTCACACATCAAAGAAATGTCTAGCTCTGTTTAGATCATTATTTATAGACACTTAAATATTTGAATAAGTTAATACTTCTATTAATTCTTGTGTTAATAACTTAAGAGACAACTGAATACTCCTATGTCCAGAGCTTTATGAGGTTGTAATCAAGGTACCTTGCCTTGACAGACTGGGCCAGGGAGACCATGGAAGGAGAGCTCTCTCTGCTGTGGGCTCGGGAACCTGCTTTGGATCTGCAATGGCTGTTCCTCAATAACTGACAACGATGCAAAGGGACAGTTAAGAATCCTCACTCTGTACCTGGCATACGCATCTCCCTAGTCTAAAAGCAAACACTGCTCCTAGCATTAAGATGCAATAGTGTATAAAAGCTGAGCACAGAATACAGTAGTTCTCACTTATCCCAGGGGAATGGGTTCTAAGACCCCCAGTGGATGCCTGAAACTGCAGATAGTACTGAATCCCATGTATACTAATCTTTTCCAATACACACCAATGATAAAGTTTAATTTATAAAGAGATTAACAATTAAATAAAATGATCATAATAATAAAATTATGTGAATGTGGTCCCTCTCAAAAATACCTTATTATACTATTCTTGCAAATCTTGGTTGACCACAGGTAGCTGGAACTACAGTAGAGTGAAACCATAGATAAGGGCGATTATTGTATGTGGGTTGCTTTATATTACATTCACACACAGTAGGTTATACCTACGAATTTTTAAAGTTCAAAAAGTTTTCTTATAAACTATATAATCATTTAAAAAAAAAAAAACAACGACTACACATGGCCTGTTTGCTTAATTTCCAAAGAGGAACTGATAAAAAGAGATTGATTAAGCTAAGTTACTTAGGGTGTCTGCAGGTCAGGACTCAGGTGTTTACACTGTGTTTTAATTTCATTCTTTCTTACTAAAAAATGCTAAAAATGTTAATCAGTTAAAGTCACTTTGCTTTTGCTCTTCCAACTCAATTTTATCCCTCCCCTTTCAGGAACTAAAAACTATACCTCAGATCCTTGCAGCTCCCCACCCTTTCTTTCCCTTCCAGCATGTTCCATAGGTTAGGGCCCTGGCTTCTACCCACAGCTGAGGTTAGGCAACCTATACTTCCTCTTCAAGCATTTCTTCACTTTACTATAGTCGGGTTTTTTTCCTCCTCCACTCCAAAGAAATGTTGCTTTTCAAAATCAATCAGTTCCTCATTGCCAAATCCAATGTTTATGACAAATCCCATGTTTAATTCTATCTATGTCTCAACAGAACTCTGAGCTGCAATTAAGTCAAGCCCTCCTCTGAGAAGCACATTCTCCACATGGTCTCCAGGATCTTTTTCTCTAGTTCCTTCCCTTCCCTCAGTGACCACTTTCTCTCTTTGCCTCCTTCTATTTCCAGTCTCCAAAGCTTTTCTTTTCCATGTGTTTACATGCTAGTGACCTCACTAAGACACAGGGGCTTGAAATACGATGTATACAGTGACAATACCCACATTTGGTTTTCTAGCCTGAACTTCCTTTCTAAACAGATGCCAGGTTTGTATGTCCAACTGGCTACTTGACATCTCTCCCTGGCTATCCACAGCTATCAACTGACCTCTACTTCTGTCTTAATTCTTTATGCCAAAGACAGTGAATCTAACTTCCATTCCTTCAGTGCTCAGGCTAAAGGCTGCAGTGTTATCTTTGACTCATTTTGTCTCATACCTGACCATCCAATCCATCAATAAATCTTGTTGGTATTCTTCAGTATGTGGAACTTGACCTGTCCTTACTTCTTCCACCTTTTCTAAGTCTAAGCTACCATCTCTCTCCTGAACTACTGTGGTAATGCTCTGGGTTTTTTTGTTTTGTTTTTTCCTTCAAGTGGCACTGGGAATTGGATCCAGGGGTGTTCTAACATACCTCCAGCCTTTTGAGACGAAATCTTGCTAAATTGCAGAGGGTGGCCTTGAACTGGTTATCCTCCTGCCTCAGCCTCCAGAATCACTGGGATTATAGGCATGTGCCAAGGCTGCTCCTCTAGTTGTTTTCACCCTAATCTCAATCTAGCAGCCATAATAAACCTTTTAAAAGGGACTTCAGATAATATCACTCTGTGGCTGAAAAACTCTCCAAGAGCTTTTCATCTCACTTGGAGAAAAAAACTCCAGTCCCTCCACTGCCAAAGGAGCTTCAGATTTCACCTCTTATCAACAACCCTCCATTCCCCTCCCTCACTCCTTTCCTGCAACAGTGCCTATGTGAGGATGGAGGACAAGAAATATTTTTAGCTGCAACTCCAATTTCCTCTTCACTTGTCCTTTTATTTTATTTGATTCTTGGCTTTAATGTTACTTCAGCAGAGGACACTTTCCTATCCAATATTCTCTTTCCCTTTCCTGCTTTATATCTTCTTGGCATCAGTTGCTGTATGATTACTCTTATTACTTTTTCATTTATCATTATTTTTTATCTTCTCTGTTGATAAGAATGTACAGTAAATGAAAGAAGGGGCTTTGCTTGTTCACTGTGGTATATGGAGCATAGAGTTCAGTGCCCTGCAGTTAAATAGGTGGGGGGCTTAATCAAATCTGTTGAAATAATACATAAGTGAAATAACTGAAAAGGAAAGAGTGGAGGAGTGTAGGCTATTATTTTCCTTTTCTTCCTTTGGTGCACAGCAAACAATCTCTATTAAGAATACATGGCTGGCCAGATGGTGGCAATTTTAAAGCAGAAATAAAAAACATGGGAGGGGAACAATTAACTGAGCACTGTGTTTCTTACTGGGGTAGAGGGAGAGGTTAAGAATCACCTGGAGCATTAAAAAAATACACAGGCCTGTGCTGAATCACTGAAGAATCATACTTAGGAAATGAAAGTGAGGGAAAGCAAGTGTATTTCTGAAAGTTCCCGCAAAGGATTCTGATGTCTGGTCCCTGTTTAACCCACTTAGTTAAAGGAAGAGTCTCAAAAGGCATGTGGTAAAATATGCAGTAAATAAAATAACACACATTTTTTTTTTTTTAAAACCCACATACCTGACTGGGGACTCAAAAATATTGTTGTTTTTTGTTTCTTTTTGTCTTCATGTAAAAGCACTGCCTAAAAAATGAAATAGACTGGTTTACAAAAGAGAAAGGAAGAATGTCTGAAACAGCCTTAAAAATGAAACCATTTCCAAGGAGAGCTGAAGTTAGGCATGTGGGTGGCAGAATTTTGCAAGTTAATTGGAAAGACAGACACACATGCAGGAGTACTTCAATAAGGCCCTGCTGTCTGGTGCCCCGCAAACCTCGCCACACAGTGCACACACACGTGGCGCAGAGGCTGGGAGCAAGGAAGGTTAGTTAGCCAGGAGGAAGGAAGGCCCAGAGCTCAGGAAGTGTTCCATGAATAAAAAGCATGGCTTTGAGCTAGGTTTACCTGAACAAATGTACCAGCTGGTCTCAAAGGGCTAGGTGAAGAAGGGGATCCAAACACACAATCTGACTTAGTTATACCTAAAGGAAGAAAGTGGCATTTTTTTTTTTCCTACTTTAAGTTGAAAGCAGTAGGATTTTTTTCCCAAACTTTCGCAGAGAGACTTTTCGGCTTACAGAAACTCACTCAGTATATTGCATGGACAACATAATAATTCATTTGAAGAAATGAAGAGGGAATAGCATAATTTTTAGATAGGCAGAAGCTGATTATTTTTCATTGCTACAAAAGGAAATCCACCATATCCCTCTCTTCCTATCTCTCCTCTTATCACATGATGACTGCTTAATGTGTAAATATTGCATTCTGAGGAAACCAAGTTTCTAGTTAAGAGCCTGTCCTGAGGTTTGCTAATCCCACTGCCACCACAATGTCCTCTACCTCTATCTGATCTGCTACTGCCCTCTCAGGTTTTGATTTTCTTGTTTTGACAGCTGTGCTAAGTGAACAACTTAAGATCTGCTACTAGAAAGAAGGAATCCATTAAACATTAAAGTTGGGAGAAATTCATCACTTTGTTGTACTGAAGAGGAGCACAATGATAACCTGCCATGGGGATGTTCATAAACACGGAACTTGAATTTTTATAAAGGGTGGTCTACAAAAACTATTTTGGTTAAAACCATATTCAATCTTTTTTAAAAAAAATTCTATTAGTTACTGATGAACCTTTATTCATTTATTTGTTTATGTGCAGTGCTGAGAATCAAACCCAGTACCTCACACATGCTAGACAAGTGATCTACCACTGAGCCACAATCCTAGCCCCTTAATCTTATCTTTACTATTTATAGTTTTCTCACCCATAAAATGGAGATATTAGCACCACAGAAAATAATGGGGCTATTGTGAAAGTAAAATTAGATTATCCATGTAAAGTACTAAAATAGTGCCTGACCTAGAGTAAATGGTCAATGAATGTGCCCTTATTCTAATTTCTTTTAATTATACTTTCCTCTTATAAAGGAAAATCACATTATTCTGGTGTATGTTCTAAGCTGGGTCAAAGTTCTAAGTTCCTCAGAAGTGGGGCAAATCTAATTTTGGTTATGAGAGCCAGCTGAAGCTGTTATCACACCATATATATTTTAGCCCTATTTTGAAAATAAAGAAAATTTTTGAACACTATTTTTCTAATAAAACTACTTAAAAAAATAAGAATGGGTGGCCTAAGAATTGTCTCTCTTAAGTAACAAGATATTGCTATATTGTTGAATATCATATAATAAAATGGAAGAGAGACAAAGATGCTCCAAAAACTACAAACACCACAGTAATTTTAAGGAATCTGTAAAGCATTGTTAGCTATTATATGCTGTCTACTAACATATACAATTGAGAATAGCAACTGTCTACGTTACTATTTCTCAGGGTTTCTTTTCTATCCTTATGAAATTGTACCCACTGGCACAGGTCTGTTCTAAGAAACAAAATGAAGAGTGTACAAATCGCCTTGTAAATTAACTTATTTTGTAAATAAGTTGTAAATAACTTATTTTGCACATATAAGATACACTTATTCTTAATAGTCTGTTAAAAAAGTGTCAACAGTGGACACCTTACCCATTTAATAAAAATGGCCAATTTGTATCCAGCAACTCAAAAGGGCAAAATTTGTGAATGAATTTTGTGTGTGTGTGTTTAAGATACAGTCTTGCTATAATACCCAGCTGGCTTTAAACTCCTTGGCTAAAGTGATCCTCCTGCCTCAGTCTTCTGAGTAGCTTGGACTACAGGTATATGCCACCATTGCACCTGGATTAGATTTCTGTATGATTTTGAACTACTGACTATGTATCTCTTCCGCATCCTAAGAATAATCATACTCATTTGTCAAAATTACCAAAATGATAAGATCTAAAGATAAATTCCTCTATAATTCCCCTTAGCAAATATAGCCATTGCTAACTGTGTAGTATATTCCCTTCTGTTCCCATATGCATGTGCTTGTTTATATATGAACAAAAATACAAGTAGCTCACCTATATCCAGACTCTGGGTTCTCAGACAATTTTGGCCACTGCCTTGCCTAGTAGCTGGGCACTGCTTTGATTTTAAAAGTGCACATACTGAGTAGAGAAACTCAAGCTGTAGTTTGTTTTCTAGTTATTAAGACTACACTTACAGGTATTGGGGATTAGTTCATATTCATTTCACCAATAATCTTAGAAAAGCCTACCAAATGACTTTCATAAGATTCTAAATAAAACAAGGAATCAGAATTTAAGGAAGGGATGACTTCCCTTTTTTGGAAAAAACAAAACAAAACAAAAAAAACACCTTCCTTTTTTAGGTAAATATATAGGAAAGAAATCTAAAAAGGAGGTCCGCCTTGAGATATTAGTGCCAACACCAAGGTTTGACATGTATTCATACCTGGAGAGCCTTTAAACTGTGGACATTCCTTCTTAATGTGCCCTTCTCTTCCACAAATGAAACAACGTTTTTCCCTTAAGTCTTTGTCATCCTGTCTCTTCCATTTTTCCACGGGTGGCCTGAGAATCTTTTCCCTGCCCAGGTCAACAGCTGCCCTCATTGGCTTGGCTTTCTGAGCTGCACCCTGTGTGGGTTTGTCTTCTTTTGTTGATACCTCTCTTTCTGTGTACTTGTTTTGAATTTCTTTGTCCTCTTTGCTTCTTTTTTCCTTGTTCTCAGGGAATCTTTGGTTCAGGGTATCTTCCTGATCTCGCCGTCGCCTCACTCTGTGGAAGATATTATACTGATAGGAAAAATCTAAACAAAAACCTTACAAAATATCCAGATAATTCCAGGTTTAGGACATAATCAGGAATAGAAGATATCAACAGACTTAAGTCCATCTTCTCTGTTAAGAAGCTACAGTTGTACACCAGTATCCATGGAAGTCTGGTCCCAGGGTTCCCCATGGAAACCGAAAGCCACAGATGCTCAAGACCCTTTTATCAAATGGTGCAGTGCTTGTATGTAATTTACACAAATCCTTTTGTTATATCTCCTATTATACTTTATATCATCTCTAGACTACTTATAATAACATAAATACTATGTAAATGGCTGTTATACTATATTTCACAAGAAATATTAAAAAACAAGTCTATAAATATCTAATATAAATGTTTTTTTCCATATACTTTTGACCTGCAGTTTTCAAAGGATGTGAAACCCATGGATACAGAAAGCTGACTGTAGTACCTCAGGGCTTATTGGTGTGTGTGTGTGTGTGTGTGTGTGTGTGTGTTTTTTCCATTTTCAAAAACAAAAAAATATATGGCATATTTCAAAATAACAGAGAGAGGAGATCTTGAATGTCTCACCACACACACACATATATATTTCTTTTCCATTTTCAAGGTTGCTGTAGTGCTGTAAAACCAATTTTTTAAAAAATACTTTTTTGTAGCTAGAGATGGATACAATACCTTTATTTTATTTATTTATCTTTATATGGTGTTGAGGATTGAACCCAGGGCCTCACATGTGCGAGGCAAGTTCTGTACCACTGAGCTGCAACCCCAGCCCCTGTAAAACCAATTTTTGCAGCACTTAGTTCAATGCCTGCTTTGATACTGATGTGGTAACTCAAATTATCCATGGGCTGACTTCTTGAACAGCATATTAACATTCTTTACTAGGTAGTGGAAACTTGGATGTGAAACTTTTTAAGTTCACAAGGGGAAAATGGTTATTTTTTAAATGGTTAAGATTTATCTTTTTAAAATGTCAAAATCATTTCTAGCTTGCCCTTTATGAGCACTGATTTAATAGTAAAAAACACTATAAAAGAGCTCCTCAAATTCTAGATTATGACTTATTTTGAATAGCAAAATAAATTTCTAAATAAGAATATTACTTTCTAGTTAAAAAACACCACCAGTACCACCCTAAACCAATAATATGTCCCAAAGAAGGAACCAAAACTGTCTCCCCTGTCCTCCCACAAATATCATGAGGTGAAAGCATGGTGACCTAGCTCAGTAGCTTATCTACTCACAGCAATTATTAAAGTTAAGCCAAGTACAAATGAAGGATCCGATATTCCTGTAAACTGTGAGTGGATATAAATCCCAATATGTTATACCTCAGCTATTGTACATTAGAAATGTAGGTGAGATCCTGATGGAGCTTACTTAACTGTTCATTGAAATGATTCTGAACTTCTTACTGCTATGAAAGGAATGAATGTCTTAGTCTCCTCCTTTCTTTTTCTATCCCAATTGGAGGCTAATTAATGATTAGGACCATGACCAAAACTAAGAAAGATCAGGCCTGAAAGACTGTCATCTCTACAACTGAGTGTTAGCCTTAGTTTTCTGTACTTACAGTCATGTTTTAATCATTTCATTTTCATTTTTTAAAAAAATCTTAAATTTATTAAAATCTGCTGAGTTTCACATAAGTTTATTTTCTCTGCTACAACAGAATCACATTTAAAAAGTGGCACAAAAGAAAAACGAAAACAAAACCACCCTTTCTGAATATTTGCTTACTTTCTTCTCATGGGACAATCTTTCATGAAGTGTCCAATTTTCCCACAAATTCTGCAACATCTATCATTTGGGGCCAGCTCTCCTTCAGTTAGTACATCTGGATCAAAAAAGTATTCCTAGAAGAACATAAATTTATCTAAGTAATGAATTATTAATGTGAAATAAAACACAAAATGATGAATGTGCCTATACAGCCATATGCTTAGGGTTCATTTAAAATGTCTCTATTGGAGAAGGGGGAGAGGGAATAAGGGTACAAAGTTTTAGGCAGACAGGAGAAATAAGTTTTGAGACATGTTGCAAAGCAGGTGATTACAAATAATAATAATGTATGGCTGGGGCTCAGCCATAGAGTGCTTGCCTAACACGTGTGGAGCACTGGGTTATATCCTCAGCACCATATACGAATAAAAGTATTGTGTCCAACTGAGCTAAAATAAGACAAAAAACAAAATGTATGGCATATTTCAAAATAATTGAGAGAGTAGATCTTAAATGTCTCACCACACACACACACACAAAACAGGTAAAGGGATAGACACATTAATTTTGATTTAGCCATTCCATATTGCATATATATATAGATACCACATTTTACCCCATAAATATATATAATTATGATTTTGTCAGTCAAGATATTAATATATTATCATTATTTTTTCATTAGAAAAAGTCTTAATTAAGGAAATGCAGGGGAAAAAAACCTTTATTCCCAACCATCATTTTTCTCTAATTTTTTAAATGTAATTTTGCATTTAAAAAAATATTTATTTTTTAGTTATTGGTGGACACAATATCTTTAATTTTTTTATGTGGTGCGGAGGATCAAACCAGGTGCCTCACGCATGCTAGGCAAGCATTCTATCTCTGAGCCACAACCCCCAGCCCCCTTTGCTTTATTTTTGATGATAAGGGTGGTTCCTCAGAAACCTGGGTGTCAGGCTATATGAGAACAGGTAGTTATACAGGGAAGGGAGGGTCATTCTTTTAGCCCTGTCAAGGGGATTTATTAGTCATTGCAAGCAGGCTAGAAAATCTAGATTCCCACAAAGGTTAGATGTTCTTAGATGTGAGTACACTGCTTGGATGAGGCTGGCATAGAAAAGGACTAGAAGATGGCAAAGGGGGGAAAATAGAATTTAACAAACTTAAATCCTTTTTCTCTGTTGAGAAGCCACTTCAGGGGTTTAGAGTGGGTTTTACATTCTCATTTTAAAAGCTGCTCTATCTAAGTGCTGGTTTGTGTTATCAAGGAAAAGAAGCATCAGTAAAATTATTAATTTCCCCACTCAAACCGTATTTCTTTCTACTTCTTTCTGTATTTCTCATGACTGGCCTCTAAGCTGGGACTTTAAAAATAAAGTTCCTTAGGAATTTGTTGGTATTACAACCATTTGTCTTGGCCGGATTCACCAGACTTTTGAGTATGTATTACTGGAGTAATGTGTACAAGCTAGAGGCTTAAAATGTTCAAATTAGGTGCTTTAAAATTTTTTTTTTTTAATCTGGCATTTCCAACAGACACTTACCATTTTTGAGGGATAATCCTTTGGTAATCCTTTGACTGGAATTCCAAATACTCTTCTACCATTGATAAAAGCTTTCATTATAAAATTTGTCACTAAGAAGAAAAGAGTAAGAACTCAATTAAATGGCTTACAGGGAAAAGAGATTTCATTAAAATTGACAAATAAAGTAACGTACTTTTCCTTGATAATCCGGCTCCAAGATTATGATTTAGATCAAAGGGATCTAAGGAAAGAAAATTAAAGATAGCAAATAAGATAATCAAATAAGAAAGGCCACAAATAAGAAATGCCACATTTGTTCAAGAAGTGACATTCATATAACAAGGAAATTCAACTTTTTACTTATTAGTAGTAAATGCATTAAAAGATTGCCTCTTAAATGAGCTTAAAATCCATAATATACCTAAGTAATAGATATTCCTCAATATAAGGCAAGTTTGCCCCTACAAGTGTTCATCAGAAAAGAGTGTGTTGCCAGGTACAGTGGTGCACAACAGTAATCCCAGCATCTTGAGAGGATGAGGCAGGAGGATTGAGAGTTCAAAGCAACTTGGCAAGCCTCAGCAACTTGGCAAGGCCCTAAACAACTCAGCAAGACCCTGTCTCAAAAAAGTAAAAGGGGCTGGGGATGTGGCTCAGTGGTAAAGTGTCCCTAGGTTTAATCCCTGGTTTAAGGAAAAGAAAAGATAGTGTTGCAGTATTGTTTTATATTTAAATCTTTTTTAGAATGTCTGATGACCGGTTGCTTACTACTAGAAAAACAGTGTTCGCAGAAGACACATTTACCTGATATTACCTAATGAAGCCAGTTTTGAATGCATATAGCAGTCACAAATATATTTAACATATTTTAGCACTGAATGCTTATGTTAACTAACCAGTCTCTTAAAGATCCCTTTAAAAAATAACTTGCCAAGTAGATCATAAATACTTGTAAGATACAATTAAAATACACAAAGACATATACACCTGCCCAGAGGCATATGAGCGGCTACTTGGATCTTAGGAAACAATTTCCAATAAAAACAATTTCCAGTAAAAGCTGCATGTAAAAACTCCCATATCATTAAAAAAAAAAAAAACTAGTGTTAATAGTTTATTTGCTCATATGGCATGGAAAGACCAAAAAAGTAACATGAATTATTATTATTATTATTTACGGATTACTTTTACAAAACATTTCTAATATTACTAAGAAGCAGACCCATTTATAGACAAACAGAAAAGGACATGCTAACATTACTGTCTATTTGAACATTAATAGGCAATTGAGCTTTGGGAAGTACCTGTAATGGTCTAGCTATTTGTCTTACATGTCATGGTCAATTTGCTATTTTCATCAAAATGAATGTTGACTCAACCAAAAGACAAAATTCTTGGCATGTTCTTTTTAAAGTACACGCGGGAATGCTCCAGTAAGTGGCAGTTTAATCTGTATGCTGAAGAGTGAAATGTGGTGACTGATCTATAAAATGTCTTTGTAGTTAAATATATGTATATTAAAAAAATACTACATGTAAAATAATATTTAGATCGTATAGCACAGGATGATGCATTTTTAAGCAATACAGTCCATATCTTCTTAAATGTCTGCGCCTCAAACATCTTAGATAGCTATGTATATGATGTGTTCTGAAATATTGTTAGATGATGCATAAAGTGGCAGCAGTGATGAAAAGGATGCAGATGTTAAAGATGTGTATGAGGTTTGAATGCACTGTTCATGAAATGAAAGTACATATATTATTTCTAAATACAACCACTACTTAATAGATGATCTAAACTGCCATATGCATGCAATCTTTCATAATTTAGACATTATGCATAAATATTTAACATGCCTGAAACAATATTCAAACAAAGAAAGAAAAATGAAAGGACCCTTTTTGAGGGAAACTGTCATTGAGAAAATGTAGGATCACATGTACACTGTATGGACAAAAGGAGTAAAGAGGCACCCTTCTGCTAGCCCATTATGCTTCTAATGGAAATATCTTAGATGTATCATATTGGAATTTAGACTAACAGTTTCCTCTTTACTCAACTTAACCCTATAACAATAACTGCTGTGAGAATATTACCCTCATTGTCAGTCTGGTCATGCTGGTGATATTTATAGTATGTGTGGTATTTTTGTTTGTTTGCTTGGTATAGTAGAAATAGATTATTACAATATTAGCTATTATACAGTTAAAAACATTAGTACTGCTACAATTGAAATTTCTTAATTCTAGAATAAGTGGGTTACATAATAATGGTTATATAATCATGAATATTCTCTCATATACAGGTTAGCCTATTATTTATAACTCATCTGAAAGTAATGTAAAAATTAAAAGCATGATAATAAGGCTTCAAAAATTAAAATAAATGTCAATATTTATGTAATTAATTTTCAAGATCTTTATTGCTATTGATAAAAAGAACTTGATGGCACCCTCACACCCTCAATTAGTAAGGTTTTAAAAGTCCCGCTATTTTATATTCCCTTATGTTTACTACTATCTTATTCTCCAATATATGGTCAACAATGATAAAAAATTTTTCATGGTAAACAAAGTCTTCTACACTTGTGAGAGGTCCATATGAGGTCATGAGAGCAGGAGGACTATACTGCACATCCAGGCAGCAGCTCATAAAGGCCCCAGAACTGTTAGGAGGAAGAACAAAAGTGTTCATAGTTCAAACTCTGTTCTATTCAGTTTGAAGTTTAATTCTACTTGTACCTTCAATAACAATGTATTTTGAAGTCCACTGTTTCTTAAATGTTGTAAGCAGACTTCTTCTCCTGATGCTAATAACATGTTCTTTAAAATCAAATTCCTCTGTGTAGAAACGAAGAAGTCCCAACCACAGTTGCCCAACAGATTCTGTATTTTTTCCATATTCTGGCCAATAGATAGGCTAGAAAAAGAAGGGAACACAGGATATCATGCTCTAGAACAAAGTGTTAATATCTATATTCATTTGCATCTTAGGGAGTAAATTTGGACTTGTTTCTAATTACCTAAGAGTTTAAATACATCAAAATGTAAATATATAACTTAAATGAATTTATTATAATTTCTGCTCTGTGACTTGAAGATAGAAAGAGCTCAGAGTTTTCAGTGACATATCTCGGAACATGTCAGCAGGAAAATTCAGAAACAAATTCTAAGATCCTTGGTGATACCTGAATTATTAGGTGTCTCTATATCTCAATAAAATCTTACCAAATTATTGGTACAGAATCACAGAGGAAATATATGTTCCCATGTAATAAAGTTACCTAACCATTTGAAATTATCAGGCATTACAGAAATACCAGAATAGTGCCTAGAAACTCACCTGGCTTAATAAATATTTTCTCTTCAAAGAACACATCTGTAATGTTATTTTTCATTATTATCATATAAATAAATGTTACAAGCAATAATATTGTTGTTGACCACCTACATTATAGCACAATATAGCTAACTTTTAGTAAGGATGTAGGAAAATCTTTACTCTTAAAATACGTACCAGTTCATCTATTTGATCAAAAAAATAAATATTCCAGCCATCAACAAATATTTCAGGTTTCTTTTCACCTTTGTATATCTGAAATTAATTTTTAAACTATTAGTATGGATTATAAACTTAGTGCATTGATACAAAAACTTCTAGGAAAATAGTTTAAAATTTAACTACAGAGCCACAGACTTTTAGAGAAGGAAGAGGGCTGAGAGATCACCCAGCTTTATAGAAGAGAAATACAAGTTCTTTAACGAATACCTCTTGAAGAACAGGAATGACTGGCGGATTCCTCTGCTGGAGGAAATATAGCACCATAAGAGTGTATGCATATGATGATAAGCTGCCTCTAGATGCATCACCAATATCACACATCTAAAGTGGAGGAAAATGCAAGACAAAGGAAGATCACTATGTTTTCTACTAAATTTGCAGCCATCCTATAATCACTAAAAATAAGATATTCATTTGGGGAACTAATATAAAAATCACGTTTTTCCCCACCTTTTTTTTTAATTGGCGCATCACAGTTGTATATAATGATGGGAAAAATATATATATATAAAACAATTATATTCTCTATATAAAACTAATATAAAAATCACATTTTTCCCCACCTTTTTTTTAAATTGGCACATCACAGTTGTATATAATGAGGGGAATATATATATATATATATATATATATTTATAACAATATACATGTTCACCTATAACATAATTTGCCCAATATCACTCCCCAGCACTTTCCCCTCCCTCGCTCTCACCCCTCGGTCCTTTTCCTCTATGGATTTCCCTTTGATTTTTTTTTTTTTTTAAATATTTATTTATTTTTTTTTAGTTATTGGCAGACACAACATCTTTGTTTGTATGTGGTGCTGAGGATCGAACCCGGGCCGCACGCATGCCAGGCGAGCGCGCTACCACTTGAGCCACATCCCCAGCCCTCCCTTTGATTTTTGTGAGATCCCACCCTCTACCTTTTCTAAAAATCACACTGTCAAAATCTAAAATATCCCAATGAAATGAACCAACCCAATTCAAACCAAACTGAACCCAATGAAGCAGTGAACTATTAACCAGAAGCAAGATCAGATTATTATGTAAAATTTAAGACAACAAAAATTTAGTTGCCTGTATAGGGCTTCCCAAAGTTACAGGAAGCATCTGACATGGTTATTTTTCATTAAAAAATACAGATTTTGTTTTCAACAAGATTTGAAGATGCAATGCAATTTCCTGACAAATCACAACAAGAAGCTTACTCACCTTTGTAAATACTTTCATGGTATAGCACAGATATTTCACTCTGGGATCAATGGTTGAGTAAGCAGATAAAAGCCTTGTGTTATGAAGGGCCTGTTAAAAGGGAAATTACACTATAAGGCTATCAATTAGATGAAAAAATATTTTAAGCTGAAATATTCTGGAAATGGTCACTTGCAATTAATTTTAGGAAGAACATATTTAGATTGAGATTACCTTTTCTTTTCAAAGACACACTTTGTTAATTTACTAGATAAAAACAAAGAATTGTAGTAACATGTTCTCATGACTTCCATTATGTTAATATGTCCTTACTTTGAAGTTCTAGAAAATAAGGAGCTATTAAAATAAACAATTAGTTTCCTTTAAGTAAATATAAAGTTTCTCTTTGCTCCATGGCATTATTTCAATTAAATTATCTCAGGGACCAGAAAAATTTTGTAAAATCCTGAAGCAAGACTGACACCATGGTTACATAGTTCTCTCCAAAAACACCACCACCACAAAATTACCACAAAATTCAAGCCAAACAAAAAAGCTTGCCACTCTGATCTCATTTTAAGTGAAGAGAATAGTAATATGTGTGTGTGTGTGTGTGTATATATATGTGTGTATATATATGTGTGTGTGTGTGTATATATATATATATATATACATATATATATATATATATATACATATATATACATATATAATTTTTTTATTTTTATTTTGTCCCCCAACTGTTGAATAGCATACTTTGTTTTTAAAAATTTTTGTGGCACTGGGGATGGAAGCCAGGGTCTCATGCATACTGGCAAGTGCTCTATCATTGACCTACTTCTCTAGCTCAAGTAAATATTCATATTAACTAAATTCTCTATCCCTATCCTCAGAACATCATCAAGCACACAGCAAGTACTCATAAAAATCTCTCCAAAGAATAAGTAACATGAAATAAATGGCTCATTTAACTTGAGGTTTTTAAAAGGGGGCAGTTATTCTCTTTAATCTTTTTAAAGAAAAAGCCCTGAAAAAATCTTACCAATGTGTTATACAAACTGATATCTACTTCCAGACCACTTCTTGAATGGAAGAACTTCACAATTGGCACCTTTGCTGTTGTAATAGGTAAGATGTTTCTCAGACCTAGATTGGGAAATAACATAGTATGATTAAATACAGTAGCTGGGAATAAAAAATGGTTTGTAAGCTAATATTTCAACATAAACATAAATGATGTAACATAACTTAGGCTTGTTTCACTGTATTGAACTAGAACTTAATGGACCTTTTGTGTGTGTGTGTGCGCGCGTGTATGCATGCATGTATGTGAGATTATTAGTTTGATAAACACCAAAACAGAGGAAACAACTACAGTATCTGCAGTACGTGTTTTGTCTATTCTCTTCATGACTGTATCTAATTTGGAAGAAACCCTATGGGCAATCACCTGAATCCTTTGAAACAAGCTACTCGTCATGGAGCTAGAAGTTATGAAGGTAATAGGAAGCAATCAATTTCAGTAAGAGAAGGAAATTACCTGATCTAGCCTTTGAAGGAAAAGAATGTGCAAACGATAGTGTGTAGGTTGAGGGGATTTACCAGGCAAGAAAAACTATACTCAGAAAGGGTAGACGTCTGAAACAGAATGGCTCGAGAGATCTTACAAGGAATTATGCAGGCAGTAGAATGAATTGAGGTAAAGGAACATGAATAAAGAGAGATGAGGAAGAAATTGGGAAGAACCCAGAGCCCTATATACCATGCTAAGAATGATATTTAGAGATGAAGAGAAGTCAACAAACTGGTGTGAGGAAAAATCACTGACAATCTTAAACAATGCCTCAGCAATGGATGCACTGGAGACAATGGAATGCAAGACAGCCACTTAAAAACATCTGGGCCTGAACTATCAAGGTACAATGGAAATACAGAGAGAAAACAAGTCATGCTTGAGTCTCTATGACAGGATGGGGAGGAGAAATGTTAAGGAGGAGAAGGGCTGTTAACAGTAAGAATTACTATTTTCTGAGTACAAAATGTGTTACCAGGGGCATGCAAAGAGTCTTTCATAAACTTTACTTAGATTGAGCACCATCATCTTACGGATGAGGAAACAGAGACCCACAGAAATCCACTTAGGAACATACAATTGGTAAATGGTGAACCTAGGATTCAAACGAGGCACAAATGATTCCAAACCTCTCCTGAATAGACTACGTCAGACTAATAATCACTTCACCCATTTTGGTGATTCTAAAGATACCAATGTTGAAAATCTAGAAAGAGGATTCAGAAGGAAGGGCAGGTAGCAGTGGTGGAACCAATAGAAGGAAGGAAGTAAACAGAAAAATGAGTCTATTCTGATATGTAGGAGTATGAATTTCCTGAGAGTGCTAAGTGGTGATGTTTAAAGGGCAGATATACAGTTATCACATTACAGAACTTAGGTAAAGGGGCTGGGGTTTTGTGATGCTGGGGATTGCGGCTTAGCGGCAGAGCACTTGCCTAGCACATGTGACGCCCTGGGTTTGATTCTCAGCACCACATAAAATAAATAAATAAAAATAAAGCAATTGTGTCCAACTACAACTAAAAAAAAAAAAATATTAAAAAAAAAAAGAACTCAGGTAAAAAGCATGTAAATGGTAAAAGTAATTTCAGGATGAAAAGTCTGTGTAAGGGGCTGAGGTTGTAGTTCAGTGGTAGAGCTTGCCTAGCATGTGTGAGGCCCTGGGTTCGATCCCCAGCACCACATAAAATTAAATAAACAAAATAAAGGTATTGTGTCCATCTACAACTAAAAATATTAAAAGAAAGAAAGATAGATCTGTGTGGGAAACAGAGGAAACTAACTTATATTAACGGGGAAGAGAAGTAAGGAAGCTTGGATTTACTGAATACTCAGAATATACGGTGCTGTACAGACGAGGAACTGGGTGTTTATAATGAGGCTGAGTGAGGTATTGGGATCACACAGCCTGAAAATGGGAAACCAGGATTTAAAGCCGGGTGGTGGGGGAGGGGCTGCTAACAAGGCTGTGGGATCAATTGGGATAAATCCCCAGTACCACAAAAAGAAAAAAAAAAGAGTACCTGCTTTAGATGCAGAAGGCCCTGAGTTCAATCCCCAGCATCACAAAACAAAAAATTTTAAAAACAGAAACAAAAAAAAAAAACCAAAGAGCCAGGCCCAGGTACTTGGGAGGCCAAGGAAGGAGGATGGCAAGTTGTAAACCAGCTGTAGCAACTTAGTGAGAACATTTCTCAAAATAGAAAATGAGATTATGTACCTCATTTGAATCAAATGTATAATATGTCAAGATCATTGTAATGTTTTGAGCAACTAATAAAAAAATTAAAAAAAAATAAATAAAAAATGAAAAGGGCTGAGAATATAGCTCAGTGGTAGACTGCCCTTTAATTCAATTCCCTTTAACACAAAAACAAAACACCCCTCAGAAGAGTCTGATTTCAGAATATCTACCAAATACTTTTCTTTATCACCTCTAAATTAGATAAACCATTTTCTCCAACTCCTTCCCATTCAGGAATTAGACACCATTGGACACTATAATACATAGAACCTTGTCCTAGCATTTATTCATAGTAAATCAAACTGGTTCTATTTTATCAACCCCAAAGCTCCCATGTTCAGTCTTTTATTTTCTACCCACTGAAATTAAGGTTTAGTCCTCAACTTCTTTCAAACAATTCCTTACAATTTTGCTTAATTCTTGGTATCACTCTTGGACTCTCAGGTTTACACAGCATTGATAGATGCCCCACTAGCAAAAGAATATGTTAATGGCATTTTAGCTCTGCAAACAATTTAAAAATCCATATATTTTACAGTTGTAAATGATTTCTCACTTTTCTTAATTTATTGATAAAACAGACCAAGCAAAGTGAACCCTGGCTCAAGGTTATAATAGCTTGATGAACAGAACAGCTGTGAATGCAACTGCCTAGGCCAAGATGCTCTTCACTACACTTATGAGGTTTTAATAATTTCTATACTTTGATTTATATGATATCAATAAGTAAAATGATTTCCAAAATTTCCTGTCTGGTATATACTTTGTCTTGGGGGAAACACACACACACACACACATACACACAGACACAAAATTCAGCTAGGGAACAATATGCACACAAATTGTCACCAACTCCTCAGTCTTTCATACTTAATCATGATATTTTTTAAGGACACTAGTACTGTAAGTATTTTATAAAATGAGTCACTATATTGCTTTATAGGCATTAATATATTATAAGTACATGGGGCTGAGGTTATGGCTCAGTGATAGAGTGCTTGTCTAGCACACGTGAGGCACTAGGTTCACACCTCAGCACCACATAAAAATGAAATAAAGATATTGTGTCCCCCTACAACTAAAAAATAAAAAAAATAATAAAAATAAATTCTAAGTACACGAAACACTAAAAAAGTTACAGTATTTTTAGAAACAAATATTTAGAGGTACCTGAATGTTTTCTAAGGACTCTTGCCAATTCTTCAATAGTTCTTACACAGTCCAACCCCTGCAACAAAGATGACACAAAAATTAATCAAAATTGGAAGACAGGTTACTATACTGTTTATAGTATCCACTGTCTTCAGATATAATGAAACTCATTATATGTTTTTCACTTTTAGTTGAGAATCAGTCAGTATCCATAGGAAATATTCTAAATATGCAAAAACTGCCACACATCCTATGTTCTAATTGCTTTTGAAGGTGCAAAAAAGGTTAAAATCAGTCAGGAAGCCATGGACTGAGAGCTTCTTGAAAAGTCTCTGAACCATGGATGAGGACTTTCATTTTTTTGCTATGTAATTATCTCTCTCAGAAGTACCCTATGTGCCAGAGTATATAAGAAGGGGCTTCTATGCCTCATCTTATTAATTACAGGTAAAATCTTAATTATAGTTTAAGAGTTGATGACTTGCTGTGGATAGTGATTAAGCTCACATTATTTCCCCACTGGACTAGCCAAAATTATAATGCAGAAAATTAAGGTAATATAGCAAATAAGAATGATATTTCTAATAATTCATACTTAAAAACACATTCACAGGCCCTATTAATGTAAGCCCTTTTGATGACTGTACACATTCCAGAACATATTTGGAATTTCACTTTAGAAATGCCTTCAAAATTAGTTTATATACTAGGTTAAAAAAAATTAATCTCGGGCTGGGGATGTGGCTCAAGCGGTAGCGCGCTCGCCTGGCATGCGCGGGGTGCTGGGTTCAATCCTCAGCACCACATACAAATAAACTAAAGATGTTGTGTCCTCCGAAAACTAAAAAAAAAATAAATATTAATAAATTCTCTCTCTTAAAAAAAAATTAATTAATTAATTAATTAATCTTGAGGTTGTATAATAGGGTTGTCCCATACGGAAGACCTAATCTTGCTTATTCATTTTATTCACCAAATTCTGGGCAGATCATTTTTGTCCATTTTTCCAAATCTGTTATATCTTCAAGGCAAAGAAAGCACTTGAGAACAGTAGCAGCACTCTTCTGGATATAGAGCCTTTGGACTACTGTTACAAATTTAAAAAATAGGGACATGGGGTGTAGGTAAGAGGTAAGAGCCCTTATTTAGCATGTTCAAATCCCTCAGCACCACTAATCAAAAATAAAAATAATAAAAACAGAAATAAACAAAACAAACAAACAAAAACGAATAGGAACTCAGCACATCTCAGAATTTATATAATTTTTATATAAGTGCCTTCCTGTATACATCAGGGGCTGACAAATTTGTTCTGCTTTGCGAGCCACATAAGCATGTGTTATAAGTACTAAACTCCCAGTCATGTAGAGAATCAGACATAGACAAAACATAGGGCTGGGGGTTATGGCTCAACGGTAGAGAGCTTACTTAGCATGCGTGAGGCACTGAGGCACTGAGCCACTGGGTTCGATTCCCAGCACCACACACACACACACACACACAAACCAACTAAATAGACAATACATAAATGAATGGGTGTGGCTCTGTTCTAATACAACTTTATTTACAAAAACAGGCTGTGAGCTGAATTCAGCCCATAGGCCAAAATTTGCTATCTCCTGACATATAAAAACCAAGCTGATATGCACTATGATCTCCTATGATCTCCTAAAGCAAGAGACAGAAGTTATTATTTCCATTTTATAGCTATCGACCAAAGACCACATGTTTAGGTACTGAAAAAACCAAGTTGTCTCAAATCCAGGTCTTTGTACTATAAAGGAAGCACTCATCATTTATACCACACTGCCTGCCTGATTTAAAACAAAAACAAAATAAAAACCTTATAGATAACGTATGGATATGCATATCCAGGTCAGTCTAGTAGCCAGGCTAATGGAACACCAGGAAAGCTGGTTTGGCTTTGCAGAATTCCCAGTGGTCACTTTCAAATCTACTTCATACTAAAAGTTGAATGTACAAGGCAATCTATTCTTCATATTCACCTCTAAGCTTAATGTATTTGGCTAGAGGGTGTGCCAAATGGCACACTCCATATGGCATGCCTTGATAAATTTGGAAAATACCAAGCTGTACCATCAGTCAAGATAGTTCAAATCACACTGCCAGAGCAAATGCAAGTTTTATGTGGTCACTGTACCTCAGCAGTTTCATGTCCGTTAATTGTCATACAGACGTCAAGGTCACTCTGCTTAAAACCAAATCCATTTTTGGAGGAGCCAAACAAGCTCAATTTAGTTCCTGTTAGGGATATATGAAAAGTAATAACTAATTACCTGAGTACATTTAATATTTTGACCAAAATGACCCTCTCATGAATCAAATATACCCAGGTGTTAACTATCCTATCTCATAATAATTTTTTTATTAACTATTTATTTATTTTAAAAATATTTTTTCCAAGTTTACTTTAATATACAAGCTGTATATATCATGAAAGATTACTAGGTGACATTTCAAACAAAATGGAGATCATTTCAACACATTTAATAATGTATCACTCCTTTCTAAATAAATGCATATTTTAGAGGTGTGAACTCTGATTACAAATGTAATATTAAGTGAAATTCACTTGTGGTATCTATTAGAATAAATTCTGCACTGTACTTTCTTTTCTGTTCGTAAACCAGGATTTGGTGCACCAAAGACCATCCTAGGTATATCACAAAGCAACTGAAACTCCGAACCCACAATCACTGCAAGATGTTATTCTCAAAATTAGTATGCTCGTAATACATGTACTCTTTTGAAAGGAAGGTCACATTACCTTTTTTAAGGATTAAAAAATATATATCATTTACCTGGAAAGTCCTGTTTTATGAAACTTTCTAAGTTTTGCCGGATATGTTCACGAGCCTGATCTTCTAAAATAGTTGGAGAAAAATCCTCTGTTTAAAATAAATAGACACATTGAGAAAAAGACTGATGACTTTTTTTTGAAAAAGCTGAAAGTAAGACTTCTAAGGTTTAAAGAAAACACCCTAATTTTTGTGCCTTTGCCCAGATAACATTTGTAATGTAAAATAATCTTTTGTTTCTTTAACAGAAGAGTCTATTAGAAAGAACTACTCTTAAAATGAAAACTAATTTAGACAGGCTCTGTACCTGGGTTTTACAGAGACCTCAAAGAGTGAATCCAAAAATTTGTGAGCATGTCCATATTTTTTCCTAAAGAGAACCTAGTTTTCTTTTATAGATTTAAACCACCAAAAAGTTTTTGTTTTCATTTTTAAATCCCTGGCAGCCAGGCATGATGGTGCACACCGTAGTGCCTGTTACTCAGAAAGCTGAGGTGGGAGGATCACTTGAGTCTAGGAATTTGAGAAGGCTTTTGATAATATCTCAAAAGTTTTTAAAAAATTATTTTTCAGCATAGATGGACACCTCAAGATGTAGCAATATGAAGCATTAAGTTCTCCATTCTAAGCAGTAAAATGTCTCTATTGCAAAATTTTCTCATTGTAGGACTTGAAACCTCTCTATACCAATGCTCCCCCAAACTCTACTCTTCCTTAAAGGGCTGTCATGTTGTGTGCACTATGAATTAATGTTAACTAAGAATAATTCTGTGCTCAAATTTTGGAGCTGTTGGATTAAAGATATAAAAACAAGTTTCGTTGCCCATGTTGTGTGCACTATGAATTAATGTTAACTAAGAATAATTCTGTGCTCAAATTTTGGAGCTGTTGGATTAAAGATATAAAAACAAGTTTCTTTGCTACAACATTGCTTTTAAACACTGCTTTTATCATGCCTTGCAAATCTCTAAAGAAGATTTACTGCTCCCCAAGGGAGGGGGCAATATGTACAGTTATTCCTTTGTGAGAGAATACTTCTGGTCATGAAAAATGCATCTAGGAAAACATTTCAAGGAATGTAATCTATTAGTTGGAAAAGCTAATATAGTATTTTAATCTTAAGACTTAAAAAGTCTTAAGATTAAGTAGTTCAGTGATAAAGCATGAGTTAAGCACGTGGAAGGCCCTGGGTTCAATCTGCAGCACAAATAAAACAGAAAAAACAAACAACTTAAAAAGATATTCCTTCCTTCTTTCTTTAATGATTACTTATTGTGTGTCTCAAATGGGACCTGCATGTCACACTGAAGCAAGAGGATCTCAAATTCAAAGCCAGCCTCAACAACTTAAGAGTGACCCTTAATTTAGCAAGGGTCTCAATAGAAAAAATAAAAAGGACCAGGAATATGGCTCAGTGGTAAAGCACCCCTGGGTTCAATTTCCAGTAACAACTACAACAACAACAACAAAAAGTCAATTTACTTTTCTGACAAATGAAAAGAAATGTGAATAACTTACTGTAACACTGGAAACAAACTTGATCTAAGATATTTGAAAACTTGGGTGTTAGTGGTGGCAAAGGTTCCAGCTGGATTCTTTTGAAGTCTTCAGGACAGTCCTTCTTTAGATGACCCTCTCGTTTGCACAAGCTGCACACAACTGTGGGAGACTGTAGGAATATGGCAAAGCAAAATAACACTGAAAACTTTATTTGCCAAATAATGGGATTTAGAATTTTTTTTTTTTTTTTTGGCTTGCAGATTGAACCTAGGAGCACTTAACCACTGAGTAACATCCCCGGCCCTTTTTACTTTTCATTTTGAGACATAGTCTCGTTAAGCTGGTTAGGTCCTTGCTAAGTTGCTGAGGCTGGCTTTGAACTTACGATCCCTCCTGCCTCAGCCCCTTGAGTGGCTGAGATTACATGCCTGGATCTTTTTTATTTTTGAAGTACAAAGCCTACTCTTCACTTTCCAAAGAAATGAAGCCATTAAAAGATCTGAGAGAGAAGCATCCTTATGATGTCATCAGGAGAAAAGGATAGTTACTATCAGCTTTACATTCCTCCTACGCAGATTCCTACAAATCTGATTGGAAGGAATGTAAAGTGGAAGGAAGTGAATCAAGTGGCTGTATTAGGACAAAGGCAAAACTTCTTAACCACACCCAAAACAGGGAGAATTATGTTCTTGTGTATGAAAATTGAAATTACATGTATTAAAATTGTTTAAAGTCTCCTGGTGTTTAATTGTTTAAAGTCTCCTGATTACCTTGCCTTTGGTGAAGATAAGTTTACTAAATTCATAGAAGAAATCAGACTGGTCCACTGGTGAATTTTCCTCACATATATTTTCTTCTTTAAGATTTATTTTATTAAGTTCCATAAGTAGGGCGCCATCTACATTTTTTTCACATTCTTTCAAGTCTTCATATTTAGCCGGCTCAACTAATTCATCATCCTCTTCAGAAAGAGCATCTTCATCACCTGATCCAGTATAGGTATTGTCCAGCTCATCTTCATTAGCAATGCCATCCTCATCTTCCCTTTGGTTAATGGTGAGCCTGGGTTCTTCCTCCTCCTCTTCATCTTCCTCCTCTTCTTCATCAAAGTGAATGATTTCAGATGTTTGACACTGGACTAAAGGGACAAAGTGGTTTAAAGAGTCTTCTAGCTCATCAGTACCTTCTACACTTTCTTCATCAAGATCAATCTTGTCATCAAAAGTAGCAAATCCATCACACACTTTGGCTGTAGGATTTTGGAGGCCTTCTAAATTCAAAATGCTATCTGTCTCATAATTACATGGGCTGCTGCCAATTGTAAGTTCTCCACACTCATTACTGCTTATACTGGGGTCATCAGCAGTCAAAGGATGCTTTCCCTTCTTTCTGATTTTCTCTTTCTCATCTTTACTTCCTGTTTCTTGATGGTGTACTTTAATATCCTCATAATTATCACAATTGACTTCTGCCTGGATACAGCCAGAGTTTCCTAAATGTGTGCATTTCCTGATGTGTACATTTCCAATTTCCTCAGCTGGTGGGCTTCCACAGCTTTCAGCAGTCTCTTTAAGAGAAAGTGGCTGTGCCTTGCAAGCATTTTCAGTTGAAATGGTAGTAGCACCAGGGCCTTGAGCCAAAACTGAATTGTTGAGCTTATCGTCTTTTGCTTGCACATCTGGATCATGATTTATTACTTCTTTAAAATGTTCTGAAATACACGTAACTGTGCTCAGAGGCTTTGGAAGGCTGGATTTTGCAAGTTTGTGTGGAAGAGCAAAATATTTATACGTCGTTCTTAAACAGTGAAGTATATATTCAAACACAGGTTGATTATTTAGGGTCCTTGCCACATTTCTTTTAACAGAGTAGGGATCTGTAACAATAACAATGAAAAAACAAATATACCACTTAATATATTTCTATTTTGTGCTCTAAAAATTAGCCTGTTGCAAATAAAAATAGATAACAAATAAACAACAGTGAAGTTTATATCTTATATGCTTAAAAAAAGAAAAAATGCAGGTAGAGAATAAGAAGATACAGTATAAGAACAAAAAGCAATGTCTTCTGAAACATCTGTTCTGCTAAGAGAACCCATCCTGTACAGAACCAGTACCCCTTCCCTATTCTGCCGTGACTGCGGTGGTAGGAAAGATGTCATTCGTGTGTTTATCGTGCCCTCAGGAAGTCAGGTCTTCCCTATAGGCTTTGCTGCTGAGTGCTCTGCCTCCCCACTCAGCCAAGCCCTGTGGTTTGTCGAGCTTACCTCCACTCTTCTGCCCTGGGAAGCCCCATCACTGAATTGGCTGGACTGAATTTCAGGGGCGAGAGGGAGGCACCAGGAGGAGACACCACTTCTCTCAATCTTTTCTCCTCCCCTAGAACTCCAGCAGGTTAGGCAATTGGCCAGAAGAGCTGAGCCAGAGAAACTGCAGGGGAGGGTTTAAAAATGTGAGATCCCCATGACTGCACACAGAATTTATGCAAATTGCAAAAAACCCTCTTATGCAACATAAAGCTTGAAAAAAAAATCAAGCAAAAATAAGAGAATTCCATTTAGGAAATTCTGTAAATTATTAAAGGAGGAGAATTAAGATTTCTAGAGGGGTTTCAACCTCCTGACTTTGCAAAGCTGAGAAGAGATAGTCCATTTAATGACATCTACAGGGCACATCAGTGTGTCTTTCATATAGTGACTTCAGTTAAAGAAGCCTTCACTAAAAATGTGTTTTTAATGAGTAAGTTACTGATTACTACTTTAAAAAATAATTATCTGTTCCCTTTACTGGAGAGTTATCCAACTAAGAATGTCAGTCTTCACAAGGAAAAGTATTTTTCTCATCTCTGCAAAACTAAACAATATTAACAATAACCCATGAAAGGACTGAATTTAAAAATCCAGAAGTGAGAACAGCAGGAAAGGGAAACTCAGATCACTGGGAAAAAAACATTAAGCATTTAAGTTGTTAAGCAATTCACAAAGAAAGCAAGAACTCAGCTAACCATTATTCAAGTTGCTTAAAAATTAAGATATTTCATTATAGTTCTTCAAAACCTCAGGATAAACCTTTTGATCCTTTTAGATGACTCACTGTAACACATGCAAGATGCTAATTATTTAGTTCACCTTTGAGGTCAGGCCTACCTTACAAGTAGGAGATGAAAAGAGACTGAAATAAAAGCATGCTGTTAGACTGGTACCTTAAAAAAAATAATAAAATAAAAAAAGAATAAACATTTTGAGATACCTTCAATGGCAATGCGCTTTTTGGGCCAATCCTTTGATTCTCGAGATATTGATTCTTTGACACGGATACTGATCACTAAATCAGCCAAATTAAATTCTAAAGCATAGAATCGCAGCAGTTCCACCCAGAGCTGCCCAACTGGTACTGAAGGCTGGTGTTTTGTATCAAATATTAATGATACCTATTAATATCAAAGAGAAATATATTGGTTACTTCGGGTGTTGGCTTAATCTGAAAAATTAAAGATCATTTGAGCACCAAATTAAAAAACCTGGAAAATCTGAGCAAAGATAGAAATTTGACATCTAGACAAATCACTTTGTATGTGGGAAAATAGCAAAACTTCACTGCATCCCTGACATTTGGGTAGGTTAAAATCTAGTCAGTACCATGGAACAGACAGGACCAATTTTATTTAACCAGACAGCACTGAATTTTGAAATTTTAATAACAGGTGGATAGGACCTTGCACAGTTTGCTAATACTCTCAGCATGGACCTTCACCTGTTACTGCTGCTGGAGGGCACCTTTATATGGATACATGGAAATGTATAGTAGCTAAAGACAGAGAAAAAGAAAACCAATACTCTCATTGCCCTGATATGCTACATAAGTACACTAAATCTGCCAGTGGCAATTAAAGTCAAATAACTATAATAGAAATTGATACTAGTTCTACAGTCACTGACTTGACAAGTTCAAATAACATACTTCCTATAATATTTTGGGAAATACACAGAACTCAGAATAGGGGGGGGAAAAAAAGGGCCCAAACAGTGATTCTGCCATTTCATAGCTCTTGATTGCTCTGTAATTTAGTGTTTTTTCACTCTCAGACTAGCAGTATTGCACAATGGTTAAGTGAACTGGCTTTGGAATTGGAACAACCTTAGTTTGAAATCCAAACTCTGCCAAGTACTAGCCGTGTATGATCCTGGTCAATGTCTATAACCTAAGACTTGGTTTCCTCATCTGACAAATGGGGATAATAGTACCCACCTCATTGGGTTCTTGGGAGGACTGAGTGAGATAGTGTCTGTAAAGTGCTTAGCACAGTGCCTGGCACACAGTGTTCAAAAAATGGTCGCTATCATTATCTGCAGAGTAGGGATGATACCACCTATAACACAGGATAGTTATGAGGATTAAATCAGAAACAAGGGAAAGCATCTGGCAGACTTGGTTGCTTTCTGTATTTTTTCACTCAGGTAGTCTTTAAGTACAAGAAATTCATATATCACTGAAACAATGTCACAACAGTAAGATGCTCTTAAAGGTAATCTAGTGAAGAAGTCCACATGTTAAAAGGAACTGAAGCCCCAAAAGTTTTCGTGACTTGTCAGAAGGTTGCACTGCTTGTAAGTGGCGTGAGAACTTGTTCTGACCCCAATACATTGTTTTTCTCACCACAGCATATGCAACTTCTACAAAGTCTAGAGCTCACTTAATTTCAGATGTGGCAGCATGACTAACCTCTCCAAAGAACATAAAAATATAAAAGAAAAGCATTAAATGGACTTACAGAAATAGCTTTTTCTTCACATTAGTCTTATAATTCACACTGAAAAAATTCTTTCCTTAAGTATACAAATTTGTCTCCAATCACACTTTACTAAATCAGACTTTAAAACAAGTGGTATAGTAGTTTATTCATGGATAAATCTCAACCACAAAGGGTCTTAGAGTAAGATAAAGTCATCTGGTAGGTAGACTTATAAGGCAGAACTGATAGATACTGGAAGTTGTCTGGGTCCCAAATACTAGAATTGAGGACACAAAGGAAACCCCCAGAAATTGAAAGCTTTATTAAATTTCACCTCTCATCCACAGCCTTTTTCAGCTTTACAAAGGATTTTTAAGCATCTCACTGAAATGACTTGAAAACACTTTAACATGGAACTTTAAAATATCTAGATTATCGTCAATAAAATTGTTTAGAAGTAGGGAACATTTCTTTTTTGAATAAAGTAAGAATAGTGTAGGTAACATTTCCTGAGTGCTTACCACATGCTTGGCACTGAGTTAAGCATTCTATAAATCAATGACCCTATGAGAGGGTACTAATATTATCCTCATTTACAGGGAGGAAACTGGGGCATGGAAAAATTAAGTAACTTGCCAAGGACATATAAGTGGGAGAACTGAGAATATTTGTATATCTGGCTCCACAGCCTGTGCTCTTATCCACACTGGAACCCCCAATAGAAAACAGACAAAAGTGGTGCTGTTCTGGTGCCAGCAAGGCTGGGGTGGCATCTCCTCCTTCCTGCTCCAATGCTTAAGAATTCTAGGAAACACAACCGGAAAATCTATGATTCACCACTATCTCTTCATTTTAGGAACAAGTAAACTACAGACTGGAGGAATGATATGACTTATTTGTATACAGATGGGATTAGATTTCTGGCATCAGAATTATTTCATGAATATTACTGTCATTGGGATCTAGGACCATTCACCAATTTGGGACAGAATAGTGCGACCTGTATAATCTGTGCACAAATTTTTTTTTGTTGGAAACTCTAATGGTAATTCTTTACACATAGATTTTTTTATGCATTTCCAATAGTATGGGACCAGTACATTAAATCATATGCTTATTTACTGTTATTTCAGTCCTTTGAAGTTAACATTCCATAGATTTAAACCTTAAATACAATTTAAGACCTAACTCTTTTGAAGATACACAGGGATTTTTCTTTGAATTCTCAGTATTTTTCCAAGGCCTCTGTACAAAGAATAAACCATATAAATAAATTTAATGATCAATTTTTAAAAATCTTTCCACATTACTTTTAAAAATCTTTTCATAATTTTTAAAAATCTTTCATGTTGATTATTCAATGGACTAAACAGATTAGGAAATGAAATAACCATGAAATACTTAAGATAGTTAAGGAAAAACAGGAAAACTGACTAACTCATAAACACCACAATTGATAACTAAAATAAAAATCAACCGTAAAATTAGAAATAAGAGAACAGACCTGCCCCCTTTTAATTGGCCTTTCTTTTGGTGACTCTTCTTTTGCTGTGTTTGTATCCCCAACATTATCAGTGTATTCCCAGACCACAAAATCTTTCTCAATGTCTTTAAGGTTGAAGTTCGTAAGTTTGTTTAATGAGAATCCTTCAATCTAGGAAAAAGTAGACATCTATTATTATAAGGTAGAAACCATTTTTGTATTGATTTGAGCATTTAATATGTTTGAAGAAATGAAAAAAGTTAATATATTCCAAGTTCACTGAAAATATAAAAGATATTGTTTGTGGAATATTTTTAAGATAAACATAAATTTAAAAATATTTTTAGCTGGGTTCTGTGGTACATGCCTGTAATCCCAGCCATTTAGGGAGGCTGAGGCAGGAGGATTGTAAGCCAGCCTCAGCAACTTAGCAAGGTCCTAGGCAACTTAGTGAGACCTTGTCTCAAAATAAAAATTAAAAAGGGCTGGAGATGTTGCTTAGTGTTTAAGCAACCCTGGATTCAATGTCCAGCACCAAAAAATGAAACAAAACAAAACCCAACAACAACAAAATCTGCAATCAAAGTAAAAAAGAAGATTCTGATGATTCTGATTTGCAAAAGAAATGGCAAATTTTTGCTCTACCACTAACTACACCTTCAACCCTTTATAATTCTTTAGTAAATATTCTGAATTGAGGATGTACTTTGGTGGTAAAGCACTTCCATAGCAAAGCCTTTGGTTCAATCCCCAGCACTGTAAAACAAAACAAAACCAAACCGAAAAGTTACAACAACAAAATTTCTGAGAAGGCAACATGGCATAGTGACTAAAGCCATGAGTTTTGGAGTAAAACTCAGTGGTCCCAAATCTTGGATCCTCCAGGCACCTACTCTCTTTAGGTCTCAATTTCTAGTAAAATGGGATAGCACTAGAACTTCCTTCATGGGACAGCTCTGATATATATGCCGCATGTAGAAATACTCAATAAATCCAAGAAACTGTCATTATCAGTATTGTAGAGATATAATTATAAAAACTAAATTCTCCTAATTAGAATTTTTCTTTTTTCATAGTACTAGGAATTGAACCCAGGGGATTTCTACCACTGAACGGTATTATCGATCTTTTTGTTTTTCTTTTGAGATACAGTATCCCTAAGTTGCCTAGCCTGGCCTGAACTTGCAATCCACAAGTCTTTGCCTACCTAGTAGGTAGGATTACAGGCATAGGCCATTGTGCCTGGCTGGAAACTATTTCCAATATTTTAAATTCTAGTTAAGCCCAAAGGTTTCAAAATACAGTTTAATGTGCTATTAATGAATGCAAAAGAAAATGGTCTGGGCTCCAAAGTTCTGAGAAATATTAACAGAGTTGAACAGGTCTTTTTTTTATTATATAATGGACTCATTACATAATAAACAGGTTAGTGAACATAATAAATTGTGAGATGAGGTATGGATAAGGTTTTCCAAATTTATTTCTACCCCAAAGAGTGATCCCTCTGAAACATAAGACATCGTGTCACACTCTTCTGCTCATTGTGGTTTCCTTCTTATTTCAGAGAAAATTCAGTCCTTCCAGGGTCTATGTAATCTGGCTCTTGGCTGTTTCTCAGAACCATAGTCTATCCTTCTGATTTGGAACTAACATCTGCTCTTCCCTCTGCCTGGAATACTCTTCCTGCTATCAGTCAATTATATGGCTCAACTTCCACATCTTATTTAGACTCTGCTCTACTAATTTTTTTTCTAGTATCTTCCTGCTTTTCACTCTTAATTCAATGCCCATTATGATTAACTTCAATTGTATCAAGATCTAATAACAATACAATGGGAAATCTGACTGGGAGTAAAAGATTGGAGATTATCCTAGCCAAGGTGGAAGAGATCTGAGTACAACTGGGCAGAGAGGCTAAAAACCTCGAGAAAGATAAATCAGAGCACAGGGGCACAATATACTAAATTTCCTGATAAGAGAATTTAGTCTTGTTCATTTTTATATTCTCTTCAAGGCCTGGTACAATGACTAGTGTACATAAGTACTTTAATTGTGAGGACCTTGAAGGAGTTTCTGCAGAAGTGATGTAGGTGAAATATCTGGTAAGAATAATATTAATTCCTTTCCCCCTCATTTGCTTTATTTACTTTTCTTGATTAAGCTTCTGGCAGCAGCCACTAAACCAATGCCTGTATAGTTTATAACCTGCAGATCATTTTGGTTCATTAAGTAGATTTTTTGGTTCATTAAGTAGATTATTTGATCCATAGAGTCAACCCAGTGTTTGATCATCATGTATCTGTTTTTGTCATTAAGTCTTGGGAAAAAAGTTAAATGATACAATCAAAATAAATTCAGAGTTGCTTCAGAGAGTTTCCAGTTTCACTGCAAAGGAAATTATACATTGGCCTTGGAATAAAGTATTCATACTACTCTTAAGGAAGAGAAACAGCTTTTGTCCTACATCCTCACATCACTGACAAATGATTATTTAGAGAGGATCAGTACACATGAAAAGGCAGCTCTTACTCAGTAAGACATTTATGTGCAAAGCCAAATATCCAATTTATTTCCAGGCCCTTTTGGGTCCAACTGTTTTGGTCCCATCCTAAACTCCTCTCTCTCTTGGGACAAGATGAAAGGAAAACTTCAAACAGTTTACCAAATTCCTTCTAGGGTGTGGATGACTTTGTTCTCTTGTTCTTTTTGGAAGGAGAGTAATCTGGCAGAGATACCCTCTTGGTAGCCCTGAATCCTTTCTTCTCAGTGTCATAGCTACAAAGAGTTACCATTAGACAACTAAGATATAGAGCATACTTTAATCCCTTGTGTCAGGATAAAGTTTGCAAGTAGTTTATTCTACTTCAGTTTTTTATTACTGAGGCCTGCTAGACAAAGTCTCCACTTAATTCTGTTTATTAAATATAAAAAAAAAATATGTCTAAAATCACACACACACACACACACAAATATGCCTACAGATAAGAACTACCACTCTAGAACATACTTTGTGTGTGTGTGTGGGGGGGGGGGACTAGGGATTGAACCCAGGGACACTTTACCACTGAGCAAGATCCTTAGCCCTTTTATTTATTTATTTTTTAAATTATGAGAAAGGATTTAAATTGCCCAGGCTGGCCTCCAACTTGTGATTTTCCTGCCTTATCCTCCTGAGTTGCTAGGATTACAGGCATGTGATACCATGGTCTTCAAGAGAAGACTGTGTGCTATTAAGTAAGACAAAAAGCAGTGAAAATATTCAATGTGTAAAAGTAAGCTTTTCAGTAAATAAGGCTTTCTATAAAATACCTACACACATAAGAATATACCAAGATAAACATGTAGAGATTAAAAATGGTTCCAGAAGCAATAGCATAATTTTGACCTTTCAGTGGCTTCTTATTAGACTTATTAAACAAATCAACTCAATTGTTTTTTATGGTTTTTTTCTACATTTTTTTATTGGTGCATTATAGTTGTATATAACTGGGATTTGTTGTTATGTATTTGCACACGCATATAATATAACAATGTAATTTGGCTAATGTCATTCTTTAGTATTTCCCCTTCCCACCCCCTGGTCCCTTTCCTCTACTCTGATTTCCCTTTGATTTTCATACGACTTCCTTACCCCCACTTTTCTTTTCCTTTTTCCTCTCTAGCTTCCACACATGAGAGATCACATACAACCCTTGACCTTCTGAGTTTGGTTTATTTTGCTTAATATAATGTTCTCACGTTCCATTCATATACAGCAAATGACAAATTTTATTTATCCTTATGGTGGAATAAAATGCCATTGTGTATAAATACCACATTTTCTTTATCTATTCATCTGCTGATGGACACTTAGGCTGGTTCAGTAGTTTGGGCAAATATAAATTGTGCTGCTATAGACATGAGTGTGCATGTATTACTATAGTATAATGACTTCAATTCTCTAGGATAAGTACTAAAGAGTGGTATAGCTAGTCACACTGTGGTTCCATTACTAGTCTTTTGAGAAACCTCTAGACAAATTTCCATAGTGGTTCAAATAAACTCAACTTTAATTTTTTTCAGGTCTTGCTAAGTTGTCTAGGGTAGTCTTTAACTCATCATTCTCCTGCCTCAGCCTCCTCAACTTTAATTTATCCAGATTACATTACTATTGTTTTTTAAAAATATTTTTTAGTTGTCAGTGGAGCTTTTTATTTTATTTATTTATATGCGGCACTGAGAATTGAATCTAGTGCCTTACACATGCTAGGCAAGCACTCTACCACTGAGCCACCACTCCAGCCCCTCCAGATTACATTATTAAAGTCTAATTCACCTTAAAGATAAAACCAAAATATTATTGAAGAGTTGACTATAAGCTCTGCATCTTGTATAGTTAGTAATCTTGATGCTTTTATTGTTTTACAGGTCATGGGATATAAAGAGAAGCAAAAAACCAGAAATAGAAAGTAAGCTACACTGGTCATGGTAGTATATGCATGTAGACTCAGTTACTCAGGAAGCTAAGCCAAGAGGGTCATTTGAGCCAAGGATTTTGAGGTTAGCCTAGGCAACATAGCAAAAATTCATATTCATTCATTCATTCATTCATTCATTCATTCATACGTACATGAATTGAAGTCCATTTCAGAGAGACAAATGCTTCATATACTGTCTGAAGATGATATATAAGTTTAAGTATCGAATTAGAGTGCTGTACCCAAAGAATGTGTCAAAAGATAAACTTAACATAGGTTCAAAGTCTCTTGTTTGAAATCTTCAGGTCCACAGGTGTTTCAAAAACTAAGATTTATAGGCTAAAAATGTAGTAATAGCCCTAGCAAGGTATAGATCGGCATCTTGTAATCATATTAACATTTCAGCAATGAAAGATGTGAATACCAGTAAAACAAACAAATCTATTTTACTTCTGGTTAGCTTTTTAAATTTTGAAATTATGCATAAGGAATTGTAGATCTATAATCAATCAATCGGATATATAAGCAAAAAAGTTTCATACCCATGAGCCTAGATAAACTGGCAGAAGAGGTTCTTTCCTCTGTTGAAGAAAATAAATGGCCATAAGGGCAAACACGTAAGGTGACAGGCCTCCTTCCTCAGGGCGATCTATACTGCAAAGCTATAAGTGAGAGAAAAGAGAATTTGCATTTTTTTTTTTGCATCAAGTTTGTGATTTAAATAACTTGGCCTAAAACCTGCAACCCATTCCCATATTGTAATGGTTAATTAGAATTGTCAACTTGATTGGATTAAGAGAAACCAGAAGGTGTGTTGATGACAGTGTGTCTAGGAATAACTGGCATGTGGAACAGCCAAATAAAATGGAGACCCTCCCTAAGTGAGGGCAGCACCATACAATAAAATGATGGTTTGGATGAAATAAAAGATGGAAGAACATGACAGCAACAGCAGATACAAGCTTGATTTTTCATGATCGAGTTCTTGACTGCAGCCGTGATTGATGATATGGGGCTCTCACTTTTTCACTCTTCCAAAGTGGATTCTGTCAGTGATTCTCCAGAAGCCTTCAGTCTCAGCTTGGGATAGCACTTGTTCTGGGGCTTCAGCTCCTTGGACTGAGCAGTTGCTGGTTCTTCCAGCTCTCTGCCTGTAGATGACCACTGTGGACTATCTAGCTTTTGGTCGCCTGAGAAATTCTCTTTTTGTAATTATACTTCCTGCTGATTCTGTTCCTCTAGGGAACCCTGACTAATACACATATATTATATGATATATAGTGATTATTCTGAATAAAGCAGCACAATAAAGGGCAGGGGTATAGCTCAGTGGTAAAGCACTTGTCCAGCATGTATAAGGCTCAAGATTTGATCACCAACTCCACAAACAAACCAAAAAACAAAGCAACAACAATCCCTCCCCCCCAGCAAAGTGATACAAATAGACAACTTCCTATTCCTTTGCAGTAACCACATACTGTGGTTTTGAAAGAGTTTCAATTTCAAATATTTAATCTTGTTAACTTACTCATGGAAGGCCCTAAAATACTATTTACTGTTTCATTTTTTTGACATCTACAATAAATCCACTCACTTAGTTAAGACACATGTTAATGAAATACAAATGATCGTTCAGTTCCAACTGATTTTGCTTAGCTTAAGGGTCCTCTCAACTTTTACAGTCCTGCAAATGCATGCTTTGGTCACAAAGGCAATTTGGGGAGAGAATGTTGGCAAACCCATCAGTACTAATTAAAATAACACCTAAAAGAGCATGGCCTACATAGTGATGAAGCAGAAGAGAGTTTTCAAAGAGGAGCATATTGTAATTATTAATTCATCCAGCAAGAGTGGGGTATCCTGTGTTGATCCTGGATCCAAGAAATTGGAACTATCTCTTATCACTGTTATACCTCAATCAGTAAGATTTTTGCTTTTCTTTATATAAGGCACCTTATAGAATATCAATTTTATCATTATGATTTGACCTTATACTATGGGGGAATATTAAGTGCTCTAATGATTATTACAGCATATCAACTGGGAGAATGTATTTAAAACATTGTAGATATAGGCAAGACCAGATATAGTATTTTTCATTTCTTTATGTAATCCTTGGATTTCTTCTTGAAAATGGTTATGAGAATTATTTTCTAAAACTTTACAGTGCCTAAGTATTACCCTGGGAAACTAGTTAAGATTGTAAATTCTTTGACTACATCCTTTGGGATTTGACCCAAATCTGACTTCTAATAAGCATTATAAGTCATTTTGATCTTTTAAGCAATACTGTTGTAATGAAACAGAAACCTTAAATTTTCCTTCTGTATAGTGTTTCTATTCCAATATTCAGATACTTTCTCTTTTGATGTCTATAGGTATTTTTCTAAACATTTAAGGTTAAATGAACCCAGTAAAAATTAAAGCGCAGTTAAGTTCACAGAATACACACATGCATTTAATGAAGTCTAACTTACCTTTGCCCAGTACCTAAATGCAATCACCAAAGGAACCAGATTTGGTTCTAGTTTTCCGAGTGCAGTTAAGTGCTTTGTTGTCAGACAAGCATTTTCATTTCCTGCACTCACTTTACAAAGAAGACCACTGGTGGGTGTGCCGGTGAAGTTGGGAATGAAAAAGAAAGAGAAAAAGGTGTGTTACATAGGTATCAGTACATTTTTACACCAGTAGCTAATTTACACTGATAATAACTTTTTTAAAAAATGGAAAAAAAAAAACCCTAAAACTCCCTACATCTTCATAGGTCATTTAAAAATACTGAATTAAAAAAAAAAAAAAAAAAAAGACACGACAGTTACTTATTGAACAAACTATATTTTCAGAAGAACTCTGTTTTAATATGCTAAAATTATTTTGGGGGGGAACATGCAAATAAGGAAAATATTATGAAATATTTCAAATGGGAGCATGACTTGTCTCATTTTTTCAAATGGTGTTTTTACAAGAGTTAAGGAATCTGTTGGTGAAGAGTCATTATTGCTTATAAGCCACCCATTCATGGGAGTGATAGTTATGTTTCCAGATGGAGGGAGACCTATACAGGGGAGGTCACATTAACAGCTATTCAGCACTGCCACAAATGCTGGTAAAAAGGATGGCAAGTAAAAAGTGATTAGAGCAAGTAACCATTTGATGAGGTTGTTTTTTTACTTAGTTAAAATGGGTCAAATGCTTCCTTATAATTTTTCCCTCTAGGTAATTTTACTCTTTTTAAAATAAGATTTCTTTCCCTCTCTTGCATCAAATGCCAAAGTATAGACAGAATGCTAGTAAGAAACATGAGATAACCATATAAGGTATAGCTTATAACTTCAAAGTTGGAATTAAGATTTAGCAAAGTCCTTGTGCTTTTGGCAAGCTGATAGCTAATGATCAGCTTAAAGAAACAGAGACCTTTGCTTTTCTCTGCATACTACCACCGGTACCCTTGCATGGAAATCTGCGTCAACATCAATAAAGGAGTCTGAGGAAAGAAGAAAACACATGTTAAGTAGGTTAATTAAAGCTTTGTTACAAGCAAAATGAGATAAAGTACAAGTACCCAAGTACCATGTGTGGCTTATCTATTCAGCCATTTTGAAAGACAACTACTAAATAAAATTCTGAAGGGATTTGAAAAAAGAAAAAAAATGTTATATTCAAGAATCAAGTAATCACATTAATTTAAAATCATTATTTTATAAAGCTTATGTTTAATTAAAAGTAACTACGCCAGTGGATCACAATATTTAAATATTATGAGGGTAACCTAATTAGAAATATAGACATATGATTTAAAAACAACATTGATACAAAGGCTACTGAAATCTTCAGTGTCAAAATATGTATTGACTAAAATAAAAAAATATTTAAATGCTTTATTCAATCAAAACAAAAAGGACAGGGGATGACTACTTCAAGGGAAAATTAGTGAGGTTATGAAAGCAAAAAAAGTCATAAAGCTCTAAGTTGGATAGTATATTGGAAAAGGCAACGGATAAACTTACATGGGAACAACTATTTATGAATTCATTAATCAGGATTGGGCCACACTTACTGCACCTTTATAAAACATTAATTTGAACCACTGGATACAGTATATTATTCTTTAATTTTACTCTCAAGACTAAATTATGCATATTTTGCATTTCTTCGTCACACTCTAAGACTCATTTAAGCTTTAAAAAATTTTTCTTGTAGTTGTAGATGGACAGAACACCTTTATGTATATTATTTTTATGTATTGCTAAGGATCAAACTCAGTGCCTCACACATGGTAGGAAGTGCTCTGCCACTGAGCTACAGCCCAAGCCCTCATTTAATCTTTATAGTGATGTCATCAGCAAGCTAAAAGCTTTGAGACATAGAACTACTACTAGAATGCTAGCTAGTTAATAAATCATGGCCATTTGCTTTAATTTTTTTGCTTTGGATATTACACTTATCAATAATTTTAAGAGGGAGAGAGGAAGGGAGGGAAAGGAAAGTTACTGGGGAATGAAATTAATCAAATTATGTTATGTGCCTGTACAAATAAGGCGTAATGAATTCCACTATTACGTAGAATTATAATGTAACAAAAAAGCAAAAGAAAAAAAAACTTTAAAAGCATATGAGTTTCTATTTTCAGAGTTTGAGTAATAAGTTATATAAAATTTATAGAGAAAAGAAAATATTAAGAGCAAAGTGTACAAAGCATTTGACCTTACCACTGTTCTTTAAACATTCTTGAACAATTAAGAGGACATCTGGCTGAGACATCTAGGAAATAAATGAATGAATACATGAAATAATCCCTAAATAATTTTGCTTCATGATAAAATACACAGTCTAAAGTTCCCAATATTGTTTCCCAAATTAGAAATGAACATTGGTACCAGAATAAAGAACTAATCATTATGCAGTGTCTATGTATGTCAAAGACAGAAAGACAGATGAAAACCAAATGAGGATGAGTGTGGGCAAGAGACCTACTATACATTTAATTTGTGGTTAATTAATTCTTGAGGTAATTAGCTTTTTAGAAAATCTCAAAGTGGTAGCTGGAAGTTGTTACACTACTAATGACATTTCCTCTCACTCTGTAAGACTATTACAACAGATAGCTTACTGGTTCCAACTCTAAATCTTGTTCCACAGTGGAATCAAAACCATTAAAAATCATGAACTGGATTCTTAAAACGTATCAATGACTTTTCACTGACTGTAGATCAAAGTAAAATTCTTACCATGGCCTATGAGATCCTGCATATGGGGCTTCAGCCTACCTTCCATCCTAATCAGAGTTCAGCTTAAATGTTCCCTCTTCAATGAGGCCTCCATGACTGTGGCATCTCTTCACAGTTCCTGTTTTCTGTTATTGAACCCTATTTTTCTGCACAACTCTCATTATAATTAATAATATAAGTAACTACTTATCTCCTTAACTAGATATGCGTTCTGTGAAAGAGAAACTGCATTTGTTTTTTCCTTTAGAATCGAGTATAGTACCTGCCATACAACAGGTACTTAGTGAATATTTGTTAAATGAATGAATGAATGATGTCAGAACAAAATAACTGCTATGGTTAGTAATTTCACTGATCAGAATTTAAGATTAAAAGAAGAGAAAAATCCACTGGTTAGCTGACTAAGTAACTACATTACTCAGAGCAAGGAACAAGAGGCTATAAAATAGAATATCTGGGGGTGGAATCTCAGAGTCTATACTTTTAATGAGTAACCAAAGTAGGATACACCTTCTGCAAACTGACCTATGAGAATGACGAAGTGGGTAAGCAGATAATCTACTTAAGTTCCTTCCAGTTTTAAAATTCTGACTGTCAATGTCTTTTTGAATTACATTTAACCCAGAAATCGAGGCTGGGTGTGGCTGTTCAAAAAAAAACAATATTTTAACAAAATTGATATATAAAAATAGGAAATTCAGAGGCTCATTAAGCTTTCAGATCATAAATGTTTAAAAATCTACACTGTTTAAAACCTGAATTCCTTTCCTATTAATGGAAAGTTGATTTTACCAAGAATTTAAGCTTTCCAAGCTAACAGAAACCTAAATATCCCCATAAGATTCACATGGTTAGAAAACCAGTGTTACAAGTAAGTATGAAAGATCTGTAGTGTAAAATAAACAAGATTGAAAATCTATGGAGCATAAGAATTCTCTGAACCTGAAGCTGAAAACAGGCAAGACATAAAAATGGAACTTTTAAGAAAATAGGTGTCACCATTAAAGTATCTTTACGCATCTAAAATATATTCACACACAGTTCAATTTGAAATAAAGACAATTTGAAAGAAAGAATTTCCATACCACTGAAAATTTCAACATTTCATTTTGTACTTACAATGGCTGGAAATTGAATGTCAATGTTTACATCCGAATTTTTGAAACCCAATCTGCTACAGGAAGACCCATATAATCTTAGAGAACAATCTACAAATAAATAAATACATAGAAGGCATAAATAGAGTAAAATTTCTCAAAAAGTTGTAACAAAACACTGCTATTTCAGGAATGAACCATCAATTAAAACTACATACAAAAGCAAAACTGTAATGTATGTCACCAACAAAGGACAGGAATAGGTGGCTATTTGCTCATCCCTTAATTTTATGTAACAGGGAAGACAGCAATGACTGGTTTGGTTTAATGACTATTGATCTCAAGTCAGTTGCAAAACACTTTAAATAAAAATTTTTATTTTATCACTCTTGCATTTTGTGTAGAAAACTATTGGCAATAATTTTCAAAATAAGAAAGCTGAAAAGGGATGTCTATTTTACACTTATAAACTTTATAGTATAGTCAAGAGCTAATGCAAATATTTTTTGTTACTTATTTTATAATACAAATTACTCACAAACAAAAAGTATTTGATATAATGCAATCCCTTGAGAAAAACTTGCAAAATAATTACAATATAACCGATATCTTAATATGCTAGGCAGTATACATTTCCTTTTCAGAGGAGGATATAAGTGTTCACATGTGTATCTTCCGTATGTATTTATGGAATTTATTTTCAATATTTTACTATTTTTGCCAAAATATTACCCATTCTTATCAAGAGTACATTTTCTTCCTTCAAGTTTGCCAATTCAAATGATTTCTTTGGGGTTTAAGATGCATATTTTTTTCTTCAGATGGGGACTTACTATGTTGTCCAGTTTGGACTCAAACTCCTGCCTTAGCCTCCTAAGTGCTGGGACTACAGTTGTGAACCATCATACCTGGCTTCAAGAGTTTTCTATTAACAAATCAGGTGTGACAGTCCATGTCTACAATCCCAGTGACTCAGGAGGTTGACACAGGAGGATAAGGAGGCCAGTGTGAGCAACTTAATAATATCCTGCCTCAAAATAAATAAATAGATAGATAGATAGATAGAGCTGGGAATGTAGATCAGTGGTAGAGCACTTGCCTAGCACATGGTTTAATCCCCTAGGTTTAATCCCCCAGTTCTGCAAAAATTGATAAATAGGAGTTTTCTATAAAAAAGTTTAATTTTACATGGAATTTCATAGCAAAAATCAGTGAAATTAAAATTTACTATTTGGGAAATACCTATGTATTGAAATGAGTTGAACTTCCCTCCTATTCTTATAAAAATTATATGTATATGTATCCATGTATACATGTTATAAATACTTGCATGATCTCCAGGAACAAATAGTTTAAAGAATTATAAGGTGATATATACATAAATAATGAGTCTAGCCCTGTGAATCAGAATCACTTGTGAAATTTTCTAAAAGTAATTGTCCATGACTCCACAGATAATTCTTATTTATGGCAAAATTGAGGATGATTAAGCTATTCCAATCATTTATCTAAATAGGAAGGCCAATGACCTTTCATTGGCAAGGGTTGTTCCTATCAAGACTAGCAGCTGTGGTGTCAAGCATTTACCATACCCAGCCTTAAATTTTTATAAGCAGTTTACTCCAAACATTGTATTCCCTCCCCTATTTTGCACTAAAGTCTACATGAAAAATAATGCAAGTCAGTGGTGTGTGCCCGTAGTTCCAGCTACTCAGGAGGCCGAGGCAAGAGGATCATTTGAGTCCAGGAGTTCAAGGTGAGCTTGGGTGACACAGTGAGACCTCTGTCTCAAAAAATTAAAATAAAAATAGATATAATTTCAAAATATCAACTGAACAGCACACAAAACCCATTATAAAATTATTTATAAACTAGTTTTTCAAAGCTCTTTTAGATCCTCCTGACTCAGCCTACTGAGCTGCTGGGATTATTTGCACCATTGTGCCCAGCTATTTTAATTAAAAAGTATTCTGTCAATTCAGATGGAAAGGTAAACAAATACATACAAGAGTCCCACAGTGCCCCAATATAGGGCAATTAACCATATTGAATTTTATAAGAGAATAATATTTATAATGAAAACAGGTTCACAGTGGCAATGAATGTTTAAAGTCTGTTACCTTTGGAGAAGCCAGGAGAAATAACAACCAAACACAACAACAACAAACATACTCACTAAGGAAAAAAGCTTCAGTACATAACAAATGAATTTTATGAGGTGAAAATTACTTGAAATATGAACGAGTTACTTTTAAGTAGCTAAGTAGAAAAAAGAAATCTAGAAAATACCTGGTAACTTGTGCTGGAACACATTTTCCATGATACATTTGATTTCTAGCCTCTGTTCCAAATTCTCATTGTGTAAGCCAAACTCCTGTACCACTTTGTCAATGGCAATGCCAATTGCATTTATCTGGGAGGGTGTTGGCGGGGGTAACGTAGTGAGCAACTCTTCCTCCTGCTTCTCCTTTTAGGATCAATGTTCAAATTAAAAATGGCTCATACATAGGTTTTACCTTTTATGTTTCACTGAGACAACACCCTATAGAATTTTCAGGAATCTGTTTTTAGCCCTCCTTTTCATCTTAGCTGTGTTTGTCTTTATTGTAACAAACATATACACACTTTATGCATATAATTTGGATCAGTGACAATAGAGAGTAAGCAGGAACAAGGAGAAAGTGTAAGAAAAGAGCATTAAAACCAGTAATGACAGTCTGATTATTTTTTTTTATTACTGTCATAAGGACACATATAGGTCCTAACTGTGATTTCCTATACCCTGATTTTATACTTAAGGAAATTCAAAAGACTGCCCAGAAAACACATCTGATTAATTAAAAGTATTTTGGTTAAAACAATTTCAAGAAGTTAATTAAAGTTATTAATATTCATAGCTTTAAGGAGAAGAAAAATGACAATGACAACTGATAGGTAAAAACAACAGTTTGGGTCACATAAAACTTACCTTAATGTTTTTCTTGTGCCTCTTCTCTTTGATATGCTTATGAGCAAATGCAATGGATTCAATTAAAACATCACAGAGTTTGCAGGTGTATTTTGCTGTAGGGCAGTTTCGTGGTCGCTATAATTTAAACAGATTAATCAAAAGGTATATCTCCAAACATCCAGGGGAAAAAAAATAAGCCAGAAAAATGATTTCCCCTTCAGTTTAAAAACCGATACTATGTTACTGTCTTGCTTTATCACTATCTTAATAGTAATTTTTAATTAAGTACAATTGCAACTATTTGGAATTCTATTGCCTCATACTGAATATACTTTTCAATGTGTAATACTTAAATACTGATAATCCAAGTAGTATACCTCAAAAGGGAGGTAGGCTTATTTGTATGATGGGCAGGTCCTAGGACTTCAGAACATGTGAAAAAAAGTTTTAACCCCCAGAAGGAAATAAAATCACTGAATTACAAGGGGAACTTTTTGACAATGCAAAGTGCCACAACAGGGTACAATAATTATCCCAAAAGATTCCTCAGGACAAAAGAAGACTACCTAGAGAAGTCAGGAAGTGATTAGAGGAGAAGCCTGATCCTAAAGTATTTCTTACAGGATGGGGCTGAGGAAGGAGAGATTTAAGGGAGGAGGTTTCATGGTATAGCAAGTTCATTAGTATATTTTCAGAATAATATGCCTGTTAAAAATAAACACTTGTTATTTTAACTTTAAAAAAGTAGGGTTCCGAATTCATCAAAGCTGGTATTTCCAATTACTAACACAGTTTAAACCAGAACAAGGATTTTTATTAGCAAATACATGCTCATAGCTGTTACCCTTTTTAGTCTGTCAATGCAGTCTCTCCTCAAACGCTCCTCAGCCTGCTGTAAGCCCAGTAGCTCCTTTGTCGAAAGCACAGACTCGTCAATCACAGGGCCTTCCAACTCTCCATCCTGTTCATTTTCCTCATTTCTAGTCCTCCTTGGTTTCCTGGGTCTGGACCGCTGCTTCTTGTTTTCTTAAGTTGGGGAAAAATATTATTGGCAATATTGAATTATACCTCTTCTGGATAAAAAGCAGAATTTACCTATTTATTAATTAAATGGCATGACAGAATAAATCACATCTGAACACAGAGCAAAGGGAAAGGTGGATCTCCATGGACAAAATGTTTGAATAATCACTAAGCACATCATCTGTGATATACCAATCCACAGAAATACCATAACTTCAAAGGAATTCTGCTGGAATGAAGAAAACTGTCATATGTTTTTATGAATATGTCAAAACAAACCTTACTATTAATTAAGTGCACTAACAATAAAAAGAAGAAACAAGAAGGAAAAAAAAAATTTATCCAGGCATAGTGGCACACGCCTGTAATCCCAATGGCTCGGCTCTGGAGGCTGACGCAGGAAGATTGTGAGTTCAAAGCCAGCCTCAGCAACTTATCAAGGTGCTAAGCAACTCAGTGAGACCCTGTCTCTAAATAAAATACAAAATAGGGCTGGGGATGTGGCTTAGTGGTTGAGTGCCGCTCAGTTCAATCCCTGGCACCAAAAAAAAAAAAAAAAGGAAAGAATTCTGCTTTGATAATACAATTTGATTTTCTTTCTTCCCGATATGCTGCTGAGCATTCTAAATCAAGAGTAAAAATTATCCTCTGATGGCAAGTATATATGTAATTCTAATATATTCCATATTAGAATTTTCTAATATACTTTTATATACTAACATATATAATCTACATTATACCTAATATTTTATTATACTTGTTAGTACATCTGTAGTAATGAAAACTTCCCACGTTTGCTTTTATTTTTTAAGTGACCAATCTTAATAGTGTGAAGTGGACACTATTGTATACTTCTCAAGAATTCAGAAATCCTTATGAGCAGTGAAAAAAAAAATCATTTAGTTGTAAATTAAGCCTTTCAAGACATAAAATTGGGGTCTACCAGAAATGGGAAGAAATATAAAATTTCATCTGCTGAGGGCACCATTTCCCATTTTATTTTTACTTTCATTTTAGATTTTTTGAGCCACCTGCACACCTAGCATATCAAAGGAAAAAACAATTGGTAGTTAAAATAAAGGCTTTTTTCTAAGCAAAAATTTATCTGTTTATAAACTCCTGCTGTTACTTCTATAATTTCTAGAATAAATGAATCAGTTCTTTTTTTTTTAAGTTTACAACTTTCAACCTGTGAAAGAGAAGATGGTGGTGAGACTGAACCATAAACACTGTTTTAAGTACATCTGTGACTTCTAACAATAAGTTGAGAAAAATAAAGTTATTAATAATATGACTAAAATTTGTTTTCCAAATTAAAATTCTGTTAAGTGGATGGAATCATGTTCAATGGTTTAATACAAATTACTTTTTGGAAATATAAACCTACTGCCCAGCATGAGGCAAATTCCTCTCAATTTTTCAGAACTCATTAACTCATTACTAGTGAGCAAATTACAATGAATTAACTAATTGTAAAAAAATTCAGTGTCAATGGAAGTATAGGACCTCCAGTTTTCAAAAAGGCTATTTTGAGGCTGGGGAATGTAGCTCAGTGGTAGAGCACCTGCCTAGTATGCATGAGGCCATGGGTTCAATCCACAGCATGGAAAAATACACAAAACTATAGCTAAGAACTCTAACACACAAATAGTAAGCAATATGCTCAATACACATGAGATGAATGTAATGAAATTTGACAAAAAGCTTCTATAATAAGTGAAAGTTTTTTAAAAACTAAACAATATTAGGGAAAAATGCACTTAAAAAAATCAAAATGGACTGAGCAGCAGGGCACTATGGCTCATGCCTAAAATCCCAGCAATTTGGGAGGCTAAGACAGGGGGATCCCAAGTTCAAGGCCAGCCTTAGCAACTCTGTGAAACCCTGTCAATCAATCAACCAATAAATGGGTTGGGGATGCAGCTCAGTGGTAAAGTGACCCTGGGTTCAATTCTTTTTCTTTTTTTGGTGGTGCTGGTGATCTCCTGGGCTTAATTCTTGAAAAAAAAAAAAAAAAAAGACTGAGCAAATAAAACATCAAAAGATTAATAGTATTTGACTAGGAAATCATCAGGCTACCTCAATACTTCTTCCCCCAATTATCACAAACTTTTAAAGCCAGTAGTACTTATTGTCTTAATAAATTTTTGAGATGACCATCCCTTAACTTAAAAATGTGTTCATTCTCATTTAATTATTATTAGTTTAATCTTTATTTATTTTATTAGTATCTTTTTCTAAATAAATACATTTGACTTCAGTGTTCAGAACATGACAGAAACTTCTTACTTAGGCAAATACTCAAAAAAGAGTTTCAACATGTGCAACACCTTTTTAGAAAAGTCTCATATTCACAACAGTAATTGATATGTAACCAAGTTCCTTCATTAACTTCCTTTCTCTTGTTGACAAAAGCTTTCCCATATAACTATTTGCTGTCATTTTCTAAGGATTGACATCTCTCACCAAAGACCATGATTAACTCCAATTACTTTTATCTGTAGCACGGCTACAGAAATTCTGCCAGATGATGATAACAGTAGCTACCATTACTATTTTATTATGTGGCAGATGTAAAGCAAGCATTTTCTGTGTGCTGCTCTCGTTTAATCCCTACAGTAATCCTGACACGGATATTAATATTTTCCCCATTGTACAGATGGGGACAATGCCAGTCCAAGAGAATTAATAATCTGTTCAAGGATACGGGACAAAGTCAAAGGAAAGGGATTTGAAATACAGATTAAAATATGGATGGATCCTGAAATTCGGCCTTTCATCTTGAAACAGAAAAAATAAAAATTACTACAAAATCTCTTTGAGGCACATACAGACTCACATCTAGAACAGACTAGAAACTGATAGCAGTATAACCTCCTGAACTAAATCTCACAGGCCTGCAGGTATAAACTGTCAAAATCTCATTGGAGGGATTCTTAGAAGGTATAACTGGGTATTGCTAAAAAATTCCCATAATGGAGGAAGACCATCTAGCTCATTCCAAATTTATTGTAATAAGAGTTCTCTATATTTAGTATTCGAATTTTCCCAGATTTTATTTGAATATGGTCCATTAGCCCATTCACAAAGGACATGTGTATCTGAGTGGATGTTTTCCAGCTAAAATAATTAATGGCATTTTCCCAAATATGTTAAATTGCAACCTAGGACATTTAAGGGATGAGGTAGAAACAGTAATGTAAACTGATAAACAGAAAAGATGGTATTAAAAAAAAGTAACATTATTTTCATTATATTTTCTCACAGTTTCAATAAGATCCTTCTATTAAGACACATTTTGATTTAAGGACATTTTGATCCCTTTAATGAGATCCTTTTTAGGATCCTTTAAATGAAGAGCAAAGTTTAGATATTAAACTGAATAACAGTTATTCAATTTGAACAACTTCCTTAGTTATTCCTAACACCAAATAAGAATACATGAACTGCTTTTTGGGTCTCCAAATGGCACCTTGTATTGTCTAGCTGCAAATTTTTGATCTGTAAACCTTCATTTTTAAATGCTTTTCAACTTTTTCTTTTATAAAAGACAAGCATTGATAATTAAATTTAATGTCCACATTCCACATGGACACTGCAATACATAAATACAAATATACAATATAAAAAAGAAAAACAAAAACTAAAAGCCCAGAAATTATCAATAAATGTTCAGTTTCCCTATTTGGATTCTGGGTCTAGTGAGAATTACTTAATGGCCAGGGCGACGGAGTCCCCACTATTGTTCTACTTCCTCATCTACCACTTTGAATAAACAAGTGTGGATAAATTTAAACTCTCCAAACTGCAACTGCCTAATTTGTAAAACTGTGATTCCACCTTTGTTATATCATAACAGTGCTCCATCAGAAAATTCCTTCAAGTTCTTTTTAGGCTTAACGACATGTAATGCTAAGGTATTACCTCTACCTATTATTTTAATTCTTTTATAATCTTGCATTCTGTCTCTGCTCCTTGATGTTAGCATTAATTTTAACTTTCCTTTTTCCTTTTCCCCCATTTAATATTAACAAGTGCTTGAGATTTTCACTTTGTACTAAGACTGTCTAATGATTAAAAAAAAAAAAAAGAGCTTTTCCTTTTTAAGCATTCTATATGCATGAGTCCCAAATTCAAGTGCCTTGCAAGTAACACATATATGAACTGGCTACTGAGACAACATGAAGAAAGAGGCATCTGGAGACTTAGAAAAGTACCCACATTTGCCTGAATACATTTAAATTAAAAAAAAAAAAGTTTAAAAAAAATTTGATTTGGACAGTTTACAATTCATTCTACATGGTCACTACAAAAGACTTTCAGCCAATAAACATAAAAGCCCATTTTTAAATACTATGTTTCATTTTTCCCATCCAATTTATGACTTCCCCTCACCTCAGTGAATATATCCATTAGATAAAAATAACCTTCCTGATTATAGAAATCATTGCTACATGGACATTATCTACCTTGAACCTTTCAGAAAAAAGTATAAATAATCACTCTGCGGTAATTATTATCAAGCACGTGAAGGCACTTAGAAATGGGTTGTTATTTACTGAAAACAAACAGCAAAGCTTTTTTCTGTATTCTGACTTTCTAAACTCATGTTTCCCAATCTCTGTTGCCATGCTTACCCTCTCACCCCTACCCCTCCATGGCCTTGCACAAGCTAGGTAAGTGTTCTACCACTGAGCTATACCCCTAGTTCCCCCCAGATGGTGACTTGCTGAATTCCCAGACTGGCCTCCAATTCTTAGGTTCAAGTGATCCTCCGTCTCCTCAGGGCTGGGACTACAGATGCATGCAACTAACTGCACCTGACAGCTCTTGAAAAACAAAAACCATGGGTTGTTCTCCTCTGGAGATTGATACTTCACCCAAAAGACAAATCCTTCTTTTGGCAGGCAATATATTCAGTCTATATTGTGTTTTCACATTGAATCTTTTTTGTTTTACTTTTATACTGTCACTTATATAATGGACATGTTCATTATTTAAATACAATTTTTTAAAAATTTTTTAGTTGTAGTTGGACACAATATCTTTATTTATTTTTATGTGGTGGTGAGGATCGAACCCAGGGCCTCGCACGTGCTAGGCGAGCACTCTAGCTCTGAGCCACAATTCCAGCCCTAAATACAAAATTATAAACATAATTTTGAAAATACATAATACCACTTAGAAATTATGCTATGGTCCCTAGGGGGATATGATACCCTCCTTCTATAAAAAACATATTTTTTACTGTATGAAAATATGTTCACTAAAGTAAAATAAGCCTTGAGGTAAAATTTTTTTTTTGGTATGGGGGATTGAACCTAGAGGTGTTTCACCGCTGAGCTACATCCTCAGCCCTTTTTTTAAATTTTTTCTATTTTGAGAGAGCCAAGTTGCTAAAGGTAACCTTGAACCTGCAATCCTCCTACCTTAGTCTACCAAGTTGCTGGAATTAGCAGGCATGTGCTACACCCCCAGTGAAGTAAACTTTTGAAAGGACCAATATATGAAATGTGTTAGAGGTGCCCAAATGTCATGATTATAAACCTTAAAATAATCACATTAAATAAATTAACACTTCTGAAAACATATACTATGAAAAATTGGAAATTCACTGCTGAAAATAAAACTTATTTGGATGAAAAAGAATAAGACACTGTTGACTTTGGGGCTATACCCTTACAAGTTGGAACACATTACCAGGACTTCCTGCTTCCATTTCTGACATGGCCTCTAGGCTTGTTAGGTCTTTATGAAACAGTCTTCTTACAGTTCTGCAGCCTCTTCCATCTTGCCACCTGTAACCATCTTCACTTTCTTGAAAGGCATCTTTCCCTGGTCTGCTTATGATAGGAATTCTAGGTCCAGGTTTAAACTCTCTCCAATTGTCTGAATTACCAGTAAGTTCATCAGATAGCCACCTCTTATTCTGATCTTTGTGGTTGTCATTCATCCAAGTGGGCTGACTGTAAATTGGGTTTTTAAATGCATATGGATTGCTGGAAACAGCGTATGATCCTTTTCTCGCGGTATTCCCATAGTTCCCAGGAGTTAGCTTTTTTTTCGGAAGGCCTTTTTCCATTTTACTGCTATGGCCTTTAGCATAATCATCCATTATTAAATAATCTTGTTGGGGGTGACCCCTTCTGAAATCATCATCATCAACAGGTCCTCGATCTTTACTGCGCTTCACAATATAAGGTTTTGCTGCATCTCCCATGGTCTTTGACTTCAATTTTCTTTCTTTGCACCTGAAAGAAGGCATTTCGGGAAAACAATTAAATATAACAAGATATGATACCAAGTACACAAAATGCCATATCATATTGATGCCCAAAAGTGTGTAAGAAACCTTTCCTTTTTTTCTTTTAATTAAATTTCTATCACATTCCTAATAATCAGTGCATTGCACTAGAAGTTAGGAGACATAGTCCTACAATCATGGGATTCGTACCTAGTTTTTTTTGTGAAGACTAAATCTGTGAATAAGAAAAGCTCCTCTTATCCGGAAAACTATTATAGTAAAACGTTATATCACATTGGTAAGCTTTACTTATATACAAAAGCGCCTCTCTTCAAAGAAAACTTCAAAAGTAAACCTCATCCCAAGCCAATACTGCTACAGAACTCCTGAAAGTCTATTTTTTTAAGTTGGCAATTACTTTAAAGTGTTACACAAAGTAACCAAAACTTTATGTAAACAGACTACATTTCCTCTCAACTCCACTCTAGTTGCTTCATCACATTTCAGAACAGACCGGCTTTGATCTCTCGGGCTACAAGAGGGGCTGGGCTCCGGACTAATGAAAGGGACTGGGTTTCTGACCAATGGACAACTCCAGAGAACCGTCCCATTTCTCATTCTTCAATACTAAACAAGTTTGGTTTTGTCACTAACAGCAATTCTCTAAAGAATGCCACGCCTTTTCGATTCTTGTCTTGACTGCCCCACCCCGGTCTGCCTCAGTTTCCACCCCTGACCGTCCGAGATGAAAAAGTAGGAGGCGTACCCGCAGTCCCGGCCACGAAGCCACCGTGGGGACCAGGAAGCAGGAAGTGACCCGCCACTTCGATGGGATTCCGGGGTCCCCCCAGCCGCCAGGGGGCCGGGGCCGAGTGTCTCGACCCAAATCCCTTCTCCCACCCTCGCAGAGTCTGACACAAAGTGAAAAGGCGGACTCGAACCCGAGAGCTCAGTTCTATCCGGCCTGGAGGATCCCTAGACACCGAAACTGGACTAGGAGGCCGCCTCAGGATGGAGCCAACGTACCTATGTGGCCAGGCCCGACCTCTACTTTGGAGACTAAGGAACCCACGGGAGACCCAGCCAGGGGGCGAGTCTAGGAGGGACACAGGGAGAAGGCGCCCCAGAGCACTCACCACCTCCGCCGCGGTCCCCCGCCTCTTCCTGTCCCGGCTGGGCTCCCTCTCCGAGTTTTCCTTCGGTCCCACTTCCGGCGCTCAGCGCTGTCTCATTGTGCGCGATTGGGGGCCGGCTGTGCCCCCGCCCCGGCGCTCCGCCGCG
>NW_025999928.1:2974535-2991201 GCF_001458135.2 Marmota marmota marmota
GGAAACGCGCGCCGCGCCCGGAGGGCCGCCCTCCGCCCCGCCCACCGTCGCCACAGCGCTCTGCCCCCGGGTATGGGTTGTCAAGGCCAGCCCGGTTACGCCCCTCGGTGCCCGCGGGTGGTTCGCCCTCTACCCCGGCGCGCGGGCAGGCCCTTCTCCGGTGAGCAGTGCCCGGGGCTCCCCGGGTTCCCCTCTTGATTGTGGGCGCTAAAAGCTCGGGGTAGGGTGGGGGAAGTAAGGGGAGCCCAGTCTCCTGCGATCTGAGGGGAGTCGGCACTGGGGGACTCAGCTTTGCCCCTGGATGCTACTCAGTGGCTTCTGGGGGAAATTGAGCCAGCTTCTTTCTATTCCTGTTTTCCTGATAATTCAGAGTGACTTAACGTTTCCGTGAGGTCTTAATTGCCGACCTGGTAGAAAGGTCAGTTTAAGCATCTAATGTTCACCCACAGTTTAATGTGGCCCAGGGGAATGCTCTGCTCTTTCCTAAGGTTGTGACCCTAAGAGAAGATAAGAACAAAGTGAATTTTGACGAACTTGGTCTTAAACACCTGGCAGGAGAGTATGGCCAAAGCACGACCATATGTGGACATTTAAAAAGAAAGATAGCCGGGAATGGTTTACTTTTAAGAAAAGTCATTTTTAGAGAGTGAAAGTGATCAAGTTATATCTATGTATGAATATTCCACAGTGAAACCCACTATTCTGTACAATTATACACCTATTAAAAGTCGTTTTGAAAAGTATGTGTGATGGGAAAGGATGATCAGAGTGGGTCAAATTCAAACTATTTTTTTTTTTTTTTTGATACTGGTTGAACCCAGGGACGCATACCACTGTTGAGCTACATACCCAGCAATTTTTTTTTTTTTTTTTTTTGACCCAATTCTGCTAAATGGCCCAGCCAGCGATCCTCCTGCTTTGGCCTCCTGAACGGCTGTGATTCACAGGCCTCTGCCTCAGGGTTAGTTCAAATTCAGATTTTTGAACTGAAGAATGTACACCTTGAACTAGCAAACAACTAAGGGTTGCCTTCCCCCCCCCAAAAAAAAAATTGGTATTATCCTCCTTGCTACCTGGGATGTTCTGAGTGTTGAAAAAAAAATCAAAATTAATAGAATTAGGGAGTGCTGGGAAAATAGGACAGCTTATTTGTCCATTTTTCTAGAGCTTTTAAATTTAAACCCATGAGGTTCTGTTGAAGCAAGAGTCTAAATCAGTAAAATATTGGTTATTGCCAGACATCTTTGAGAGCTTTACAAATATTAACTCATTTAATCATCCTCACAACAACTGCATTAAGAAAATATCATTATTCCCACTTTAAAGATGGGGAAACTGCTGAGTGGGGTGGGGCATGCCTGTAATCCCAGAAACATTGGAGGCTGAGGCAAGAGGATCAAATTGGAGGCCAGCCTCAACAATTTAGCAAGACCTGTCAAAAAGGGCAGAGGATATAGTTGGGGTAGAGTGTGAAGGATATGAAATATAACCCTCAAGGAGAAAGGAGGACAGTTTGTTTGGGGGATGATCTCTGAGCTCTGGACATTCATTCACCCTTTCCCAGCAACAAATTATTCAAATCTTATTTTTTGGAGGGGGGTGGATACTAGGGATTGAACTCGGGGGCATTCGATCACTGAGCCACATCTTCAGCCCTATTTTGTATATTATTTAGAGACATGATCTAACTGAGTTGCTTAAGGTCTAGCTAAATTGTTGAGCTGACTTTGAACCCCTGATCCTCCTATCTCATCCTCCCAAGCTGCTGGGATTACAGACCTATGCCACCTTGGCTTTCAAATCTCATTTTTATGAATCAAAACTTACTCAAATCCTGTAAAAAAAAAATTAGACCCCTCCTATAATCATTTGCCATTTTTTCTTCTGAAAAAAATGTGCCATTCTGTTGCTTAATAAAGAAAGCTTGCTTTCCATTGAGATCTGGTCTCTGATTATTTTTGCTTTCCTCTGTATAAATAATAAGTAAAGATGGGGAAATTAGCACTTAATGGTGAAGTAAATAGCACAACTGGAATCCAAACTCAGATTATCCTGAGATGTCTGTTCTTAACTAGGTGACTATACTATGGTGATTTTAGGCACATTCCTACAACTTTGCTGTAATTCTTTATTTAGATGTTTTGGGACTGCATGGTGGCACACACTTGTAATCCCAGCAGCTCAGGAGGCTGAGGCTGGAGGATGACAAGTTCAAAGCCAGCATCAGCAAAATCGAGGCAGTAAACAATTCAATGAGACCCTGTCTCTAAATAAAATACAAAATAGGGCTGGGGATACAGCTCATTGATTGAATGCCCCTGAGTTTAATCCCTAGTACCAAAAAACAAAACAAATCAACCCCCCCCCAAAAAAAATGTTTTGGTTTTGAAAATTCATGGGAATAAAACTAATAATCTTTTTGACCAGCAGGCAGTAGCATTTAGCATAGAGCAGGAAGGGAGTGTGGGCGATACATGATTGTATTTATTATGGGAAAATAGCATTACCAGTCAGGTTAGTACTTCCTATTTGAAAGAATTGGTTTAGGTAAGTCCATCTTGATTTCTGAACTCTAGGGAACCAAAATAGCAAACATCTTTTTAAGGATTTAGAATAGTTCATATTTGCATTTTCTTCAATGCTTTGTCCAAAGTGTAACTTCTCATATTATAAATTAGCTGACTTTAAGATTCATCTTGAGGATATAATACTAATTGAAACACTGGCAGTGGAGTTACTTTCTTGTGACCTTTTATACTGTAAGAGTAATTTAAATTGGTCAGTGGAAATCCTTAAATCTAGTTGAAAAGTTTGGAATTTTCTTTGATGTCATTGAAAGGAGGATTGAGTTTCTCAGAATGATAGCTTTTTGTTCTACAAATATTTTCAACAATTTATAGTAGAAATGTGGGGACAGAGATTGTTCTCTGGTTGGGAGGTAGCGATACTGTTGTTACCAAAAGCATGATCATTATCCCCAATGCCAGTTCAATAAAAAGGACACAGTTTTGAGAAAAAGGAAAACATTTTGATTGCTTTGCAAGCAAAGGAGAAATATCAGGACTCCTGTCCCAGAGGCTGTGGTTCTGCCCATCTAGGGGAACAGGGATTTTTAAAGAACTGAATCAAAGGCTACTTTCCATGTGTAATTCATTTGTTAATTTGAGAGAGAGTCATTTCTTGTATTTTTTGGTGCCATCGGCAAGTCTGAATTACTTTGTTCCAGTGGTGGGTGTGTGCTCAAGGACAGATAACTGCAGAAGTGGAAGAAAGATAATCCTGTCCCATCCTGTGCCCCTCCCTGCCTTCCCAAGATTAGGGTTGGGAAGAGATTAGGGAGGAGAAGTGACTGAGAAAGGGGAAGAAACATGTTCCTTTTAAAAATAAGTTGCAATCATGAAATGGTGCAACCACTTAGGAAAATAAGCTAACAGTTTTTTTTTTTTTTTTAAAGATTAAATATTTACCTATCATGGGAAAAAAAAAAATAAGTTGCAGTGGCAGAGCATAAAATGAACCACTGTTACATTTCCTTATTTTGTATTTTATTTAGTGATAGGATCTCACTGAAATGCTTAGCACCTCGCCATTGCTGATGCTAGCTTCTTTGAACTCATGATCCTCCTGTCTGGCCTCCTGAGATGCTGGGATTATAGGCCTGTGCCACCTTGCCTGGCCCTTACTGTTACTTTCTACAATTCCCTTTTTATGGCAGTGACATCTCTGAGCTACTTTCTGTGTGAATTTGGGGGAAGTGACCTGAAGTTCTTGTTCTCTATCAGGTGGGACAGTTAAGTGTATATATTCAGCATCAGGGCAGACCAGAGGTCCATGGTGGCAGTTGGTAAGTGACTGGACAGAGTTTACATAGGACAAGGATCATGCTAGGACAATAATAAAGACTTCAAAGTATTATGTTTGGGTGAACAATTAACACAAAAGCAATTAGTATTTCTGCCAGTCTCTGAAAACCATAAACAAGTAACTCATAATCATGTCAATGAAAAACAGATCAAGTTTATCTATGTAGAAGGTTAAGAAGATTTGTAGGTCTATGAGATCAGGCTCAAATTGACTCAGGATATACTTGTGACTTTTGAGTCTTTCGTGATCATTATTATTAGGCATTCCCACACAAGAACCCTTCCTTTATAGCTTCCAGCTTTACTTACTTTTGGTAGCGTTGACAGAAGTGTACATCTTAAGTTACATTAAAAAAATTATCTTTCCATTTATGCATTTAGGAACCAGGGATTAAACCCAGAGGCTCTTAACTATTGAGACATATCTCCAGCCCTTTATTTTTTATTTTGAGGCAGGGTCTCACTAAGTTGCCCAGGGCCTTGCCAAATTGCTGAGGCTAGCTTTGAAATTATGATCCTCCTGTCTCAGCCTCCCAAGCTGCTAGGATTACAGGCATGTGGCACCATGCCTGGCTGTCTTTCTTTTTAAATGTCCACATATAGTCATACTTCAGTCATACTCTCCTGCCAGGTGTTTAAGACCAAGTTGGTCAAAATTCACTTTGTTCCTATCTTCTCTTAGAGTCAGTGATCTCAGGATTCCTTAGCAATCATTCTTGGGGACATAGTATGAGAAGTCTCTTTCCTCTTTTAGCCTTCCTGTACCAATTGTGTTATCTGCTAGGATGGGTCAAAGTCTTGCTGACTGTATCAGGATATTTCCCTCTTCAATGACCCTGTTCTTTGCAGAATGTGCACTGATTGGCTGGCTTCCTGTTCTCTAGTATCTCCTTGATCCCCCTGATGAGGAGGCTGGGTGACTCCTTGAAGTTGCAGGGTCCTTAGAGGGGTTCTGTCATTCTCTGGCTCCTTGCTGATTTGAGAGAGCAAGGGCCAGATAATTGGCTGCTTTTTCCTTGGCCCTTTTACTTCCTTGACTTGGGTCTCCCAACTTTTTGGTTTTGAACATCCAGCAGGCCAGTTTCACCAGTATTAAAAGTGGAAAATATGGGTTATACTTTTACAGTCACCCTATCATTTAATTGAGGTATTAGTACTGAAAAGCAGCATTGCAATCTGTCTGTTCTTTAGGTGATAACTTATTGTCTTAAATTCATTACGGTTGTTCTGTTCGAAGTAGAACTTCTGTAAAATATTAATAGGCAATAGTTATATACTTTTATAAGGAAAATACAAAATGAACACTAGACTATCTTTGGTATCCTATAGCTTCTAGAAAGATCCATATATCTATCAACTCAATTACATACAAGTTTTGTTTTTTTCTTAACTCTTTTACAAGCCTAAATCACTTTTACAGTTTGCCCAAACTTTTACTTAAGTATCACATCCCTTGTTTATTTTGAGATCATAGTAATCTTTACAACAACAACAAAATAAGTCTTTTGAACACAACTTTAAGCTTAATTTTAGCTTACTTTGGAACTCTCCTAACATGGAGAAGGACAAGAGCCAAGCCTTAACTTAGGTGAGGCCGGACTCTTGACAAAGTGTTTATTCCTGAAGCTGATCTGATCTTTGCCTTTCTTTTTTAAAAAAGTATCATTTTACAAAGTTCTCATGAATTGTTTCCTGAGTCTGTCTGAATAGCAGTTAGCATAATACAACATCACATCTGAAACATGAATCAAAGAAAAAAGGCTAAGAGAGTTCTTAACTTTCTTTTTGTGGAAAAAGTGACAAAATGTTTTCATGTTCCACATTGTCAACCTTTGAACAAATCAGGCTCTCCTTATTATCTTCCAAAAGTACATTTAAATTTCCATCCCAGTGTAAAGAGTACCACAAAATTTTATATGTAATTTATTGACAATGGGTTACTTTTATCCAGTTACAAAACATTAACTGACATAAGTAAATACCAACCAAATTTGTTATTTCTATATAAACCTGAGGGTGATTATTGCTACAGATAATTTTAGTTTAGAGAACACCAACCTGGTAAATTGCTCTTCTAAGCTTACATTTAGATGGCTTATATATTTGAAGAACATAAACTCATTTACTATTCAAAGAAGCTAGTAATGGTTAGCATTACAATTGCATAGATGTCCCTATATTAACTAAGTTTAACTTAAAAGTAAAATTTAGAGTCCACATTGTATATGGTAACAATAATCATAAGTCTTCATACTAGCAAAAATCAAAGAATAGCCTTAAGTCTCATATATTTAGGAAACTATTAATAATCAGGAATAGGCTTAGTCAAAGCAAATAGATATAAGCCAGGTCTTCAAATGGCATTGTGGCCCTTCTATGTCAGATACAAAGTATAAAAGAACATTTATTAGTTACCTTGCTAGTAAACCTACATAAACTTTCATTTTTTGAACTTACATAACACTTAGACCAGGCTCAGGCAAACACAATTCTCAGATGTATACTTATCTCTGGTAACATGTATTCAGGGTGTCAACTATATTGTAGTAACCTAAAATAGAAGTTGCTTATTTAACTAGTTATGAAGTAATCATTTAAAAGACTTTAAAACAGGCATAAATCCTAATTCCTTTAAGATTTAATTTCCGTAAGTAATAAAACTTGACAGACACAAGAAAATTATCTTAATAACAGCAGATAAATGTTCTAGACTTTGCTTCATATCATTGCATTATTTATTTTATTTGTATGCAGTTCTGAGCATGTAATCCAGTGCCTCACACATGCTAGGTAAGTGCTCTGCCACTGAGCTACAGCCCCAGCCCCCTGATTTATAGTTCTTCTCCAATTAATTTAAATTCTATTCTTTCTTTTCTTTTTGCCTTGAGTCAGAACTAAACCAAAAATACCTTAGAAAGTAGTTACTCCTGTCTCGCTAATCTGTTATGGAGAATGTTGACCTACTCTTGTATTTATTTATTTTTTTTTTGGGGGGGGGGGCGCAGAGGTGGTACTAGGAATTGAACTCAAGGGCACTCAACCACTGAGCCACATCCCCGGCCCTATTTTGTATTTAGAGACAGTCTCACTGAATTGCTTAATGCCTCACTTTTTATCCCAGGAGAGGACCAGACAATTTGGCATATAGAAAAACTGTACCTTAATCTTTTTCTTCTAGGTTGGATTCAAGGGGTTGGAGCACGGGATATTTTTGAGCCTGACCTGTCTCCCTTATCTTTATTATAATGCCACCAACTTTGAGTTCCCCAATGGTCAACTGTACCCCAAGTCACCTTTCACACCATTTTCTTACACTAGGCATATTGATGGTCAATAGAAGAGGCCCTTTCCATCCTTTTCTTTGGGCATTCTTGAAGATCCCTTTGCGGAGGTTGCCAGCAAAACTTGGGATTGGCTTTAATTTCTACTTTTATTTATTTATTTTTTATTTCTGAGTGCAGTTGTTTATCCTACAAATTTCCTTATGCATTTAGTTTTTTAAATTTTTTTTATAGTTTTAGATGGACAGCATGCCTTTATTTTATTTGTTTATCTTTATGTGATGCTAAGAATTGAACCCAGTGCCTCACACAAGCGCTCTGCCACTGAGCTACAGTCCCAGTGCCTGCATTTAGTTTGATGGGATACTGTTATAGCAAGGATTGCTCTGCCCCAGTGATGGATATCCCTGACTGAATGGCTGCTTTCCCTGTTGTCATTTCTTTTGGTGCCATCCCTAAGTCTGAATACTTTGTTCCAGTGGTAGGTGTGTGCTCAAGGATAGATAACTCCTTGGGATGGGGAAGAAAGGTATTCCTGTTTCTCCTGAGGTTAGGGAGGAGAAGGGAGAGAGGAAGAGAAATAAACATGTCCCCTTTAAAGTCACAGTGGCAGAGCAGCAAGGGCTATATTCAAAGCATAAAGTAGACCACTGTTACACTATTACCCAATGTTCAGAAGACATTAATACTGCTTCTTATGTTACAATATGTCATCTATCTTAAGCCAGAAGATTTAATATTATATCTTGACAATCCAACCTTTAACAAAACCAATGCCCCTTTTCCTGTGGAGCTGTGGTTTCCGAAGTGCAAGAATTATATTCATAGCTTTATCAGCCACGTTTTTTTCTTTCAATGCTTTCAAGCATTTTGTTAGCATGTAATATGGTTCTTCCTTTAAATATATATCCAGGGGAAATAAAAGATAAATGTGGTCAGAGTTCAGTGACTTCTGGACACTCCTTCTGCTTGCAACATGGTCTTTCTTAGTCATCACCATGACTTGCCTGGATTGCTGAAATCAGCAGTTTCCACCTTTATCCTCCTCTAGTCTGTTTTTAACATAATAGGCATATGCTACCATACTCAGCTTGCCAAGTTTTCAACATCATAATGCCTTTAATTTTTTTTCTTTTAATTTCTCAAATAGAACTAGGGATGTAACTCAGAGGTAGGGCACTTGCCTAACATGCGTGAGGCCCTGGATTCAGTCTCCAGTACCAGGGGTGAAAAATCTAATTAAATAAGAATACTTTTTTCTTTTCTTTTTTGGTACTGGCAATTGAACCTGGGTCACTTTACCACTGAGCTACATTCCCAGCCTTTTCTATTTTTAATTTTGAGACAGGGTATTGCCATGTTGCTGAGGGTCTTGCTAAGTTTCTGAGGCTCGCCTTGGACTTGTGATCCTTCTGCTCAGCCTCCGGAGTCACTGGTATTACAGGCGTGCACCATTACACCTAGCTAGAATACTTCTTGAGCCACTTAAGAAGTATAGGGATTTGGGTTCGAAAAACCTAATTTAAACTGGTTTAAACAATGAGGACATTTATTGATTCACAATATAGTGTCCAGACAGTCTTCTGTGCCAGCTTCATCTAGTGGCTGTGCTTTCCTCTCTGTGTGTGAACATCTTCAGAAAGGCACAGTTGTCAGTAGCATTTATTAACTTCACTTCTACCAACAAGAAAGAAGGTAAGCTGGGTGCAGTGACACATACCAATCCTAGCAGCTTGGGAGGCTAAGGCAGGAAGATCATGAGTTCAATGCCAGCCTCAGAAACTCAGCAAGGCCCTAAACAACTTAGTGACACCCTGTCTCGAAATAAAATGTATAAAAAAAAAGGGCTGGGGATGGGGCTTAGTGGTTGAGCGGCCCTGGGTTCAATCCCTGATACCAAAAAGAAAAAAAAAAAAAAAGAGAGAAAGAGAAGGTGGCCTCCAGAGATCAGGAAGAACTTTCCAGTAATCTTTTGCAAACTTCATTTGACATCTTAATATACTTAAATAGGTCAGTCTAATAGCAGTTTCAGGTAAGGGGGAATCATTACCCTTAGACCAAGTTTCTCCACCTCAAAACTATTGTATTTTTGAGTTGGGTAATTCTTTGTGTATGGTACTGTTCTCTGAATGATAGAATGTTCTGGATCTCTAACTGTGATTTCCTCTGTCTGTGACACTCAAAAGTATTTCCAGAGAGGTGGAGAATGTAGCTCAGTGGTAGAGGGCTTGCCTACAGTGGGCCTGAGGTTCCATCCCCAGCACTTGGAGGGAAAAAAAAAAGGAAAGAAAAGAAAGATCTTACTCAGACCCCCCCCCAACTGAAAATTGATCTAATCTTGCTCTGAGAATCCTACTCCCCATTTAATGTATCTTAGTTTTTTCAAATTTGAATTATGTCTTATAGTTCCACTTCTTTTGGATATATGTCCTCTCATTCAGATTTCCTATTTCACTTTCCATGGATACCATTGGGGATGTGATGATCTGGACTTATGCTTGGAAAGAGTCCTTGTACATACATCCACAGGGCTGTTTGTGTGATTCTCTAACTTATTTATTTTATATTTCATTGATTTTGGTACCAGGGATGCGAGTTACATCCCCAGCCCTTTTTAATTTTGAGACAGGGTCTTGCTAAATTGCCTAGGGCCTCACTAAGTTGATGAGGCTTTCCTGGAACTTGTGATCTTCCTGTGTCAACCTCCTAAACTGCTGGGATTACAGGCATGCACCACCATGCCCAGCCTCTTTTTTTTTTTTTTTAAACTTAATTGGTGGTACTGGGGATTGAACCTGGGGTCTCTATCATGCTAGATAAGCAGTCTACCACTGATCTAGTAGACTCCTTACCTCTTTTTAAAATTTTATTTTGAGCCAGGATCTTGATAAGTTGCCCAGGTAGGTTTCTGTTCTACTTGCTTCTCTGATGTTTCCAATGTCAAATAAACATTACATTGCTTTGAAATGAGAACCTGTAATAGCCCAGGTTAGAAACCTAAATGGAGTCACACACTAAAGTTTCATGTCACAAAACTGAAAATAAGCTAATTTTTTTCCTTATCTTCTGAGAAATTAGGATGAGAGAGGTAGCAGCCAAATTTCCCAAATAGGGTACTTTCACTTGACAAAGTAGTGAAAGTTTCCTCTACCTTAATCCTTACACAAAGAAGTTATCCTAAAGTGATCTGAAATTTATCCATCAGTTAATTTTTCTATTGTCTATTCCCATCTTACTAAGAACTGTTTTGAAATGATGAATCTGCTTTTTGTTCTTTTGTTTTTGCTTTCTTTATTCTCTGTTTATAAAACCGACCTTTTCTGCTTTGCCCATTGGAACCCTTTTTCTCTTCTGTGGAGTGAAGACTTGCCTGATTTTAGAATAAAAAATAAAGTCATTTAAGATTATTAATCTAAATTGTTGTGGTTTTGTCTTTTAATACCAGTCTCTCTTCATTGCCTTATTGATGATATCTAATGGTGAGTCCATCTCCTGTGCTTTGTTCCTGCTGACAGGGACCCACCTTTCACTTTAATCACAGGTGATTTTCAGTATGGGTGGTCCACTACTTTGCTCCAATTGTGGCTGTCTCCTGGTTACTTTGCCATATGTTTTCCCTTGGCACCACGAAGAACCCAGGAATGCCTGGATTCCTTTCAAGGACACATGAATCTCAAGTGTGCTTTAAATTTGCCAGTTTTGGGCCTGTTCTGCTTGCTATGCCCTGCTATTATTTTTTATAATGCTGAAACCATTCTGTTTCTGTTAGTGGTTAACGTCCCCTAGTTCCAAGCCAGGGTCACATACTCTAAGCTTTTCCTTTGACTATTCTTACTCTCAAATATGGTAGAATGTTCTGTTTCCTTTCCTGTTGCCTTGGAGACCACCCTGCCTTTCCCTTCACTTCCACTTCCAAGTCTCAGCCTTCCTTTTTCTGAATACCCAACTCCCAACATTTTTGTAGATAACATAGCTGTGTGCCTCAAACTTTCACTATGGAGAATGGTTCTCTCATCTCTATAGTCATCAAATGTAGGCCTCCACTTCTCTCTGGCTATCCACGCCCTGCTTCCAGAACTTTCCCTAGAGATCTCTGCATTCACTGGGTCACGAAGCTGAGTATATCCCTGGGCCTCAGGGCTACCTACATAGCTTCTAGTCCTCTCATTGCTGGCTTACTGGGGGTCATCCTGGGGCTTTCAGACTCATCCCTAGGCTATCTTCATCTTTTTTTTTTTTTTTAAAGAATGGAAAAGGTATCTTTAATTCTTTTTTGTAAGATTTATTTTAGTGTTACCAGTGTGTTATTTTTTTTTTTAATTTTTAAAACATTTTGTCAGTGAATGATAGCAGGACTCATCATGCATCTTTGTACATGCACATAAGATAATGTCATTAATCTCATTTCCCATACCTTCCCTTTCTCTCCTTTCCTCCCTCACCATTATCTGCTTGCTCTAGTGAAGTACCTCTAATTCCTAAAAGTCTGAGCTTCAGCCAGTCAATGTGGGTTGAAACCGAGGAAGCTAGATTTCAAGGATCAGACGAGGCCAGGAAAATTTAAAACAAAGGAACGAAAAGAAAACTTGGACCAGTTTTGAAATCTGATAGACTTTGAAATTAGGATAAAGAGGCCACCAGATTACATTGACAGTGCACAAATTTTACAATAACTTAAGAAAGCACCAGTATTTTAAGACTCTATTTTAGAAAATAATATAAACTCTCAATGAATTAATTGTTTGTAATGAAAGATGTTATGTCATGTGTGTGTAAGATTGAGATGGCAGTGTACCTCCTTTCATTGTATAGAATTGATACTAAATTAATCCCTGTTAAACTGGAGATTGTGATCTCCCAGCCCTCATCTAGGTATAGTCAGCCATGTGGTATAAGTCACTGTCACCAATAAGGACATAAACAGGCACATTGTGTGGCTGTCTTCATCTTTATAGACCTAACCCCCAGAAGAAGCCAGCAAGCTGCTGCCTTGCACCTGACTAATAATTCTAGCATAGATGGAATCCCTCCTTTAGCACTTGACATTGGGCTATGATGGAAAGAAATCAGGGCTGCATTCTTCAGAGGAAAAAAATCTATCTCCTTAAAAAGGAGATCAAGCTGGTGTTAAATAGACCTGTTACCATGTTGATTATGCAAAGACAGGAGAGGGAGGAAGGAAACTTCTATATGTAGTAACACTGGGCGGAGCACTAAGTATATGTGACTGGTTATCTTTTTGCAATCTACAATTTATGAGTTAAATTAGAAAGTGGAGGCTCGTTGAAATTAAATTATAGGCAGTGGTACTATGGCTTCACGGGTCCTCTTTAAGACTTGAGGAGGTTTGTTTCATTTGGGGGGGGGGAGGTACTGAGAATTGAACCTAAGGGCTATTTACAACTGAGCTACATCCCCAGCCCTTTTGATTTCTTATTTTGAGACAGGGTCTCACTAAATTGCTAAGTCTGGTCTCCCCCTGCCTCAGCCTCCCTACTTGCTGGGAATACAGGCCTGTATCCCCACACCCGACTGACCAAGATCTTTATGACTTCAAAGTTTATACTCTTTTTACTAGACCACAGGCTAAGCTCTTGTCCCCTGATGGAGGTCTTATACTCCAAAGAGCCACTGTTTCTTTCTGAATTCTCTTTTTCTGAGACTATTCTCGGAAACTAAGACTCAGTAGGCTCAAACCATAGTTCCAGTAGTGTTTCTGCTTTGATCTTGGGCAAGTTGTCTTCCCTCCTGGGCCTCAGCTTCCCTGTCTGTAAGGAAAAGATAGAAATATAAAGTCAAAATCTTCTGTTCTTGATTTATCATGAATAGTTTAATTCTTCTTACTGAGAAACTTATCTTGGGGTGTGTTGGTCAAATACCTGACAAGAACAGCTTAGAGGAGGAAGTTTATTTGGCCTCGTGGTTTCAGAGGTCTCAAGTCTATAGATGGCTGACTCTTTTCCTTTGGGCTCAAGATGAGACAGCACATTATAGGAGAAGGGCTCAGTAGAGGAAAGCTGCTCAGTTCATGGTAGCATCAGGAAGCAGAGAGACCGGGCTGCAGAGAAAATGTACCCTTCCAAGGTACATCCCCAGTGACCCACCTCCTCCAGCCATGCCCAACCTGCCTACTGTTACCACCCATTTATTCTACACAAACTGATTAGGTAATAGCTCACAATCAATCCAAACATTTTACCTCCAAACATACCTGCATTAATACTGGAGCTTTGGGGGAACACCTTGTATCCAAACCATAACATGGGTGAATATTTTTATAAGGCTTTATTTATTTATTTTTGCAGTACTTTGATTTGAATACAGAATCTCATGCATGCTAGACAAGGCTCTACCACAGAGCTACCCTAGCCCTTTGTGAGACAGGGTCTTCCTAAGTTGCTGGCCTTGAGCTTGACATCCTTCTCCCTCGGCCTTCTGAGTAGATGGGATTACATATAGGCATTCATCACCACTCAGCTTTATGATTTTTATGCTTTTATTGATCATTTTAAATTAAAAATTTAATGAGATTAATTTTTAAAGATTTGGATTTAAATTTCTAAAATTTAGAAATTAAAATTTTGTATATTTTGCATTTTTTGTTTCTATTTTGTCATGTTCTTTTGAAGTGGATTCTTGCTGTATTCCCCAGGCTAGCTTTGAACTCCTGGGCTCAAGTGATCCTCCTGCTTTATCCTCCGAGTATGCACAATACCATGCATTCCTTTTATTTTTGTTTTATTTTTAGATTTTATTTTATGGTACTAGGGATTAAATCCAGGGGCCTTCTACTGTTGAGCTACATCCCCAGCCCTTTTAAAAATTTTTTATTTTGAGTCATGGTCTTGTTAAGTTTCCCACACTGACCTGGAATTTGTGAGGCTTCTGCTTCAGCCTGCTTGGTTGCTGGGATTACAGACATGCATCATCACACCTGGCTCTTGTTGTTATTTGGTCCTGGAGGTTGAACCCAAGGGTGCTTTACCACTGAGCTATATCCTCAGTACTTTTTATTTTGACACATGTTCTTGCTAAGTTTCCAAGGCTCGCCTTGAATTTGCAATCCTCCAGCCTCAAGCCCTTGGGTTGCTGAGATTACAGACTTTCTGCTTACTTTTCACTTTTTCCTAGTATCTGTTCCCGCAAAAGGCAATGTCCCTATATTAATAGTATTCCAGGCATTAGAGAACCAGGGTCAGAATTACAAGACTTTAAGGCTACTTGCTTTCTTCTCCCTTCAAAATACACACACACACACACACACACACACGCACGCACGCGCGCGCGCATGCACACGCACACACACACACACACACACACACACACACCCTGCCTTTGAAAGAGTCATTATTCAAAATATAGCCTGAAAGCTGTCTAGGCTGTAAGCAATTGATCATTAAGATGACTGCAATATACGTTTAATTTGTGTGAGAATGGGGAAGGGATCAGTTGTAGTCTCAAGATAGAGTACTCTGTGAACTGGTCCTGAAGCCAGCAAATAGATTGCAAAGGTTTATGCAACAAGAGGACTAATGACATTCTCTCTTCCAGAAAAGTGGAGTGACTCAGTATACAGATGTTCCACCTACCCCAGCGTTTGTAATTATGAACTGGCTGGCGGCAGTATGCGAGTAGTCTTTGAATCATCTGTTTTTATAGTTTCTTTGGCTGCTACTCTTTTTAGAACAATCTGGGACATGTCAACTGAAAAATGCACCAATTGCTTACAAGGAGAAAAGGACTTGGTATAGGGGTGCGGACACAGGGAGTTCTTAACCTGCCTCTACTCAGAATGGTGGGTAGGGAAAATGACCTGATGATTCTCAGAGAAATATATGACTTCTGATGAATCCAGATATCTGGAGAACATGAAATGAAAATACTAGCCTAGGTGTATACAAAATGAGGCAAGCTTCAGGAAGAAATGCTGATATCACTTTAATAAATACTAACACAAAGGAGATAAACTAGAAAGACCTGAATTTGTGGGTAGCCTCATGAAGTAAAAATAAGCTGGGCGCCTATTGCAAAATCATTTTTGTTGCAGTGTGTGCCCCAGGAATGTGCCATTCCTGGTAATCTTTTCCATTTGCATGTGAGCATCTTGTTCCAGCAGTCTTTGGATTCAAATGAACAGAACTTTGGGTTGAGTGAGTTCTTGGTCATCCTGGCACAGAACAGGCTATGTATTAGTCAGCTTTCTGTGACTATAACAAAATACCTGAGATATTAAACTTAGAAAAGTTTTACTTTGGTTTAAAGTTTTGGAGGTCCGTGTTCATGTTTGGTTGGCCTTATTGCTTTGAACCTGTAGTGGCAAATCATGGTGGAAGTACATGGCAGAGGGAAACTACTTACCTAATGACCAAAAAGCAAGAAAGAGAGGGAGAGTGCTGGATCCCACAAACCCTCCCCCGCCTTTTTAAAAATATTTTTTAGTTGTCAAGGGACCTTTATTTTATTTATTTATATGCAGCGCTTAGATTGAACCCAGTGCCTCACACATGCTAGGCAAGTGCTCTCCCATGAGCCACAATCCCAGCCCCCCACAGTCCCTCTTAAAGGGGATTCCCCAGGGACCTAAAGACTTCCCACTAGTCCCTACCTCTTAAGTTTTTTACCTCCCAGTATGTCAACCTGGGGACCAAGCCTTTAACACTTGGGCTTTGGGGGAACATTGCAGATCCAGAGTATAGTAGGCTATATGTGTATCTTTTAATTTGTCAAGTATATCTTTGTCAAAGTAGTCTATAAAGTACTGCTTTGGTTTCTGTGTTGAATCAAAGGCCCATATTTTAGAGCTGTGATCCTTACCTTGGTGCTCTTGGAAGGTGGTGGTAGCTTTAAGATAGGGCCTAGTGGGAGGTTTGTGGGTCATCAAAGGTGTGCTCTTGAAAGGGGTTGGTGGGACCCTGGTTTCTATCTCTTTCTTTTGCTTCTTGGCCTTGAGATGAATGGTTTTGCTCTGCCATTTACTCCACGGTATTGTGACTCCACAGGACAAAACAAAGGTAAACAAAAACCAAAAAACAAAAAAAAAAAAAAACAGGACAGATCAACCATGGAATGAAACCTCCCAAGACCTTGAGACAAATTAAAACTTTTCTCTTGGTAAGTTGGCTACCTCAGGAAAGCTGACTATAGGCACTAAGCCTTGGTTTCCACTCTAGTCTTCTGTTATCTCCTCCATTTCCTGAGGTTATGGGAAGCATGGTGAAGCAATACAGTAGTCCCCCTTGTCTGTGATTGTCTTTCTGTGGTTTCTATTATCTGCAGTTAACAGGAATCATATGGCTTAATGGTTTTCTGGTCTGTTATGATAGTACATGCCTGTATTCACACTGATCTAGGACATTGAGGCAAGAGGATCGCAAATTTGAGGCCATCCTGGGCAACTTAGTATGACCTTGTCTCAAAATAAAAATAAAAAGGGCTGGGCTGTAAAGTTTAGTGGTAGAACACCTCTCTACCACTAAACTGGGTACAATCTCCGGTACCACAAAAAAAAAAAAAAAAAAAATC
>NW_025999928.1:2991224-3023949 GCF_001458135.2 Marmota marmota marmota
AACTTTATAATAGGTATATATATATATATATATATATATATATATATATATATATATATATATATAAAACATAGCTAGTATAGTGTTTAGTACATCCATGATTTTAGGTATCCACTGGAGGTTTTGGAATATATCCTTTGTGGATAAAGGGAGAGTATCATATTATAGAATTTTAGAGTTAAAAAAGTGCTTCAGAAGAATGCTGTCAAATATCAAATGCAGCTTTATAGACTTGTGATGATTAGGAAATTATCCTCAATTTGGACAAACTGAAAGACAAAGTAAGAAGGTAGCAAGTCCCTCACCGCCCCCAGCATGGGAATAAAACTCAGGGGCAGTCAATGAGTTATATCCCTAGCCCTTTTATTTTTTATTTTGAGACAGGGCCTCGTTAAGTTGCTGAGGCTGTCCTTAAACTTGTGATCCTCCTGCCTCAGCCTTCTGTGTGGCAAGGATTACAGACATGTGTTGTCACGCCTGGAAAGGTACCAGATTTATAAAGTGAAATGTGTTCAATTGAAAAGATTTTGTTTTTGAATGTTTGTCCTACTTTTCTTATTTTTAGAAGGTAATTTCATAATGATTCAGGGAATGAAGCTTGTATGCTCTACTCTTTTGTTTCTGCCCACTTTCTGCCAGTAGAGGACAGGCTCAAGATCCCCTACAGCTTGGTTTATACCCAAAGGGACATAAAACAGCATACTACAGTGATGCAGCCACATCAGTGTTTATAGCAGTACAATTCATAATAGCTAAATTGTGGAAACCACCTAGATGCCCTTCAATAGATGAATGGATAAAGAAACTGTGGTATATATACACAATGGAATATTACTCAGCATTAAAAGAGAATGAAATTATGGCATTAGCAGGAAAATGGATGGAGTTGGAGAATATCATGCTAAGTGAAGTAAGCCAATCCCAAAAAACCAAAGGCCAAATGTTTTCTCTGATAAGTGGATGCTGATCCATAATTGGTGGGTGGGGGGAGGAATGAAGGAACTTTGGATAGGGCAAAAGGGAGGGAGGGGAAGGGAGAGGGCACAGGGATAGGAAAGATGGTAGAATGAGATGGACATTATTACCCTAGGTGACATGTATGAAGAGACAAATGGCGTGGCTACTTTGTGTACAACCAGAGAATTGAAAAATTGTGCTCCATTAGTGTACTATGAATCAAAATGCATTCTGCTGACATGTATAACAAATTAGAACAGATAAATTTTTTAAAAAAGATCCCATCCAGAAGGGGATTGATACATTCTTTTCCCCCAGTAGAACCCTAAATTCAGGCCAGCTCTTGTGAAACTGAGATGAGAAAAGCTTTCGGTTTCCAGGCCAGAAGGAGCTTCCTATTTCTGAAAATTCGAAACCAAATTCAGTCAGGTCCATCCCATGAGGATGATCTGACTCATACCAGACACAGGCAGAGGAGGTGGAACTGAAAGAGAATTTTTGATTTGCTGATTTCCCAGCATAGTCTGCTTACCTAACAAAGATAAGGACAGGTACAGTGAACTCTAACTCTAGGACCTTGATCACCAGAGAACTATACACTCTTAACATCAACCATCACCAATCAGAAGAGGTGTTTCTCTTCCTTTGAGATGGCAAAAATGTAGAGTGAAAGCTCTCCTCCCAGTGTAGGTCTGGAGGGAGATCCTCTGTGGACCTCTTCCTCCGTGGAACATAGGAGAGTTATGTAAACTTAATATTTGCTGAAAGAGACTTGAGTTACCTTAATGATTTCGTTGTAATCTGCCAGCATTGGACAGTTAAGGGTTGGAGAAAATAATAAAAAGTGTTCTTAGTTCCACAATTGGACTAAGTAAGAATATTTATTTATTTATTTATTTATACATACTGGGAATTGAACTCAGGGGCACTCAATCACTGAGCCACATCCCTAGCCCTATTTTGTATTTTATTTAGAGACAGGGTCTCACTGAGTTGCTTAGTACCTTGCAAAGTTGCTGAGGCTGGCTTTGAACTCGAGATCCTCCTGTATCAGCTGGGATTACAGGCATGCACTACTGCGCCCCACAAGAATCTTTATTTTTCATTAAAGAGAAAAGTTTAAAATTGTGATTAAAATATACTAATATTAAATTTACCATCTTAACCATTTTTAAGTGCATGTTTCAGTGGCTTAAGTACATTTACATTGTTGTATAATTATCATTATCATGTATCTCCAGAACTTTTTCCATCTTCCAAAACTGAAACTCTATATATTTATTAAACAGCAGCTCCCCATTCCCTTATCCCTCAGCTCCTGTCAACACCCATTCTTCTGTAGGTCTTTATGAATGTGCTACTCTAAGCAACTCATATAAGTGGAATCATGTAATATCTATCTTTTTGTGACTGGCTTATAGTCCTCAAGCTGGGTGCCATGTCACATGCCTGTAATCCCAGCGGCTCGGGAGGCTGAGATAGGAGGATCCGAGTTCAAAGCCAGCCTCAGCAACTTAGCAAGGCACTAAGCAACTCAGTGAGACCCTTTCTCTAAGTAAAATACAAAAAAGGGCTAAGGATGTGGCCCTGAGTTCAATCCCTGGTACCAAAAAAAAAAAAAAAAAAAAGATATTGTCCTCAAGATTCAGCCATGTTGTAGCATGTGTCAGAATTTCCTTCCTATTTAAGGCTGAATAATATTCTAATATATGATTAATTGTTCTCTAAGGAATTTGGACTAGGTCTTCAGTGTGTCAGGTGGTACATTTGCACTCATAGTTTTGATATTATATTAAGATTTTTTTGGAAGTTCTAGCATCTTCTTGGATACAGGGTTGGGTAGTATATGAAAACGTGATACATTTTCTGCCACAGCTGAGAAACAGGTATAGCAAACAAAAATTAAGGCCTATCTGTTCAGTCATTAGGTACCATTTCAATAGTTCCTCTTTTAGGATCCATTCTATTGGAAACTTGAATGTGGATTGTACCTTTGACCACTGGCTTGTTCCTGAAAATACCTCAAGTGCCACTGGGATCCACAACCCTCCATCTGAAACACTCATTGTTTTGATTTGGGTATGGTTTGAGTGTATCCCCAAGGATTTCATGTCATGTAATCTTGATCCCCAATGTGGTGGTATCGAGGTGGTGGAACATTTAAGAGGTGGGGCCTAGTAGAAGATGGTTAAGTATTAGGGGTACTACCCTTGGGAGGGTTTAATGCCTTTTTCAGGGGTGAATTACTTTTCTTGGAAATGGGTTGTTTGGCTCTCTCTCCACTTACATTTGGTACTGGGAATTAAACTTTGGGGCATTTACCAGAGAGCTACATCCCTAACCCTTTTTATTTTGAGACAGGATATTGCAAATTGCTGAAGTTGGCCTTGAACTTGTGATTGTGATCCTCCTGCCTCAGCCTTCTGAGTTGCTGGAATTATAAGCATGTGCCACTACATCTGTCTCTGTGTGTTATTTCTTCACTGATTGGAACCAGGGTGGGAGAAAGAGTGAGTGAATAGTCATAGTTATTTTCTTTAACGTATTTCAAATAAAAAAGAGTTGGCAAGACCATTCATCTCCAAAATTAAAGTCAGTTTCAAACTGATCTAGGGTCTTATCATCTGGAATCCTTTACCTTAAAGATCACATAGAGGGTCTGGGATTGTCGCTCAGTGATAGATCACTTGCTTAGCACTTGTGAGGTACTGGGTTTGATTCTCAGCATTATATGTAAATTAAAATAAAGGTTCATTGACAACTAAAAAAATTTTTAAAAAATCACATAGAATTATGTGACCATTTTACAAGTACATAATATAAAATCGAGAGTTTACTTAATTTGCTTATAAACCAAACTATGTTCTATCAAACCTTTCAGAGGCTCCCAGGTGAGATCTTCAACCTTTGCTCCATTTACCCTCTAGGATTTATTTCAGATTCCATGATGGTCTGGTGGAAGATGAGAAGAGACCCAAAGTCCTGAACTGGCTCATCTCTCATTTCCATGGCAGGGGGAGGCTGAGAAGGGCAGGGGAAAGTATGAATCCAGTTTTCCACCAAAAAACAGTGCAGCTAAGGATACTACTTGGTTTCACCTATGCCAAAAGAATATTTGGAGTACCAAATAAGGTAAAGAAGGTGTAGATACTTGAGAAACTGTCTTCTTTAAACTTTTCTATGTCAACCCCCCATTTTTTCTTTTCCTTTTCCTTTTTTTGGAGTGCAGGTGCTCTATAAATGAGCTACTCCTTCAGGCCTTTTTATTATGAGACAAGGTCTTTTTGTTGCCCAGGCTAACCTTGAACTTGCCATCTTCCTACCTTAGCCTCCCTAGTGCTGGGATTATAAGTGTGTGCCATCACTTCTTGCTTCTCTGTTCCTTTTTAAAATATTTCAGTAGATTCTCATGTAATCTTCTTGTTCTTAAGTAATTATTTTTCTTTTGAACCCTGTAGCACTTTACCACTGAGCTACACCCCTCAGCCTATTTTATTGTTTTATTTTGAAACAGAGTATCCCTAAATTGCTGAGTCTCATGAGTTGCTGAAGCTAGCCTTTGAATTTAGGATCATCCTGCTGCATTCTGCCTCAGGCTTCTAAGTCACTGGGATTACAGGTATGTGTCAACATGCCTAGCTTCATAAATAATTTTTTTTCATAAGTAATTTTTGAAAATGCAGTTTTCTTTAAAAATATTTTTCATTAGTGCCTTATAGTTATACATAACATTGTGGTTCATTTTTTAAACGTTTTTTTTTTTCAGTTGTTGATGGACCTCTTTACTTTATTCATTTATTTATATTCTGTGCTGAGAATTGAACCCAGTGCCTCACACCTGCTAGGTAAGTGTTCTGCCACTGAGCTACAACCTCAGCCCTCATTTTGACATAATTTTACAAGTATAAAATATAAGTTGCTCTAATTCAATCCCCAGTACTTTCCTTTTTCTTCTTTCCTCCCTTGCTTTGTTCCCTTTCCTTTACACTGCAGACCTTTCTTCTGTACAGTTTTTTTAAAAAATTAGTACATTATGGATATACATTTATTAATTCTTGGTACAATTTCCTGAACTTTAGGGATCCTATTGAGAAAGTTGTTGCCTTGGCCTGTGTGTTGGAGTGTTGAGCCAACACATTTTCTTCTAGCAGTGGCAGAGTTTCTGATCTACTTCTTAGGTCTTTGATCCGCTTTGATCCAGTTTCATTTTTCTACATATGGCTCTCCATTTGTTCAAAAGACTATCTTTTCTTCAGGGTATGTTTTTGGCAATTTTGTCAAGTATGAGATGACTGTATCTATGTGTATTTGTCTCTGTGTCTTCTATTATCTTTCATTGATCTTCGTGTCTGTTTTGGTGCCAATACTATGCTTTTTTATTATTATAATTCTAGTATAATTTGAAATATGATATTATGATGCCTCCAGCATTGCTCTTGCTCAGGATTGCTTTGGCTATTCTGGGTCTCCTGTCCTTTCTAATGAATTTTAGAACTGTTTCTTCTAGTTCTTTTCAGTAGTGAGGATTGAACAAAGGCGTTCTATCACTAAGTTACAAACCCAGCTCTTTTTTGAGTTTATTTTGAGACTGTGTGTGTGGGGGGTCATTCTTTTTTAAATTTTTTTAAATTTTTTGTTCTTAAAGTTATACATGACAGTAGAGTATAATTTGACTTATTTATACAAACATGGAGTCCATCTTATTCTAATCAGGATCCCAGCCTTGTGCTTGTACATGATGAAGGAATTCATTATAGTGTATTAATTTAATTTTTTTAAAATTAGTTCTCATTAGTTATACATGATAGTAGAAATCTCTTTGATTCATTGTACAAAAATGGAGCAGAAAGTTTTACTTCTCTGGTTGTACATGAAGTAGAGTCACAGCATTAGTGCAATCATACATGTACTTAGAGTAATGATTCGAACTGTGGTGTATTCATATATGTACATAGGAAAGTTAGGTCCAAATAATTTCACCATCTGTCCTCCCTCCCTTCCCTTAATTCCCCTGAGACAGTATCTTACTAGTTGCTGAGGGTGTTGCTAAGTTGCTGAGGCTCATCTTGAACTTGTGATCCTTCTGCCTCAGCCTCCTGAATTCAGGAGGTTACAGGCATGCACCACCAAATCAGATTATTTTTTCTAGTTCTGTAAGAAATGTCATTGGTATTTTGATGGGAACTGCATTGAATCTTCATAATGTTTTTGTTAGTATGACCATTTTGATGGTCATGCAGTATTAATAATCCTGCCTATCTAAGAACATGGGATATCTTTCCATCTTCTAATGTCTTCTTCAATTTCTTTCTTCAGTGTTAATTTATTTTTCAGCAGATTTATTGGAGTATAGGAAACGATTTATATATTTATCTTGTACCCTGCTACTTTGTTTGTCAGCTTAAGAAGACTTCTGGTGGAGTTTTTTGGGGTCTTCTAAATAATGGGATCATCTCATCAGCAAATTGATAATTTGTCATCTTATTTTCCTATTTATATCCCTTTAATTTCCTTCTCTTGTCTGATCATTCTGGCTAGAGTTTTAAGGATTATGTTGAATAGGAGTGGTGAGAATGGATATTCTTGTCTTGTTCCTGTTTTAGAAGAAATGCTTTAAGTTTTTTCTTTGTTCAGAATGATGTTAGCTTTGTGTTTGTTATATGTAGTCCTAAAATGTTGAGGTAAGTTTTTTCTATCCCTATTTTCTCTAGTTTTAAACATGAATGGGTGCTATACTTAATTCTTCTAATGCTTTTTCTGTATCTATTGAGATGATAATGTGATTCTTCCAATTATTATTTTGTGGTAAATTATGTTGATTTGCATATGTTGAAATAACCTTGCATCCCTAGGATGAAATCCATTCTTAACATAATTTTTAAAATTAGTTCTTTATAATTTTTTTTGTTTATACAAGGTTCAGGATTCAGAAATTCATAGTGATTACTTTATCTGAATCAGGAATTGGGAATCTAAGAAGATATCTATAATAATTTACAAGGAGTAAAATGTAGGGAGAGGAGAAATTTATTATAGTTATTTGGCTGGGGATGTAGCCCAATGGTAGAGTGCATGCTTATTATGTGCAAGTCCCTTGGTTAAATTCCTAGCCCCACAAAACAAATAAGGTTGTCACTAGATAGAAGGAAAAACAACCTTTTAAAATTTGGTATTATTGCTTTATAACATCATTTCCAAGATTTAGCTTGAACTGAGAATCTATATCTTGTCTAGTTTGCTTTATTGTTTCTAAAGAGTTATTCCATTCTATCATTACATGGTTCCTAGCAAAATATCTATTTTTGATGTACGGTATTGTGTAATATCTAGTCATACAATGTCTAGTATTATATGGTTTCTCTGTTTTTGATAAACAGAATCAATGTTTATTTGAGTGAAATGGTAGTAAAAGAAAGGAAGCAACATTGCCCTTCTCCTTAGGATACAAACAACAACAACAAAATACCAAAGGTCATGAATGTGATCTTTTACTGTGAATGAAATATGAAGCCTGTGAATGAAAATGTGTTCTGCCTTTGGGAAAAGGTATCAGTCACAGAGCAAAGGAAATTATGCAAATATACATTCTCTTCATTTATTCCTTTTGTTCATTTATTTCATAAATATTTATTAAGTGCTTGTCATATGTATGCCAGGCTTTACTCTGTTCAAGTGGGGGTAAATTCAGTGAACAAAACGGGAAAGAACTAGGTGTGTGGTGCAATGCCTATAATCCCAGTGACAAGGGAGGCTGAGGCAGGTGGATAGCAAGTTCAAAGCCAGCCTTGGCAACTTAGAGAAAGCCTGTCTCAAAAAATAAAAAAGGCTGGGGATGTGGCCAAGTGGTTAAGCACTGCTGGATTGAATCCCTGTAAAAACAAACAAACAAATCAGGAAAGACTAAAAGATAAAATTTTTTGCCTTTCTGTAGGTTGCATTCCAGCAGGGATAGGGAAAATCCGGCAATGAATAGAAAGCTTAACAAATAAGCCAATCAGATGGTAGGAAAGGAGATGATGAGTACTGGGGAATGAACAGAGCAGGGTAGGGGACATCAGGACCACTGCACACGTGTGCAACTCTGGGTGTTGGGGGAATGGGATGTGGGGTTAGGGACCACTGAAGGTTTCTAAACTGCTCAAGATGCAAGTGCATAGATCTGGCCAGGTGTCCCTCTTGAGGTTAAAAAACGAACAACAAGTGACAAGCCCACCCCTTTGTTCTCTCCATTTCTTTCTTTTCCTTCTTTTTACCTTGTTTCTTCTATTAATTGATATTTGCCCTTCCTTCCTTCCTCAAATGATTTCTTTATAATTTTTCTTTCTTTTGCGCTCTCTCTCCCTTTCTTTCTTTCTTTCTTTGCTTCCTTCCTTCCTTCTTACTTAAACCTAGGGCCTCACAAACATGCTACTACTGAGCTGCACCCCCAGTCCGTCCCTTGTATTTCATTGTCATTATACCTTCTTGAGTCTCTGAATTAGTTTTTTTTTTTTTTTGTGTGTGTGTGTGTGTATTGGGGACTGAACACAGAGGTACTTTTTAATTTTTTATTTTGAGACAGGATCTTGCTAAGTTGCTGAGGCTGGCTTTGAACTTGCAATCCCCTGCCTCAGCCTCTGGAAACACTGGGATTATAGGCATGAACCAACATGCCCAGCTGTATTAGTCTATTTTCTATTACAGAAAAAAATCACTGAGACTGTGTTACTTGTAAATAAAGGAGGTTTATTTAGCTCACAGTTCTGGTGGCTGGAGGGTCCAAACAGCATGGTGCCAGTCTCTTGGCAAGGACCTCCTAGCTATGTCACAACATTGTAGAGAAAGGAAAAGGGAACCTTCTGTAAGCACAAGAGATTACATGGAAAGATAGGAAATCAGAGATTTTGGGGTCAGATTTATCCTTTTTATAATAACTTTTATAATGATAATCTCACAAAAACTGGTCTTTTGTGAGAACTATGTTAATATCTTCTAAGGATGATGACCTAACAATCTCCCATGAGGTCCCACCTCTTAAAAGTTCCCACCACCTCTCAATGTTGCCATACCAGAGATCATCTTTCATTACATGAGACTTTGAGGAACATATTCAAACCATATCCCAGTCTGTTACTCTAGCATTATATGGCTTTCCCTCTCTACTTTCTTTCTCTCATCCCACTGTTTAATTTCTTTAGTGTCTTTTTGCCCTTATCATCTATACCCCATCTCATTCTCTTCCTCTTTCTTTTGACTTTCTCTCTCTTGTTTCTTCTCCCTGCTCCCAACTTGCCACACTTGAAAGAAGGAATATAACCTTGCCAAAGATCTGAAGACATGACTGTATAGAAAGGGAAAATGGAGGCCCCCTTTGTGAGGCCAAATGGACCAAAAGGTCACTAACAAAACCAAGCCTTAATGCCTGTATTGTTTTCAGGACAATGTGAAATACGTGTATGGTGGATTTTTTGAAGTATGATTTTGCTAAGAATTTTACTTAATCCATAGCAAAGAAATAAGACTATGATAGGTGTAAGTTTCTAAGAGTTTATTTTATAGTAAAATATGCTATGTCCCAAAATAAACAAGCAAATTTTGTTTTTACTGAGCTCAGAATTCTCTTTTATGTCCATGAGATGGCAGTAGAGCAAAAGAAAAACATTAAAAGCCTCTATCTCTTTATTTCAGAGACTTGGTGAATTTTCCCACAAAGCTGCAATGAAGACAGAGGGAGAACAAAATCTATATAAAGAGAAATTACAAGAAGGTGTGATATAACACTCGAACATATATACTCATTTTGACAAAACGTGTTTGGAGCTGAATTCTTTCTCTGCATTTGAGTCTTTATAAGATAAAAGTACATACCTTTAGGGAACTATTAGGGAACTATTAACTCTAAATCCCAATACATGAAGTTAATTTTAATTGGCAAAAAGTTAATTTGACATTATTATTAAAAATATCTTTTGGGTTTGTTCATTTTTTTTTCTTTCTTTTCTTCCTTTCTTTTTTACTTGTAGTTCTGGGAATTGAACCCAGGGCCTTTCTCTTGCTAATCATGTATTTTACTACTGATTACACTCCAGCCCAATTTTCAAGTGTCATTTAATTGATTTATTCAAGATTAGTTATGTTTCAGAGGACATTTGATTTGAAAATTGGAAATCCTGAGAAAGTCAGCTCTTTAGTAGATTTTTGAATAGTTTAACAAGAAATTTAAGGGCAATTTTCTCAAGATTCTCAAAAACAATAACAAATAATGACTATGGGGAGGGAGATATAAAGCACATGTGTAAAACCGTTAACAATTGGTGTAGTTGGGTGGAAGTCATGTGGTATTCGTTGTACTGTTCTTGTATATTTTCCATAGTTTAAAAATGTTTCAACTAATAAATTTTTTAAAAAGTTTCAAATTAAAAACTAGAAAAGCAAAAAAATGTTATCACATAACTTACACATAAGAGATTGTGTCATAACTCATGCATAGTAGATTCATAGAAGGGATTATTATGCAGCATAACCACAACTATAATAAATATACCAAACATATCAGTCTAAGAAGTTTTGGATGAGACCTACTATTCTAGCAAATTAAGGCCTAGTCTCTACCATGGTTGGACCCCAGACTGGTATTCATCTAACACATACTTAATTAACAATTACTGAATATGAGACTCTTTACAGGGCTTATAGCAACCAATATTGTAGACAAAATTTCTGCCCTCCTGGAGCTAGGAAAGACATAAAAAAGCAAATACCCATACCATTGATTGTGTAATGGTAAGTACTAGAAAGAAAATGAAAATTACTATTACTTTGATAGGGTAGTCAGTGTAGGCCGGCCTCTCGAGAGGTGACGTTGGAGTAAAAGCTTGAGCAAACCAGGTGTGGGCTCTGTGCATCTGGAGAGAAGTTTCTATGCAAAGACCATGAGTCAGGTGGATAAGCAGCCAGTATGACTTAATGAAATGAAGGATAGGAACCAGCCAGAAGATGAGACTGGGCAGGTACTAGGGCCAGATCATGGTTTGGCCTTATGAACCAGTAAGTGAACAGACATTGAGGAGAAAAGATCTTTAATAGAATGTAATATTATCAAAATCTTTGTTCAGAAAACAGTTTGGTATTTTCTCAAAATGTTGAACATAGAATTATCATATTACCCAGCAGTTCTACTTCTAGGTATGTATTCAAAATAATTGAAAGCAGAGTCCCAAAGAGAGATTTGCATACCCATAATCAGAACAGTATTATTCACAATGGCTGCAAGGTGAAGCAAATTAAGTGTTCATTGACAAATCAATGAATAAGCAAAATGTGATATGTACACATACTTGGAATATTATTGAATTTTAAGAAGGAATAAAATTTTGATACATGTTACAACATGGATGAAACTTGAAAAGTGTTATACTAAGTGAAAAAGAAAGAAAAAATACTGTATGATTCTGCTTATATGAGATACTCAGAATAGACAAATTCTCAGAGAAGAAAAGTAGAACAGAGGTTACCAGGGTCTAAGGAGAGTGAGTAATGGGGAGTTATTTTTTAATGTGTGTGGAGTTTCTGTTTGGAATTATGAAAAAGTTCTGGAAATGGTTAGTGGTGGTAGTTGCACAATATTATGAATATACTGAATGCCACCGAGCTGTACAATTAAAATGGTTAAAATGGCAAAGTTTATATTATACATATTTTAGTACAATCAAAAAACTTTCTTTATTTCTTCATTATTCCTATTATTTACTTTATCCTCTCAAGTAACTGTTTACAAGGACAAGGACTTTAAGATATGGATACTTTCTAGTAGTATTTTTTTTTATATTGGGAATTAAACCCAGGGACACTTTACTACTGAACCACGTTCTTAGCCTTTTTTATTTTTTTGAGACAGGATCTTGTTAAGTTGCTGTAACAAGCCTCAAACTTGTAATCCTCATGCCTTAGCCTCTTCAGTTGCTGAGATTAAATGCATGTGCCCCTGCACCTGGCTTTTCTAGTATTATTGACCATCAATTTTTACTATCTTTTCTCCTTTTTCCCTATATTATGTATGAAACAAAGACACACACACACATATACACATACACAACTAAATTGCTTTATTTATAGTAATTATCAATTTTTTTGTACTGGGGATTAAATCATTGATAAGTTGCTGAGGGCCTCCCTAAGTTGTTGAGGCTAGCCTTGAACTTGTGATCTTCCTGCCTGGGCTACCCCACTAACCCAGTTACTGGGATTACATGTTAAATGAAATAGCAAGCTATAAAATTTTATATGGAATAGGATCTTATAAGACTTGGAATAAAAAGCACAAGCTCCATAAACTAAAAACTAATTTACTGAGATGTTAATGGTGTTCATCTCTGGATGCTAGCCTTATGCATATTTATTTTCATTATTATTTTTATATATTTTCATTTTCTTCCAATTATTATCTTTAAAAATCTTTAAAGACAGAATTTGAAAGACTAGTACAATGATTATCCTTGTACCTAGTTGGATTCAACAATTGCTTGTTTTCCCATATATGATCTATATCTATTTTATCTATATATCTGCATCAGAAGTTGATAAGTTTTGTCTCCAGGCCATATCTGGCCCATCATCTGTTTTTGCACAGCTCTGAATTAGGAAATGTTTTTTTCATTTTTCAAATAGCAGTATTTTAATTGGCTATATGCATACATACAAAGTATCTTTGATTTTGCCTCTTGGTCTGCAAAACCTAAAACTTCATCATCTTACCCTGTGTAAAAAAAAAATTTCCAGCTGGGTGCAGTAGCACTTTTCTATAATCTCAGTGCCCCAGGAGGCTAAGGAAGGAGGATCACTGAAAGAACTGAAACCGAGACATGGAGTTACCCATAGGAGAAGTCCGTTTATTCCAGTACAGCAGAGCTTTTTATCCAGGGTAGGCAGAGCCCCTTAGGACAGGAGGCAAATTCTCATTGGATTACAGTCATTAGAATGGTTTTGTCAGTCGCCCATTGGTGACTTATTGGCACCTTAATCTGCATAAAGTGGGAAACAGACCCAGAAGAGAAGCCTAGTCAGCACCATCTTGGGGCAGGTAACCCAATATTTTCCCCTTTTTAGTTTAATAATGGGTGTAGGGTCGGAGTTCGTTCTGACTGCTTCCTGCTGAGCAGGGGCGTTGCCAGGAAGGGGCGGGGAGAACACTGGATTACCCTGAGGTTAATCCCCAAAGCAGCACCAAAAAACTAAAGACTTCTGATGGGGCCAAAAAAAGTACCCTGAAACCATAGGTCCTGGATCACGTCCCACTAATCTTCCTCAGTGCTCATGGCGAAGGGCATCCAAAAAGGTTTTCCATGGATCTGCCATTTAGCAGGCCGTGAGTTGAGTGGTAGAAGACTGATCAGGATCTTCTGAGGCCAGTAGTTGGTAATTCCTAAGAAGGAGCTGGTTAAAAGATTGGTTAGAGATTTTTGCTATCTGATTTTGAGCAAATTTAATCATACAAGGGAGAAAGAGGCAGGCCAACAGAATAATGGAGAGCGGTCCCATTATTGGCCACATCCATGTCAAGAGGGGTGACTGGAGCCAGAAGGAAAAAGAAGAGGTTTGGGATGTCTTCCTTAAGCCTGCTGCCAGATCATTAAGTTTATTGATGTTTTGTTAAGTATCCATTAGGATCTGGAGCCAAGAGTAAGACATTGTGAGTGAAGAAGAGGCTGAAGAGGAAGAGGAGTCTCGAATTGCCTATATGATAACCTCTTCTGAATGCAGAATGTCAGAGGACACTCGAGAAACTTGAGATAGAAGAAGGCGGTGACCCCTGCAGCCCATTGTGGGTCCCATGGGTCCTTGATGGTGATGTTATATTTTTGAATCTGGCTAACATAGGAGCATATTCCCATGTTTAATTGGCCTGAATATGGACATCCCCCATATACCTCTGGCCACCAACGGCATTGTTCATCCCATTGATCATATAGGAAACAAAGGTATGGCCTTGAGGACTGCTGAATAAGTTTTGTTGAGGCAGGTAAGGATAAGTACTCAGTGTCAGAGCAACCATGCAGGGGGCAGTCTGCCGTTGCGTTTAGGGCTGTAGTTTTAGTATTTTTTTCAGTATAGGTTTGTCTAGCCTTAAATCTCCAGACATAAGGGGAAGAAGAGACCATAAGAATAAGGCTTACGAGAGTTAAGAAAAGGAGCGGCTTAGAAACCCAGGGGTTCATTTTCCAATATGGGTTCAAGAAGCGCGACCTGAGACAGATGGAGCTTAGACTGCGCCGCATGCAGATAAATCCTAGGTCGGCTTGAGCCTGGAAATATGAATTCAAGGAGTTAATTGGTTATTAGGGAGCGCTAGCCTGGGTGCAGTTGGAATACATAATACAACTTGTGTTGGACCTTCCCACTTCGATAGTAGGGGACCCTTGTCTCCTGGCAGATTAAAGAGGGCAGATTGGCCAGGTGACATGGAGAGAGGGATCTGGGAGGTTTCCAGATCTGGAAGAAGCCAGTCCTGATGTTTCCAGATCTCAGCATGGAGATGAGTAAGAAGTGGTAACGCATAGCGACTGGGGATGGGCCAAGATGATGGGGTAAGGCCCGGAGAAGGATTGGGCGTCCATATATGACCTCAAAGGGAGAGAGAGATGACGGCTTCTTAGGTAGGGCTTGCAGGAGAAGGGCTAAAGGAAGTAGTTTAGTCCTTTAAGTCCATGACAGAAAAGTGGGTGGTTACGGTAGGAATTTGTGACAAAAGGGTATAGGGGTTGGGAACCATCGGGTGGATGGGTTTAATAGTGGAATTAATGAGGTGAAGATCTTGAACCAGGCGGTAAGTGCCATTAGGCTTTTTTACTGCCAGTATGGGGGTGTTGAATGATGAATGTGTGGGCCTAATGTATCCTTATTAGTCTTTTATGATTGGCTCTAAGCTAATGAGAGCTGCTGTAGATAAAGGATATTGGGGCTGGCTGGGGAAGTAGGAGGGATCCTTAAGTTGCGCCAAAATGGGTGGGCAATTTACCCTGGATGGACTTTGAATGTCCCATATTATGGGATCCACCAGTTGTACAGGTGTAGGAAAGCGTCTTTCAGAGTGGGCTTCTATTGATGTATCACATTGAGAGCAGAAGGGGAGCGTAAAATCTTCAGGCAGAAGTGTTAAAAGGAAGGAGGGCATGGATGAGATTGGCAATTGGATGGAGAGTGTAGCTCGGAGAGTGGAAATAATATCTTCCCAGAAGGGGTACAAGACATTGAGGCATAACCAAGAAAGAATGGGTGAATGGGAACTTTTCTATGGAACAACTGGGGGGGTTTATGAGGAATGATGGTCTTCCCTCCTACCCCATCAATAGGAGAAGATGAAGGGAACGTGGGACCCCAATATTCCCTCAGGACCGAAAACGTGGCTCTGGTATCTATGAGGAAACTAATAGAGTGCCCTTCTACATAAATTTGTACCCTAGATTCTTGCCTGCTGATGGTAACAGTCGGGGAGGAGGACCCAGGACCTCATCAATCATTGAGTGCAAGACCCAGGAGGTCAGAGCCAGGGTGTTTGACCGCATTCCCCCTTCGGGGATTGGGACAATCCGACCCCCAACGGCCCATCTGTTGGCACTTCGGACAAGGCGTTGGAGTCCTCGGGGTTGGGCAGGCCTTTGCCCAGTGACCCTCTTTACCGCATTTAAAGCAGGCACCCAGAGGACTCTTACCCCAGAAGGGCAGTGGTCATTGAGCTTGTGGAGCCTTTTGTAAGACCGGGGCCAGCATTTGAAATTTTTGGTGTTCCAATTTTTCAGATCTCTGATGCTTGAGGTGCTCAGCCTCCTTATCCCAGTTATGATATACTTTAAAAGCTATGGCCAAAATTTCGGTCTGAGGAGTTGCAGGATCCTGTTCCAATTTCTTCAATTTAGCTTTTATGTCGGGGTAGCTTTGGGATAGGAAGTACGTCATAAGGACACGTCTCCCATCTGGAGACTCAGGATCTAAATTTGTATATTGTTGGAGGGCTTTTGTAAGGCACTCCAGGAACTCTGAAGGAGTCTCTTCCCTTTTCTGAATAACTTCCTGAAGTTTTTGAAAGTTGACTGCTTTTCTAGAGGCCTTCTTAAGGCCTACAATAATACATGTTGCAAATTGGTCCCTCAATTGGAGTCCAGCCACAGTATTATAGTCCCAGTTCAGTTCCTGGTCTGGGACCGCATGGGGACCAGTTAGGGTGATTAGGATTAACTAGGTGGGTCCCATCTGCATGGGCCGGAGCCAAGTCCTATACCCTTCTACATTCCCCAGGGAGTAATGTATTGGCCAGGATCATGTATATATCTTGGTGGGTGAGACTATAGGCTTGTAAGACCCACTGAAATTCTCTAATATAAGTAGTGGGGTCAATGGTGTAAGGTCCCAGCCTCTTTTCAAGCTGTGTGAGATCGGACATAGAGAAGGGAACATGGACATGCACAATGCCTTCAGATCCAGCCACTTCACGTAAAGGGGCCATAGTAAGGGGTTGACTAGAAGGATTATGAAGCGTGAGAGATAGGGTTGTGGGGGGGGGGCTGAAAGAGTCAGCTGGGGGTGAAGGGGAAAGTGGAGGTGGGGCAGAAGGCTGGGGTGCAGAAGATGGTGAAGGACGATAAGGGGGTGGTTCCTCAGCCAGGTCAAAAGAAGATACAAAAGAATCACCAGGAGGTGAGGGGACAGGCTTATAGGCTAAGAGGACTTGTTGAGGACTGCATGTGGAGGAAAGTTTGGGATGGGTACGAAGAAGGGAAAAGGCTTCAACATAAAGGATCTCCTTCCACTTTTTTGAGCGCTCGCAGTAGTTGAACAAGTCACGAAGAATTTGGGGATCTAAGGACCCTTCAGCAGACCATTTACTGAGATTGTCCAAAGGATAGTATAGCCAGTCTTGAGTGCAAAATTTGATTAATAATTTAGGCTTAATGTCTAGAGCAAAGGACAGACAGTTCAAATTGTAAAGAAGGCATTTTAGAGGGGAGTCATTCGGAAGGGAAGAAGAGGCCCCCATGGTGAGGACAGAGGAGAACAAGGAAAGTCAAGGAGAAGAAACTCTGGACCGGAATTACAAATGGGACCCAGTTGGGCGTCCCCAAGAGGTATTTCTGTTTGACGGACTCATTAGAGTGTGAAACTGGAGGAGCAGTTGGGTCATCACCCAAGGGCTCTTCCCGTAGGGTGGAAATGCCAGAGGTCTCGGAGCACTTAGCACTAGGCATTTGTCGGAGAAGGAGAGGAGAGAGAGGGAGAGAGACTGGGAAGGAGGGGTCTGTTCTTCCCTCCGATTTCGTTAGGGTAAGGCAGGTACTGTCTTGGGAAATGACCTAGGAGACCACTGTGGTCATGAAGACCTAGGTGGGGTGAATTCTCCTCCCACAGCCAAGCGTCGGAGTTGCCTAATGATCATGGTTCTCTGCAATAGCAAGACCCAGGTGGTCACTTCATAGGGGGCCCCACTCACCTAGAGATCGGCTGGTGTTGGTCCGGAAGAAGCAAGCCCTCGAGAAGGTGGATGAGGAGGAGAAACTCTGGTAGGTTTGAATTGGGAGGGGTCCTAAGGGAGAGATTGTCCCCTCCCCAGGAGAGAAAGAACTGAAACTGAGACACGGAGTTACCCATCTAAGAAGTCCGTTTATTCCAGTACAGCAGAGCCTTTTATCCAGGGTAGGCAGAGCCCCTTAGGACAGGAAGCAAATTCTCATTGGATTACAGCCATTAGAATGGTTTTGTCATTCGCCCATTGGTGACTTATTGGTGCCTTAATCTGCATAAAGCGGAAAATGGACCCAGAAGAGAAGCCTAGTTGGCGCCAACTTGGGGAGGGTAACCCAATAAGTTTGGAGCCCTAAGCAACGTAGTGACCCTGTCTCAAAATAAAAAGGACTGGGGATTTAACTTGGTGGTAAAGTGCCCTTGGGTTCAATTCCCAGTACAAAATAAAAACAAAACCAAAAATAATTCCCCTACTCCAAAAAATATTCCAACCTTGACACACACACACACACACACACACATACATTTTGCTGAACCATTTGAAAGCAAGCTGCACATTATAACATTTCTGCTTCAAATAATTCATTATTGTATCTCCTTATATAACATTTCTGCTTAGACATAGCATCATGATCACACCAAAGAAAACAAACTAGGGCTGTGGATGTGGCTCAAGCGGTAGCGCGCTCGCCTGGCATGCGTGCGGCCCGGGTTCGATCCTCAGCACCACATACAAACAAAGATGTGTGTCCGCCGAAAACTAAAAAATAAAACATTAAAATTAAAAAAAAAAAAAAAAAAGAAAACAAACTATTATTTCATAATATAATAAAATCTACAAATTTATGTGATTTATAACTTTTGCAAAATGAAAATGCAAAACTTTGTAACAACAAAAGAAAATAATCTCTTTTTTAAAAATCAGATTTTTATAATCAACATGAATTGTTCCCATCAATTTTATTATTCAAGGGATTTAGGAAAGCTGCTTTTACTGGCTGCTCTCCTGGGCGTTTCAGGTTGAAATTTAAAGTGTTTTTAAGTCAAACAGCTCATATATTCTGTGAAGTATTGGTGGTAGTAGTATTGTTTGCTGTAGGTATTGGCTGGACAAGACAGGATACTGTATAATCTTTATATTCAAAATTATTTCTGATATCTCAAATAGTATTTGCTGCTGCTGTTGTTGGAGATTGAACTCAAGGGCTCATGCATATGTTCTACCAGTGAGTTACTCTCTCAGCCTCATATAATTTTTAAAGCTAGATGGTACTTGGTAGTGTGTTATATTAGCCCTTGTAACACTTTTGAGTATGACTAAAATTTTTCATAATAAAAAATGTATGTATGTATTTATGTATGTATACATCACTATAATAATAGATTTGACTCATGACTTCTACTAAGACAAAACTGTGTTTACAATATCTTGGGAAAGTTAAAATTTAGATGTGAAAACTGTGTGTTTGCATGGACTTTTAGAAGAAGAAACATAGCAGTTAAGTCAAACAAAACACAGAAAGAAAGATTGGTTTAAAAATTTGAATGGATTTTGAGAAAAGGCTGCTTTATTCTTTGGGAGTTTTGTTTTTGTAAACATTTCATTTTTTGTGGGATGTGAATCATGTGTTGGAATCACCTGATTTAGCTGTGGCATAACTAAGTCTAGAAGGTTTGGGGGAGGCTCTGTTTTTAAAATTCCCCACTACCAATCATGATTATGGTTACATGAGATTTGTGTCTTGAAAAAAGAGATGTGTCCCAAAACTCTGGAATTTTTAACCATGTACTTTGTAAGCTCATCTTTGTTCTGTTTGAGCCATAATGTTATGTCTGCTTTTACCACAATCATATGGATAAGGGACTAGCAGGCCAGGCCTTCTTCCATCATGAAACAGGGTAGAATCTGCTTTTTTTCTTTTCTTTTGGTACTAGAGTTTGAACCCAGAAATGCTTAAACACTGAGCCACGTCCCCAGCCCTATTTTATTTTGAGACAGGGTCTCTCTAAGTTGCTGAGGCTAGTCTCAAACTTGGGATCTTCCTGCCCTAGCCTCTTGGGTTGCAGGATTACAAGCATGGGCCATCATGCCAAGCTAAAATCTTGCTTTTTATAGTCAGTCAAAAGATCAACCAAATTCCTTCTTCCTTGCTTCATGAGGAACTCAAAGATAAATATCCTAGCACTTCTTTTAAAAAGTAGTGGTAATAATGCTGTATTTTGTATGGGAAATGTAGTAAGAAAATTTGGGGGAAGAGTTATAGTGAACCTTTGAAAACTCTTAGGGTTAAAAATGTTGTACAGGACTATGGGTAGATATAGCTCAGTAGTAAAACACCTGCCTCACATGTGTAAGGCCTTGGGCTGATTCCCAGCATCTCACATGCAAAAAATTAGTACTGTTATGCAAACATAAAACATACAGATTTTTAATATGCTCAATGACATATTAAGAGTAAAGTTATTAATTATAGACTATTAAATTCAAGGCAGCCAAATATACTTGAATTTGCATAATATTTATTATTTTAGAAGTAAGTTGTTACATAACACCTTCTTTTTATTGAGCAGGAAGTGACATTTGTTATTCCTTTCTTTTATATATAAGTCTTATTTCATGATAATATCTTTCAATCTGAGCAACATAATTCAGTACTTCTTGATTATATCAATATTATATCTAGTTGGCTTAAAATGTCTTTATGAAGCAGCTTTTCATCTGCTAATATCATCACTATAACCCGTGTCCTCTTTCCTTCTTTTTTTTTTTTTTTGGCGAGGATATTGAGCCCAGGAGTGCTCTAGTACTGAGCTATATTCCCAGCCCTTTTTATTTTGAGACAAATTGCCCAGGCTAGCCTCCAATTTGATCCTCCTGCATCAGCCTCCTGAGTAGCTGAAATAATAGGTATGCACCACCACATCCAGCTTAATGACTCTTTATTTAATATGTAGTTATTATAGTTAAGATATGAGGTGTTCCTCAAAAGCTCCTGTGTTAATGCAGGAATATTCAGAGATGAAATGATTGGATTGTGAAAACTGTAACCTAATCAGTTCTTCCTAGTTTGAATGAACTAATTGGGTGGTAACTATAAGCAGGTGGATCATGGCTGGAGGAGATGGGTCATTGGGGGCATGTTCTGGAAGGGTTCATCTTCCCTGCAGCCCCTTTTCCCTTCCTTTTCTTTGTTTCCTGGCTATTAGAATCAGAACAATTCTCCTCCTCAACACCTTTCTGCCATGATGTTCTTATCTTGGGCCCAGAGCAATTGACTCCACTGACTATGGACTAAATCTCTGAAACGGTGAGCCCAAATACACTTTCTCTTCTCTAAGTAGTTGTTCTTAGGTATTTTGGTCACAGAGACATAAAAGCTGATTAACACAATAGTCAATTCATTATCATTGAATTCATGGCCAACGCTGCTATAACACATGCCTGGAAAAAAGCTTATCTAACACATGTGTTTTCTCTGTAACATCTGGGTCTTTTTGTACTGGACAATACTTCATCATTATGCTTAGGATCATTTTAAACAGCAACAAAAAACACAAAATATGAAAAACAATGACACCATATAGACTCTAAAAAGGACACCTGTTTACATTATGAGAGCTGCAACTGGAAGGCAGAGAGTTGAAACTGGAAGCCTTGTTTTACCTCAGCTTGGAATGCACTCATGGAGCAACTCAACATTTTCACTGCTGTGAGTGATCATGCCTGCAAAAGTGCCATAAATACTGATTTGGGGTGTCGCGACCCCTTGCCTGCAAGGAAGATACAACTCAGGAATCTTCTTTCAGCAGTTTATTCAGGCCCTTGATAGTTCTTCTTCTCCCTCCCGGATGCCCCTCCCAGCCTTAATAAAGCATCTCAAGCCCCAATGCAAAGCTGCCACGTGGAGCTTTCTCATAGGGTGGTGAAAAATCATGTGCCAACTCTCCCAAATAAGGAGTTGTTTGTCACAGACCACAGCGGAGCCAGCGCCATCTTGTAATGGCGACCATAGTCTGCAGAAACGGCAGAAGCGGCTCACCACAGTTCCCCCTTTCTGTTTTCTTAAAACAATACAGGTGAGAGTAGAGGTCCTATCCCACTGTGCAGAAGTGGCTGCATAGTATGGCTCAGTCTTAAGGAGGGCCCTTCCCCAGATCCGAGGCCATATCAGCCGACGCCTTTTTTCATGGGGCGGGGCGTGGACGCGTCTAACCCGCATGCAATAGGACATGCTCTCCTTGAGGTCCACGTCAAGGATCACTCAAGTGCAGTGCCTTGCCTCGCATCCTGTATCATGGCGATGGTGGACGAAGGGGGATAACTGAGGCTGAACTGTGGCTGTTTATAACGACAAACAAGTTGACAGCACCCTGAAAGAAAGGCACGGACTTTAAGACGATAGAAAAGCACTAGTGTGGAAACCCATCTGCGTGCAATGGCAGTAAGACCGGCAGAGTGCAAGGGCTTTCCAACACTAAGAGAATAGCAAGGAAGGTCATGTCGATCCCAGTGCAATGTTATAATAACTTGGGGTGCAACGACCATGACAAAGGTTTACTGTTTAAGATGCGCAAGCCAGACTTGAGGCGAGTTGCCATTTTCTAAAGCTGCAAGAGCTTGTATGATCATAGCCTTATCATGAGCACTACGGGCCTTAAGGCGACAGAGAAACCACAAACAGAGGAACATACCGAAGCAACACATTGCACCAAAAATGCCTACCCCCACCCACTCTTTGAAGAAGGAAAAAGCAGAAGATATCCAATCGGTGAATTGACCCAAAGTCACGGGATCGACACGGGTACTGTTCAAGACAGCTATCTGGGTTAGTTGAGACTGGATCATGTCTTCCGCTGCCATGGACCAATTTCCGGCCAAATATTCGCCAATGATGCGGGAGGCATTCCTGGAATCATTAAATCTGACAGAGGTTATGCATAAATGTGCACGTTGGTCAACACAACCCAAAAGCACCAAGTCAGCCAATTCTTCTACCTGAGCTTGGAGTAAATCTATTCTTTGGTTGGCAGCTAAAATCCCTGACAAAATATGTTGATTAATTGTATTTTGGGATTCAAGTATGGTGGAAGTTTGTTGAACAACTTGATTAATGGTGGCAGCAGTTTGTACTTGACTGGCCATGGCCACTCCGGCCGTAACCGCTGCAGCAGCAGACACTGCCACAGCTGTCACTATAGCTGCCGTAATTCCAAAATCCCTGCGGACTCTAAGTAGTTCAACAATGGGGAATTTATCTGGGTCCGCAGTGACTGGGATTGGGACAAAAGTTGGAATTTTCATAACCACTGCCGTAGGCCAGGAGCCGTTCCAACACTCAGACAAAAAGCAGGTAATATTAGAACAATCCAGCATCCCTGACGAGGTGTCATTAGCCAAAAGGAGCAAGAACGGAGATTGGACGCAGACCATTGCAGGGGGCAATGTGGCATTATATAGCAAAGAGTTGAATGAAACAGATGTAAGTCTATTACCTCGTTCATTCTCCTTAACAGTGCCAGAAACATTAGCCAGCCAGCTTTTGACTCCCAGCAATTGAGCCAATGCAGAAATATCAGCTGAAGCCCCCTTCTCATTGGAAATCAGCCATTGAAACCAGGACCAACCTACTCCTGTAGAGGAGTTGGCACTGTTGTTAAAGTTATAAACATACCTCTTAAGAGAGGGGGAAAAGGAGAAACCTTTAGCAACTTGATGTTTCTCCCAAGAATGATCCTGACAAGGCGTAAATGTTGGGGGGAAACCAAGATTAGGAGTACAGTAAGGGGAGGCCTTGAAATGAGTGGCATTGTAAGTACTATTAGAAGAAGGAGGCACTGGGATTAGTACCTTGGAGATAATAGCCAAGGTAGTTATGTTTAAAGCAGAGCTATTTGCGGGGGTCCCTGAACCTGATTGCTTCCCTGAAACTACTTGGCTCAGTACGGCACTGATAATGTTCCCTGAGACCTGACTGGACCGCAATGGGTCCTCCCAGTTAGTCAAATTTTTGGTCTTAAGGCTGATGCAATTAGCGTTTCCAAGGCTGAAACAAAACACTCCTGTGAGATTAACTTGAGATTGATTAAAAATGCTCTCCATGTCCCCTCTAGGAGAGGCACAGGGAGCAGACATCTCACATGAGGTAGAGAAAAGAGTGGGGAGGACACTAGAATTACTATGAACCGGCATCGGCATTGGCCAAGCCCGTGCCACTGCCCACCACTGCATTGGTGTCGTCTGTGCCATCGGCACCAGCACCAGAACCAGAGCACGTAGCAGAGTGAAGATCCTCATCACGGGATTGCTGTGGTATCTCTTGTTGCTGGTCGGTTGATGTCAAGACTCTTCTTGTCAGGCGTTCAGGGACCCACAACGGTTCCGTGCGATCCTGGGGAAAAACACATACAGATCCTCGTGCCCATGTCAGCACGGGGTCGGGGCCGTTCCATTGGCCCGTAAGAACATCCTTCCACTTAACATAGCCAATTACAGAAGGCTGAGGAGACACATGTCTATCGGCCGCAGAGCGACCATGAATATCCAAATTCAAAAAATTAATGGTAAAGAGAGCCAAGGATAGGCGTTCTTTAGGAGTGTGTTCAGCTCCTATTCCCCCTTTTTGTTTTTGTAAAGTTTCCTTTAAGGTGCGATGAGCACGCTCAACAATGCCTTGTCCTTGAGGATTGTAAGGCAGACCATGAGTAAGTTGCACTCCCATGGTAGAACAAAAGGATGTAAATTGTCTTCCAGTATAAGCAGGTCCATTATCAGTCTTAAGGGATGCAGGAGCACCCCATGCTGCCCATGCTTCTAGGCAATGAGTGATAACATTACGTGCCTTTTCTCCCGATAAAGCAGAAGCATGAATAACTCCAGAGCACGTATCAACAGAAACATGTACATACTTGAGGTTACCAAAGTCAGGTATGTGTGTCACATCCATTTGCCAGACAACCAATGGCTTCAATCCCCGTGGATTCACTCCATAAGTAGGGGGATGAAGAAATGTGACACAATGGGGACATTGTAATACTATCTGACGAGCATCCGCTCTTGAAATGGAAAAACGCCTGCGCAGCGTTAAAGCATTAACATGGAAATTCTGGTGAAATAATTTAGCCCCCTCTAAGGAGGAAGCCAAGCATATCAACTGACCTCTAGTGGCTGAGTCCGCACAGGCATTACCCTGTGATAACGGACCAGGAAGAGAGGTATGAGCCCGGATGTGCATTGGATAAAAAGGAGCAGTGCGGCTACAGATAAGCTGTTGAAGCTGATTAAAGTAAGCAGATACATTATGGACATTACTAATAGCTCCCACGGCCTCCAGGACTTTTAGTGCTTGTACCACATAGATGGAGTCCGAAATAAGATTAAAAGGAAAAGAACACTGTTTAAAAACCTCAATAACAATTTGCAGTTCCACCCATTGTGGATTTCCAGGAGCAAATTGATGCTGAACAGGGGGAGAATCATTAATTACATAAGCTCCCATTCCAGACTTGGAACCATCAGTAAAAATATTAACAGCCCCCGGAATTGGATTGGGTGAAGTTACCTTAGGGAAAATGATGGGATGTTCTTTAACAAAATGGAGTAATGGATGGGAAGGGTAATGATTATCAATATCCCCTTGAAACGAGCAACATAGAATAGCCCAGTTGTCTAGAGTAGCACACAAAACATTAAGTTGAGCTTTAGTATAGGGTATAATAAGAGAAGAAGGTGATTGTCCGAAAAATTGAATGCTTTGTTGAATCCCTTTAAGTGCTAACGCTGCAACAGCATCAGGATAGTATTCTAAGGATTTTCCTGGGGATATATGTGGGTGGATCCATAGTAAAGGCCCATCTTGCCACAGTACTCCAGTAGGCTGCCGCATAGTGGCAAGCACACATAACTGGAAAGGTTTATTACTCTGGAGCCTGTATAAAGTAGCATGTTGTATAGCATCTTCTACTGTTATAAGGGCCGCTCTAGCCTCTTTGGTGAGGCTACGAGGAGAAGCAAGATCTGGATCACCCTTAAGGGTAGCATACAAAGGCTGGAGCACACCATTAGGAATGTGTAAATATCCCCTTATCCAATTAATATCTCCCAGCAGTTTTTGAAAATCATTTAGAGTTTGGAGATCCTGAGTTCTTATGGTGATTTTTTGTGGTTTTAATTTGTCATACCCAATTATCGCTCCCAAATACTCAATAGAATTTCCCGTTTGAACCTTTTCAGGTGCAATATGTAGCCCATATTGAGCTAACAGCTTTACTAATTCTTTATAGGCCTCATTAACTGTCTGCTCTAACTTAGCTGCCAATAACACATCATCCATATAATGAATGATCTTGATGGAGGAATACTTATGTCTGAGAGGTGCGAGTGCCTTCCCCACATACATCTGGCACATCGTGGGACTATTAGCCATTCCCTGCGGCAACACTACCCACTCAAACCTTAGATCTGGTTCCTCGTGGTTACACGAGGGAAGGGTGAAGGCAAAACGCTGTGAGTCTTTAGGATGCAAAGGAATAGAAAAGAAACAGTCTTTAATGTCAATAGCAATAATATGCCAGCCCTGAGGAACAGAGGATAGCAAAGGCAGCCCTCTTTGAATGGGCCCCATAAGTTGCATTTGAGCATTAACTGCTCGTAAATCATGCAGTAGGCGCCACTTTCCTGATTTTTTCTTAATAACAAATATGGGAGTATTCCATGGAGAAGTAGAAGGTTGGATGTGACCCAAGTCAAGTTGTTCTTTGACTAGATCATGGGCTGCTGCCAATTTAACCGAGGGAAGAGGCCACTGAGGCACCCAAACAGGCTCCTCGGTGAGCCATGTTATGGGTATTTGAGCCACAGTGGCCCCTAGGAAAAACCCAGACCAAATCTGTTAAGCTTTTGATGACCTTGCACAGGATGTCTACGCCCCTGTAGGTGTTTACCTAGTCCTAGACCTGGCCTATACCCCATATTTTGCATAATCTGTTGAGACACTGGGGAATAGTCATTACTAAGAGTGAACCCCATGTCTGTCATCAGATCACGGCCCCATAAAGAGATAGGTAAATCAAGTACATAAGGCTGAAAGGTGCCATTGTGTCCTTCTGGGTCCTTCCAAGATAGATGTCTACAGCTGATTTGAGGGGCTTGGGCATATCCAAGTCCTCTCAGGGATTGATCAGAAGTCTGCATTGGCCATCCCTTAGACCAGTCCTTAAGGGCTATGATACTACGGTCTGCTCCTGTATCCAGCAATCCCACAATAGATTTACCTTCTATGCTTAATTCCAAAGTGGGGCGATTGCTCATATCTAGTGACAAATAGGCACAATCCCCTCCAGTGGTACCAGCAGGGAAGTGATTATGTAAGCTAGGCAAAATTAGTAATTGAGCAATCCGATCCCCTGGGGAGATAGACACAATGCCCTTTGGAGCCTCCACCATAACCTTTACTGCCCCTACAGTATCAGGGCTAATGACTCCGGGAAAGACATGAAGACCTTGTAAGATAGAGGATGCACGTCCAATTAGCAAACCTACAGTGCCAGGTGGTAAAGGCCCTTTGAACTCAGTTTCCACCAATTGGACTCCCATCTTAGGTGTTAATACGAGTCTGGAGGTGGAACAGAGGTCCAATCCCGCGGCACCTGTAGTGGCTCTCCGCGTCTCATGGGATGGCGCAGAGATGGCCATGTCTCGGGTTCGGGTGTGACATTCTCCACTGCCCCATATATTTGTGGGCCCTGGGGTCGGGGGCCCCTTCGGCCGTTTTTTGGCCCAGCTGAAATAGGCTGTCCATGGATGTCCTTCACTGATCTACACTCTCTTGCCCAATGCTTCCCCTTTTTACATTTAGGACACAGCCCCGGTTGACGAAGGCCATTGGAAGGGCCACCGTGAGGGGGTCCAGTAAAATTGTCTTTTTTGGGACATTCACGTCTGAAATGACCGGGTTGACCACAATGGAAGCATATTCCGGCACCAGGACTGCCCCCTTTTGCAATCCGAAGGACAGCAGCTGCAAGACCTGCGTTAGTTAAAGGTCCTCCAATCTCTCTACACACTTTCATCCATGCTTCTATGCCCTTATTTTTATAAGGAGTGATTGCCGCTTTACATTCCTTGGTGCATTGCTCAAAGACCAATTGCTTGATAAGGGGCATGGCTCTATCAGGATCCCCAAAAATCTTTCCAGCGGCATCCACCATTCTTGCTACAAAATCTGAAAAGGGTTCTGTAGGGCCTTGTAGAATCTTGGTCAAATTACCAGACACCTCTCCTCTATTTGGAAGCGACTTCCATGCCCGAATGCAAATGTTGTTAATTTGATCATATACCTCAGGAGGAAATCCTGTCTGTTGATTTGCAAATCTACCCTGCCCCAAAAGCATATCCTTGTCCCAATGGGGGTGTCCCGCCGCATGGTTTTGGGCGGCCTGCTCTATTGCGCCCTCTAGCATAAATGCTCTCCAGTCCAAATATTTACCCGGGGAAACACAAGCCCGAACAAGGCTAGCCCAATCAGAGGGAGTCATGCAGTATCTAGACAAACTCTCCACCTGAGTTAGTGTGAAGGCGGCATCCACCCCATAAGTGCGCACAGACTCCGCCAGGGTCTTCACAATTTTAAAATCTAAGGGTTCATGGAATCTTCCCCTATTGTCATCCTGAAAAACTGGATAAGCAAGACCCATCTCAGCGTTAACAGCCCTCCACGTTTGAGCATGGAAAGCCCGCCCCGAAACACCTCCACCATACGGCGGTGGATCCGGGGGATCGCTTTTCTTGAGCCCCTGTTTATTTCTGTTCCCTTCTCCTATAGCTAAACTCTCTAGCTGACGAGACAGCCTCCCGAGCTCTTCCTCCTCATCCTCCTCTTCCTCTGACCCACTTTCACATGGGGGTGTGCGCAGCATACTGAGATCTGGATACAATCGTCTCCTCCCCTGTTTCACTCTCCGCACACTCCCATCCTTCTGAGATATCTCACTTCCTGCCGTCTCCGATTTCTCCTCATGTAATTGCTCTAGAACTTCTTGTCCTTTTGTAAGTGCTTCCTGACATCTGCCATCTGTAAGGCAACTACGGACCATTTTCCAAAGGGGTATCACCCCACCCTCTAATATGCCCTGCTCAGAAGCAAAGTCAAGATCTTTGCCTAATTTATCCCAACTAGGTACAGTAAGGCTGCCCGAAAATGCAAACCACGGTGCAGCGATATCTACCTTCTGTAAAAATCTCTGTAAAGTACTATGTTTCACTTCCAGACCCTTAGAACGTAACAGGCCATCTAGGGCCAGAAGAAGCGGACTTGAAGGTGCGGCACCCATGACACAACAACAAAAGAAGCACAAAAAACAAAAGCAAAATGACACAACAAAAGAAACACAGAAAACAAAAGCGAAAGTAGAAGTGAAAGTACACAGTGCAGCTGCTGCCCCGCTTTGGTCGCGGATCCCACTTACTTGGGACTAACCCCGCTTTGGTCGCGGATCCCACTCACCTGGGACTAACTGGTGCACCACCCCTGACTGCTGAAAGTTCTGGTTCCCAGGTTTCGGCACCACTTGTCGCGACCCCTTGCCCGCAAGGAAGACGCAACTCAGGAATCTTCTTTCAGCAGTTTATTCAGGCCCTTGGTAGTTCTTCTTCTCCCTCTCGGATGCCCCTCCCAGCCTTAATAAAGCATCTCAAGCCCCAATGCAAAGCTGCCACGTGGAGATTTCTCATAGGGTGGTGAAAAATCATGTGCCAACTCTCCCAAATAAGGAGTTGTTTGTCACAGACCACAGCGGAGCCAGCGTCATCTTGTAATGGCGACCATAGTCTGCAGAAACAGCAGAAGCGGCTCACCACATTGGCGAATAAAAAAATTTAACATTTTCAAATATGGAATCTGTGAATAATGAGGATTGACTGTATTTGCAGTGCCTTTGCCAAGTTCTATATGTTCAAAGATGAATAAGACTTAACTGTTAATGCTCAACAAGCTTAAAAATTAATCTCAGGGGAGTGAGGTGAACAAAACTAATATAATACAGTGATGACCACTATAATTGAGCTATGAGCAAGAATAAGATTTTTCAGGAAAAGCACATAATTATCTCTTAGTATATATCATGGGATAGTGAGAAGACTAATTGACTTTGAAATCAGGACTTGGCACCAGTTCTGGCTTTGCCCTGAAACAGCTGTGTGATTGTATTCAAGTCCTTTAACATTTTGAGTTTTAGTCTATTCATTAGAGATATGAGGATGGTAATACCTAAATTCCAGACTACTATAGTGACAAAAGAATCCAATACTGAACTTGGAAAATAGTATGTACTCAATCAGTTACTTGGGTTTGCGGGGGGCATGGACAGGGAAGTAATGGTTCACTTTACAGAAGGTGACAATCGGCTGTGTCTTGAAGCATGAGGAAGGTGTCTATGGGTGCACTGTTGTGAGAGTTTTGAGTTCTAAAGCCCTTTGTATTTTTGTACTTTAAATTCCTCTATCTATTCAAGTGAGGTGCTATGAATGTAATAGTTACTCTGTTATTACGTATTGACAGTTTGGTTGGTTGCGTGAGTAAAAGGGGAAGGATATCTTTGGTATCTCTTAGTCACATTTGCGCAGCAACAAATTCTTGGAACATTATATATTATTAGTCTTTGGAGATTTAGTTTGTAGTAATTTAACAGGAGAAATCATGTGCTTCAGCTAGGAGTTATATACTCCCATAAGTTTATTTTGAGTACAAAAGCATGAAAGAAAAATGAAGGTGTGTGTGTGTGTGTGTGAGAGAGAGAGAGAGAGAGAGAGAGAGAGGAGGCAGGAAATCTTAAGGGAGAGATATTTGATTTAACAATATGGATAAATCTTGGCAATGTCATATTAAGTGAAATAGCAATTCTTCCAAGAATATATGCAAAGATATAAATATAATCTGGAGAAATTAGGTGGCTCTGTAACAAAAGGATGAAAGCTAATGTTACTAACATGGGGCCTCAGGATGTGACTTACTAAGAAACTTGTAGCATGGATTTTGTTACATTCTTGCCCAAAATGAATCACTTGAATCCAATCAAAGGGAAACATCAGAAGAACCAAAATGAAGGACATTAATAAAATACCAGGCACTGACATGTTAAATTATCAGACTTTCATAATGGTAAGGTTGTGAGGAGCAAAGAAAGGTTGAGGAAATGTTTAAGATTAAAGAAGACTAAAGAGATAAGACAACTGAGCACAATGTGTAATTCTGGACCGGATTACATACTTGGAAAGCCTCTATTAACAATATGTTGGGACAACTGACAAAACTTAAAAATAGACTATAGATAGTATATAAATATGGTTTCAATGTTAAATTTGATAATTGTGGTTATATAAGAATTTCCTTGTCCTTAGGAAATACACACTGGCATATTGAGAGAGAAAAGAGTCATGATATATATACACACACACACACACACATACATACATACAACCTATTTGCAAGTGATTTGGAAAATATTAATAATATATAAATATATATAACATATACATATATGTAAGTATCAGTAAAGCTATGAGAGAGTTTTTGTATTATCCTTACAATTTTTCTGTAAGTTTGAACTTATTTCAAGGTAAAAATTTTTAAAAAGTTCTATAAAATAAGGCTAAAACATAGAAAAGGAGTACAAATAGTATTGTACCTTTTCATAAATGTAAAAATGTAGAGTAGATTAAATTAGTTATAGTAGTTAGATAGGATGAAACTATAAAAAGAAAGGATGTATGATGCACAGGTTTTAGCATGATGGTGACCATTAATGGTGGTGGTGGGATCACTGTAGAATATTCTTGTTTTTGTTTCAATGATCGTTGGATTCATGGGAGATGATTATTGAAACAAGTAATTAGAAAAAAAAACACAAACCAAATTAAAGAAGTCCGTGCATGGAACCTGGTGAAAATGTCAAGAAACACTTAATGTAGTTAATCTACTTGTTTCATTTGAAGGCAGTAGAAAAAAGGAAAAATAGATAAGTGAGAGAAAGATGAGGGGCAGTAGGAAAGGGAGAAATTGGAAAATCTTAAGTTCTTTTAAGAAAAAAGGAAAAACAAAACTCTAGAGAGAATAAACTGACAAACAAGTGAGGAAAGAATGTGTTTCCTAGAGAAGATAAGAATGGATTAGAAGAGGCTGAGGACTGAGGGCTGGGAAAGCTGAAGCAGAAAAAAGCCTAAGTGGTATTTGTGAACCGTGAGAGGGACACTCTGTCTCCACAGAAGAGTGTCAGCCAAAGGGCTGGATTCCAGGAAAGGGTGATGTGGTTAAACAGCACACCAAGGGCTGGCCTAATGCAAGTCTAACACTTACACAGCTGGGGTTTTCCAATAACTTGGAGTGTTGTGGTCACTTCTGGCTTCTTCAATACTCCAGGCTATTAATTAGGAGGAACCACTAGATTAACCCATGGCCATAATCACCTATGATGAGGACTCTATGTGCAGCTGCTTGTTGTAGGTAATTGAGGGGACTCCTCTGGGAGCTGCCATCTTGTTTTAGCCTCCTGGTGTACAGCGTGGGAATGATGCATGTAGGGAGCAGGGAAGGAAAACTGGGCTTTACAAAGTGCACAGCACTTATCAAGGAAACTTTGTTTCTGATTGCTGTTGCAGTCTCTTGTTGTACATTGGTGACTGACCAGTGAATGACTAGCCTTGTCAGAAGTAAAATGAGCAGAACATTTTAGAAATGTTTAAGTTGTCTGAAGCATGGCAAAGTGTGTTCAGTCCTTCTTGTTTTGCCCTTTGACCTTTGGTGACAGCAACACCACAAATAAAACCAATAAAAGGAAGTGCCTCTGTTAGAAGGGTATAGGGAGATCCCTATTCATCTGGTGATTCAGTTCAGTGATGGGGGAAATAAGACATTCTGTGACTTGGTTTTTGCCTGCCTCACTAGGCTTTTCTGTAACTGTTCCTAATCTTAGTATGTTCCTGTTGTACTGAGCTAATCCCAGTTTGTGGTGAGCCGCTTCTGCCGTTTATGCAAATTATGGTCGCCATTACAAGATGGCGCTGGCTCCGCTGTGGTCTGTGACAAACAACTCCTTATTTGGGAGAGTTGGCGCATGACTTTTCATCACCCTATGAGAAAGCTCCACGTGGCTGCTTTGCATTGGGGCTTGAGATGCTTTATTAAGGCTGGGAGGGGCATCCGAGAGAGAGAAGAAGAACTATCAAGGGCCTGAAATAAACTACTGAAAGAAGATTCCTGAGTGTTGCGTCTTCCTTGCGGGCAAG
>NW_025999928.1:3026900-3031817 GCF_001458135.2 Marmota marmota marmota
ATATATATATATATATATATATATATATATATATATATATATATATATATATCAGAATTCATTGTGGTATATTTGAACGTGGACCTAGCATAACTTAGTAAATTTTGTTCCCCATTACTTCCTCATGCCCTTCCTCTCAATCCCCTTCTTCTAGTCTATTGATCTCTGTTCTATTTTCCTGAGATACATCACCATTTTACCCAACTTTCCTCCTCTCTTTTTAGTTTCCACATAGGAGAGAGAACATTTAACCTTCAACTTTCTGAATTTGGCTTATTTCATTTAGCATAATGTTCTTCAGTTCCATCCATTTGCCCATAAATGACATGAATTCATTCTTCTTTATGGCTGAGTAAAACTCCATTGTATATATCAACCACTTATCCAATCTATTGAGGGGCACCCAGGCTGGTTCCAAATTATGGAATAATTTGGCTATTGTGAATTGCATTGCTACAAGCATTTGTATGTAAATGCATACATATTTATATTGTCATGTCTTTCCGATGGATTGACTCTCTTATCATCAGTCTTTTCTGTCTTAAAGTCTATTTTGTTTGCTATTAGTATAGGACTCCAACTCTATTTTGGTTACTTCTTGTATGGTATATTTTTTTAAATCTGTGCTGCTATAATAATACCTGGTACTGAGTAATTTCTAAAGACCATATATTTATTTTCTCATAGTTTTGGAGGCTAGGAAGTCCAAGATCAAGGCAGGCACCAGCAGGTTTTAGTGGTTGATGAGGGCCTGCTCTCTCCACATTCAGGTTGATGTCTTGTTGCTGCAATCTCCAGTGTGTGGGGGACTTTGTGTCTTTATATGGTAAACAGACAAGTGATCCAAATCCCACATAAAGCCTCTTTTATAAGGAACTTAATCCCATTTGTGATGGAAGAACCTGCATGGTCTAATGACCTCTTAAAGGCTCCATTTCTTAATACTATCACATTGGCAACATGAAGGGAACATATTCAAACCATAGCACCATCTTTTTACTTTTAACCCATGTCTTTGAATCTATATATAGATTATAGTCTATATTTATAGACTTAGATCAGTTTTAAAAGAAAATCCAATTTGTCAATATCTGCCTTTGGGAGTGTTTAATCCATTTACATTTAATATGATTACTCATAAAGGCAGGATTCATTCCTGTCATTTTTTTGCTTTTTATGTATCTTATATCCTTTTTGCTCATCTGGTTCTTCATTATTGCTTTCCTTTGTGTCAAATAGATATATTTTTAGCATAACATTTTAATTCTTTTGCTATTTTTTTTACTATATTCTTGAGTTAGTTTTTGACATTTGCTCTGGGGATTACATAAAATATAACTTACTGTTAACATAATAATATAGTTTTAATTAATAACCACTAAAGTTCTATAGCATATAAAGCTTTGCTAATGGGCTGTATTTAATGTAAAAAAAAGATATATTGTTAAACATTGTATATTGTATAAAGGTATATTGTATATTTTTTTATTATTAAATTTTTTAAAGGTTTCTCATATTATTGTATGTCAAGCCATGTGTCTCTTAATTTAGTTGAGGAGACAACACGTATGTGAAAAGTCAAATTCAGTGAAATCTTTAAATACTAATCCAAGGCAATGAGAGATGTGAGTAATATCTCTAAACAGGAAATACATAGTATCTTAATTACAGGATAAGATGAGTTGATATGAGACCCATGACCCTAGTTAGTCAATGGAAACTTCATGGAATAGGAATTTAACCTTAGTTTTTGTGCAGATGCACAAACTCTTTGAGAATAAATGGTAACTCACCAAGCTAACTCTCCATTTCAGTGAAATGGGGCTGAGGCCTTCTACTCACTTCTGTATCCACAGTACCTACAACATTGCTTAATATATTGTAGATGCTCAGGCTGGGAATGTAGCTTAGTGATAGAGCACTTAGCTAGTATTATGAGGCCTTGGGTTCAATTCAAACATTAGGGAAAAAATTGCATTGTAGATGCTCAGTAAATATAAAATACTCCAATGAATGAATTTGGTTGAATAAATAAGTTAGGTGTGGAATTGGCAATTTGAAAGAGAGAGCATACATTCTGGAACATCAAGTTTGGACCATATGATACGTAATCAGTGAGGGAGGAACAGCTATTAAGTCATTTGAGTAATAGTTGGCTTCTTGCAAGGGGAGTTCAATTGTTGTTATCATTAGACTATTGTTATTATTTCTGTAACTTTTGAGAATCAGGGAATGCCACATTGAGCTCAGTAAAGTCGGTACATCTATATGCATTCTTTTCAGAGAGTTCAAAGCAGGGAAGTATAAGAACACTGTGAGTTTGTCTATTTCAGTGATGGAAAAACAGGGTAGCAGAGATTCTGCAAGTATTGATAAGAGAGAGAATAGGAAAAGAGTATGGGAAATGTTGCTTTGAAACAAACATCTAAAATGGCTTTATTTTTATTTTTCTGTCTTTGATGCTCCCTGCAGTCAATGACAGAAAATTATAATAGTTCTAACATGTATCACATGAACCAAAACAAAATTTTTAGTGGAACTGAAAATCAAGTGCTTTACCACTGAGCTACATTCCCAGACCTTTTTATTTTTTATTTTGAGATAGGGTCTTAAGTTGCTAAGGCTAGCCTTGGAATTGTGCCTGCCTCAGCCTCCTGAGTAGCTGGAATTATAGGAATACACCACTGTGCCTGGTTTATGAACAGAATTATTTTTAAGGATTTAAACATTTTTATGTTAACTTTTGTCATGAGCAAGCTATGGTCATTAACATATACCAAATATATTTGTATCTTTCCACAATGTCAGAATTTATTGAATAAGAATAAATTCTCAGGTTACACCACTTTCATTGGTTCACTGAATACTTGTGGGTTACTTGGTAGTCATAAATCAGGTAATCACAAGTTATTTTATTCTAATCCTAATTTCTATATAACATTTGAAGTCACATGTCATACTAATACAATTTCATATATAACAGAAAGAATAAGAAAAGGGCTAAGACAGCCACAAAGGTTCAGGTGGCTGAACTGAAAGCAAAGGCACAGAGCAGATGTGAATGCAAAGAGTCATTGTAATTGGTTAGATAAGATGCAGAACCAGCCAAGAATTTGTTCATGGTGCAAAGCTGTCAAAGTATAGGAATTTACTCTCGGTCCAGGTCCAGATGAAACAGCAGTTTCAGAGTATCAGCTCAGAGTGTCAACTTGAGATGTCATCTTGGAGTGGGCCATGTGTGGTAGCTATGAGTAGGAGAAGTCATGCTCTGCTGAAGCCTGAGGATAGAGATTTAGAGGTTTGTTGCTATAGCAATTTTCTTTGGCAAAGTTTGTGAGGAGTCACCAGGTAATAGGGGCAGGGTGCCATGGTGTCCAGTCTCAGGGTACTCCTCCTTTTATGGACCTGGAGTGAGGGGTTTGCTTCATTTGGTGGCCTGGTGTATTTGGTAAGCTCATAGTTTTTATAATTTGAGTTTGATAATTTGATAATTCCACAGGTGTTATTTTTATTAGTGTGATTAATTTATTTATCAATTTTCTATGCAAATGGTGTTTTTTTTTTTTTTTTGTAATTGGACAAACAAGGTATAGAGTCATTCTATCTCAGCACTTAAACTCAAAATGGAATAGCTTATGGCAAACTACCTACCACTTTTTAAAAGGAGTAATACAGGCTTAGACATAGTCTGAGAACTACTAGTCTATACATCGTAAGCAAGGAATAGCCTGTGAATCTTTTTTTTTTGCAGTGGAGTGGGGCACCAGGGATTGAACTCAGAAGTACCCAACCACTGTGCCACGTATCCATCCCTATTTTGTATTCTTTAGAGACAGGGTCTCATTGAGTTGTTTAGTACCTCACTTTTGCTGAGCTGGTTTTAAACCCATGATCCTCCCACCTCAGCCTCCTGAGCCACGGGATTACAGGGATGCGTCACTGCGCCCAGCTACTGTAAATCTTTGATTTTTTTGTCTTTTTTTTATTGGTTGTTCAAAATATTACAAAGCTCATGACATATCATCTTTCATACATTTGACTCAAGTGGGTTATGAACTCCCATTTTTACCCCAAATACAAATTGCAGAATAACATTGGTTACACATTCACATTTTTCCATAATGGCATATTAGTGACTGTTGTATTCTGCTACCTTTCCAATCCCCTACTATCGCCCCTCCCCTCCCCTCCCATTTTCCCTCTCTACCTCATCTGCTGTTGTTCAATTCTCTCCCTTGTTTCCCCCCCTTTCCCCTCACAACCTCTTATATGTGATTTTGTGTAACATTGAGGGTCTCCTATCATTTCCATATGATTTCCCTTCTCTCTCCCTTTCTCTCCCCCCACTCGTCTCTGTTTAATGTTAATCTTTTACTCATGCTCTTCCTCCCTGTTCTGTTCTTAGTTGCTCTCTTTATATCAAGGAAGACATTTGGCATTTTTTTTAAGGATTGGCTAGCTTCGCTTAGCATAATCTGCTCTAATGCCATCCATTTCCCTGCAAATTCCATGATTTTGTCATTTTTTAGTGCTGCATAATACTCCATTGTGTATAAATGCCACATTTTTTTTATCCATTCATCTATTGAAGGGCATCTAGGTTGGTTCCACAGTCTAGCTATTGTGAATTGTGCTTCTATGATCATTGATGTGGCAGTATCCCTATAGTACGCTCTTTTAAGATCCTCAGGGAATAGTCCGAGAAGGGCGATAGCTGGGTCAAATGGTGGATCCATTCCCAGCTTTCCCAGGAATCTCCATACTGCTTTCCAAATTGGCCTCACCAATTTGCAGTCCCACCAGCAATGTACAAGTGTACCCTTTTCCCCACATCCTCGCCAGCACTTATTGTTGTTTGACTTCATAATGGCTGCAAATCTTACTGGAGTAAGATGGTATCTTAGGGTGATCTTGATT
>NW_025999928.1:3035361-3040322 GCF_001458135.2 Marmota marmota marmota
GTCGCCAGCAGGCGGGCGGTCTCTAGCCGCCCAGGTCGCACGGGCAGTGGGCGTGTGGTCACCGTTGGGCGGGCGGTCTCCAGCCGCCCAGTCGCGCGGGCAGCGGGCGGGCGGTCGGTCGCCGCGGGCGGGCGATCTCTAGCCGCTCATTCGCAAGGGCCTGGCCTCTCGTCCCCTGGCTTCTCCTGCTAGCCCTGGTTTCTCCTGCTAGCCCGGCCTTCCCCTGTGTGATGCCTCTCGGCAGTTCAAACTGTCCTCTGGCCGTGCAATTTGCTGGGTGTGGAAGGTGGCTATTGGGAACCCCGGCACCCTATTGTTTTGTTTTTTTCCGCTTGCCCCTCCCCCAGCGCTGGCTAGACAGGTTTCGTTTTCGCCGCTGATGGGAGGGGGAGTTGAAGGTCAGGTGTCTCTACCTTTCCCTGTGTCTCTATGCAGGCTCGTTCTGATAATCCCTCCCCCGGAAAGCCTGGGAGAGATTTTATGCGAATTCCCCGCTGTATGGGAGATGGGCTGAGTAACACACACCTGTTTTATTGTTGCAATCTGTCGGAGAGTGGCGGTGGTGACGTCAGCTCTCCAAGATGATGGCCGCTGGCTTCCTTGGTGGACTTTGTGTTGTGGGAGATAGAACTGGACCGCTTCCTTCCCCGTCTCAAATCCCGAACTCAGCCCGAAGCTCAGTGAGTGCACAGCCGGCAGGATTCCACAGAATCCGTAGCACTGTTTCTCTCTGCTTGCTGGTCGCTTCTCGACGTCACCCCGCCGTCTGTAGCCGCGGGGCGGGCCGCGCGATGGGCGGCGGATCAGTCAGCCTGGAACTCCGGTCGCACAGTTGGCTCGTGTTAGAGATTCAATAACCGGTCCTCGGTGCTGGAAATCCTTCCTCTAGGTTTCAGTGCACCCCTATTTTGCTGTAAATTCCTAACAAGATAGCTTTTTGTCGCTGTAACTCGTTATTCACCTGCGCAGTGACGCGGTACATGGGGTGTGATGCACTCTATTCATGGCCATCTTGGAGAGCTCCCAATCTTTGATTTTTTACCTTAGGAAACTTGCACCATTGTTCTATTTCTTGGTCATTAGTGAAAGGAGTCTAGCTTTGAGTGTGAGGTTAAATTTGTGTTAGCTGTACTTGTAGAGCCAGTAGAGGGAGCAATGTACCTATCCTTTGGTTTCCGTGACAGCAATATGTTGACCTGAGAATAGAAAGGATACTACTCAAATAATCTAGATAACTGAGACTAATTTATTTAGGGAAAAAAGAATATGAGACTATGATTTGGGTTTTTGGCTATCATGATTTCTTGTTAAAATATTAGCAGAGTTCTATAATTGCTCCATTACCACTAGGAAATGTGAATGAGGGTGCTCCTTAAGGACTATTCTTCCATTTTTCTTCCTTTAGCAAAAAAGTGATTTAAGCATTTTGTACCAAGTTCACATAAAGCTGGCCTGAATAAACTCATAAACTGGATTAGATTCTCAGGATCTAAGATCACTTGCATGACGGGCTAAGCAGTTTTGCTTATCCTTGAGACCTTTGATGTGGCTGCAGAGTGGGAGCTGGGATGAGTTCTTTCCCCCTGACTCATCAGTTCCCATTGCACTAGTCTTCAGTGTCCTTCCCGCACTATCTCCATTGCTGACTTAGCAGAGACAGGACCCCTCCTCTTCTGTCTCACCTAACTTGCTCCCACAGTGTTATTCTTCTTTAGCAACAGAGCTGTGGGTTGATCAAAAGATACAGAACCCTTGCCTTGACACTGCCACCCTCTTCTGCAACTGTGGGTTTGTGCAGAATTTGCTTGTTCTTTATCCACTGGATTCTCCCTCTCTTTCTTGTTACTGGGTCATAGGCTTATGTGGGATTGCCTTCACATATCTCTTGGTATGGAAGTAAATGCTTTAGCAATGTCATCAGCCCATCTTTGCTAGCATTTCTTTTGGCACTGATTCCTTTGACAATCACTACTTGTCTTGTGATAGCTCTTTTATTTATTGAATAGGTTTAAATTGTTCCATTTCATGTAGCATTTTTTTCTTGTTTATAGTGTCTCTATCCAGCTTGATGGTACATCAATACCTGTGGCTGGAAAAAAATATATATTTTTGGCCTAGGATCCCGGTCTTCCACATAAGAATCAGAATCTTTTTCATTTGCCTAAAACTTTTAGAAGAAAATTCCATAAATTAAATGCCAATCAGCAATTTTCCTCTTCACCCTTTAGAATTGAAAATGGATAAAGGACGTAAGCATAAGGTTTTGGGGAAAAGAAAAAAGAATTTGTGTTATTTGTGATTCCACTTATTTCCTCCTTTCCCCTGACAGGTTATGGTAAATAAATATCCAACTTTTCAGAATAAATCTGGGTTGAAAAGTAAGTAAACTCTGTTTTGTTTTGTTCTTGTTTTCTCTTCAGCATTTTTTTTTAAACAATGTTGGAGATTGAATCCAAGGGTACTTTGCCACGGAGTTACATTCCAGTCCTTTTTGTTTTTCATTTTCAGATAAGGTCTCCCTAAGTTTCCCAGGGTCTTGCTTAATTGTGGAGGCTTGCCTGGAACTTGCAGTCTTTCTGCCTCAACCTTCTGAGTTGCTGAATTTACAGGTGTATGCCACTGCATGTGTATTCTTTGATATTTTTAAGTTTTGCCTTTTGGTCTCCATATCCCCCATTACCATAGGGGGAGCACACACTCTGTCAGTTCAAAATCTGTCCTGTTTGTTTTATATAGAATTCTCAGAAGAGAGAATTCAAGTGAAAGCTCAAACTAATCACTCTCACATGACATGCTTTGTGAAGGAGACTAACTGTTGGTCATTTAAAAATTTTTTTTGGTATTAGGGATGTTTCAAACCCAAGGGTGCTTTACCTAAACCACATCCCATCCTTTTCACTTTTATTTTTATTTTTAACTTGGAGACAGGTTCTTGTTAAGTTGCTGAAGCTCTCACTAAATTACCCAGGTTCACTTTGAACTTGATTTACTTTCGTTAGCCTCCTGAATTGCTAGGATCATATGTTTGTGCCACAGCGCCCAGTCCATTTGTTTTGTCATAGACCATTTTATTTTGTTATGGTCTTTCTTTTTGTCTCATGTTTTCAGTCCTGCCTTTCCTTTAAAAAGAGTCTCCTTTCTTGACTTTGTTTTGGGTTTAATTTTTGCTCAATTTTTTTTTTCTAATTTGTTTTGGTTTGGAAGTTATGTTCTGTCTTTTTAAATTTATTTTTTATTGAAATATAATATTTGTACATCTTTATGGTGTCATGAGCCATCTGTGGGCTGTGTGTGTGAGCTATGCACATTAGAGCTATATGAAGGGACAGGTCTGGCATTGCATGCTGATTGGGCTGTGTGACGCAAGTGCTCTGCGTCCTCTTGCTCTGCCTGTGATTCCCATATAGCACCTGAGATGGGTGTAACTTGCCAAGATGTTAGTCAATCTGCTGACCACAAGACATCACAAAGCAAGACTCCACCTTTGAAACATTATCCCCTGCCTTATTTGGTGAAGAACATTCCATCAAATCTCCTTTGTGTGTACCCCCTATAAAAATAAAGAGATTCTGGGTGCACATTCTCTTTCCCAGTTGACCCTTAAGGTCGAAGAGCTGTCCTACCCTCAATCTGAGAAACTCATTTCCATGTGTTACATGAAAACACATGTATCTTTATTTTATTTTCTTCGCAGTTTTCTTATCTTAATCTTGCAGCCAGCTCTTTTGAACCCAGCTCATCTAGTCAACGTGGGCAGATGGCGAGATTATGGGATATGTTATGTTAATTCAATACATGCATACACTGTGTAATAATAAAATCAGAGTAATATGCATTTTCACCTCTTCCACCATTAATCATTTTTACGTTTTGAGAATTTTGTAATCTTTTCTAGTAATTTTGAAATACATCGTAGTTTTTAACCAAAAAACCCTAATGTGCAAAAGAAGTAATTCCACCATTCTAACTTCTTTCCAACTCTGACCCCTACTGTCCTTCCCAGTCTCCAGTGAACACTATTTCATTCCATTCCTCTACAAGACTGACTTAATTAGTTTCCACGAATGAGTGAGAACATATGGTCTTTGTCTTTCTGTGTCTGGATTATTTTACTTAACATAGTGTCCTCCAGTTTGATCCATAATGCTACAAATGACGTGGATTACATTCTTTTTTATGGCCAAATAGTATTCCTCTGTGTAAATATAATATTTTCTTTTTCCCTTCACTTACTAAAGGGCATCTGGGTTGATTCCCTATTTTAGTTATTATGATGAGTGCTGCAGTACACATGGGAGTACAAGTATCTTTTCAGTGTATTGACTTCATCTCCTTTGGATATGTATACCAGTAGTAGAATTGCTGAATCACATGGTAATTTTATTTTTAATTTATTGGAGGGACCTCCATACTGTTTTCTATGGTGGCTGTACTAATTTATATACTCACTGACAGCAATAAGAGTTCCTTTTTTTCCCCTGCAGTCTCACTAGCATTTAGTGCCCCAACGGCTTACATTAATCAATGTCCTATTATTCTCTCACAGAGTATAAAGATATTAGAATGTTTAAACTCTATTTAGTTCTTTTCCACCTTATAAATTATTGCAGTTGTCTTTTATTTCTAGAATGTTTTCCTTTACAAAATAGACAATTATTATTATTATTTTGGACAGTGATTTGTTTAGATTTACTCACCTATCTACTAGTCTGTGCTCATGATGTTTGAATATTTAGCTAATTCTCCTGCCTGAAGTACAGTCCTGTGATATTTCCGTTTACTTGAAAATGTCCTTATTGTACCTCACACTCTAAAAATTTTATATTAACATATATTAATTATACAAATTAATGGGGTTCAGTGGGATATTTCAACATTTGCACGTAGCATGTACTTATGAAATCAGAGTAATTAGTATTTCCTTCTCCTTATCATTTTCTTATAGTTGAATTGAGCTCCTG
>NW_025999929.1:0-24024 GCF_001458135.2 Marmota marmota marmota
CTGTGGCTGGCCTTGAACTTGTGATACTCCTGCCTCTGCTTCCTAAATGTCTAGGATTACAGGTATGTGATACTATGCTCAGTTGATAATTTGTTCCTGACACAGGTATATACATTGTGAAATATTAACTACAAACTAATTAACATCCATAACCGCACATAATTACATTTGTCAAAAAGTTTCTAAACTTTCATACCCTATCAAACAGGATAAGTGATTTAGTTTACATTGATACAGATATGGCCATAGAATTATAATCATTCTAATTATACATGGTGACATAATGCCTTTGAACTTTTCATGTATTTGGAGATATTTAGAAAAGCAATGACTTCTAGTGAGTTCTTCAAACATTAGATCTGGCTTATTAACAATTAAGCACAACTAGGAAGAAAAATAAATTTAGATATCCTCTATTTACATCAAGCAATGACTCTTTATCTGAACAAAAACTTAATTCACCTTCAGGAGCTAAATCCATTTCAAAGAGTCATATTATATTCTTCTATTTTCCATATATTTATAACAACTAACCTACTTGAAAGTTTTTACCTTCTATGAGAATTCAAAAGAAAATAACATCTGGAAAAAGATTTTGAAGACTCTTAAATAGTTATCTAGAAAAACTGACATGAAAATCATCAGAAGTTTTAAGCTTCTTCTTTTTAAAAACATGGCATACTTTTTAAAAGTAACTTGTCATAGCTGATTTGTGCCCATGTTAGCAACTCTTCTAAAATTACTGTTAAAATAGTCTAACAGGAGAGTTTTTCCTATAGAAATAATCCATATTACTTCTGTAGAAAGTGTCAACAGGGCTATGGATGAAGCTCAGTGGTAGAGAACTTGCCTAGCAGGTCGAAGGCCTTGGAGTTTAACTCCCAACACTGCAAAAAAACAAAAGGAAGAAAGGAAAAAGAGAGGGGGCACAAGGGGAGAGAAAGGAATTAGTCATTAAAACAAAAGGGCAAGTGGTACAAATATAAATATATAATGTACTAGCTCTTTAAAAATTTTACAGAACTTTAGCATTTTAGTTACATCAAACTGGGTGATATTATGACTGTATAGAATGTCACATAATATGTTCTGTCTTGGACTGGCCTGAAACAAACCAATGGGCGGGTGACCTAGAGAGGACTTCTCCCAGGCTTGATTGGGACAGGCTTGAACCTGTGGTGCTTTAGGATTCACAGCATAGTGAAGGAGCCAAGACTTCTCTGACAGGCAGTGTGAGAGTGCTAGGCCCCTGGGAGCCCATGTCTGGGGCTCCCCATGTCAATGCCTGCAGCCATCTCCCCCACCTGATGGTTCACAATAGTCTGCTGTGTTGCCCAAAGGCCTGAGTGTCCACAGCCTGTTTTGGCATGGCTGGGCATGGTGTGGTTGTGGAGTGAATAGCCAAAGTAGCCTTAGCATGATGGGGGGCAAGAGCTGCCTCTCAGCCATACTTGGGGGTGGTCTTGGGAAAAGTAAGCAGGGTTATGATGTGTGTTGTGTGAAGACATGGAAACACACCCTAGTCCTTATGGCCATCGGTGGGGGTTGGTGATATATACAGCTATTGGATTTTTTGTTGTTTTCTTGTTTTTGCAGAGAAGTTATCAGTCTGTGAGAAGCAGATGTTACATGAGAAGAGAAAAAAGCTTGCTCTAAAACTTTCTGGACTAATTGAAGAAAAATATGAACTACTTGAAAAAGTTAGCTTTGTTCAGAAACAGAATGAAGGTTAGAGTCATCTTTAAATGATGCCATTTTGGAGAAGGAATCAATAGAAGCAGAAAATTTGGAGGCAACATATGGAAATCTGGATAGGTCCATATCTAAACTTGAGGAAGAAATACTCCTTCTAGTAAAAGAGCTAAAAGTAGACAAAAACTACACATTCACAATAGCATGAATTGATGGTGGATATATCAAAAAGGATTAAGTTCCTAGAAGATGAATCAAAATCCCTCAGATCACAAATAACTGAAGATAAAACAACCTTGAGACTATTTCAAATGAATGAGGACAGATTTAAGGTAGCAATAAAAGAGGTTTTGAATCAAAATTCCCAACTTCAGGAAAGTCAGAAACAGCTTTTATATGAAGCTGAAGTATGGAAAAAAAAAGTGAATGACCTTAATAAACAGAAAACAACACTTGAAGACTCCAAAGTACATGCAAAACAAGTTCTAAGAGATAAAGAAAATCACATTAATTCTCTGACTGAACACTTGCTGCCGATGAAAGATTGGGCTTCTGTGCTTGGAGAAGTCCTAACAGATGATGGTAATGTGGAATTGGAAATGAAGAGTGTTGGTGCTCACTTAGAGGATCAGCCAAAAGGAGATTTGAAAGAATGGTTTTATGCTGCTGAGTTTAATGCCTTTTTAAAACCTTACAAGGAGAAAAAAATCAATGTTTACTTTGTTTTCTGAATTAATTGAAACAAAGGAAGACCTTATAGAATATATTAAAAATCTTGACAGGACAAGCATCTTTGTGGTCAAAAAAATACACAAATTTAAAAGTGAGAATCGGCGGAATCTTCAGCAGAAACTTAATGTCATTATTGAACTATATCAAGAAAATAATATGATGAAACTCCAAAGAAATTAATAGGAGAGAAAATTACCAGGCAGAGCTAGAAGAGAAACTTTCCAAAATGGTGGAAAACATCAGCCATGCAAGTGAACAGCTGGAGACCTATAGAAAGCAAGTCAAAGACCTTGAAGAAGAATTGCAGAGAACCATTCATTCTTATCAGGGGCCCATTATGTACTATGAGAAAAAAGCACATGATAATGTGTTGGCAGCTCAGAGTGCTGAAAGATACCTCAATGATTTAAGGAAACAAAATGCTCACGACAGACAAAACTTAAAATGAGTTTAAATTTAAACTTGTAGAAAATGATCCTTCTGCAATTGATGATTCAAATACAGTCTTTGGCAGAGAGAATTCCCCAAATGCCCCCCGCCCCCGCCATTGGGTCAACCTTCATCTGAGATGAAAGCTCCACTTTTGGAAAAGAAGGGTCCACTGAGACTCTCACCTTTGCTTCCAAAGGCAGGAGGAAGAGATTCAAGAAGCCCAGAGATTATCAGTGAAAGAAGATTACCAATGAAAGGAGATTATCAATGAAAGATTATCAATTAAAGAAGAGACTCAGACTATGATGGGATAACTGATCCTCAGAGAGTGCCTTATAACATTGGGCCCCTGTTACCTCCATGGGAACAGAACCCTAAGATGATGATGGCTCCACCAGGCCAACCATATTCTGATCCACGTCTTCCTCTACCATGGCAAGATGTATGTTATTGTAATTATGGTGGACCATCTGGACCAGATGAATTCAGAAGTTCTACTATGCTGCCTTTGGATAAAATGGATGGACCTATGTCTCCAGAAATGGAATACAGTAGAAATGATACCAAAGTTGATCTTAGTAATTCCCATGTGCCTGATTCATCTGTCCCTGTTGAAAATGAAGCAACTGCCTCTGGCTTTGCTTTCTCACCTTTCCCTCCAATCAGAGGTCCATTGTTTCCAGTGGATCCAAGGAGTCAGCTCATGAGAAGAGGACCTTTTTTTCTCCATCTCCTCCAGAAAACATGTGTGGAACATCTTGAGAATACTTTCCACCAGGCCCACCAACCCTTCCATTCCCAATGGGACTGTGGTGTTTTCCTCATTATCTCCCCCCAAGAGCTGGATTTCTTCCCCTGACTCCCACCCCTGCATTCTGAAAGTAGAAGTGACTTCCCTTCAGGGTTGATTCCACCTTCAAATAAGCCTGCTACTGAACATACAGAAGCACAACAAGAATCCTGACAATATTTTTTATCTGCCTTCAAAAATAATGTATCCCTCGTTTTTAGTTTAACTAACTGCTTTTACTCAAGTGATTACACTTTTGCTCCAATTGAAACTTAATGGAATTACAATTCTTAGAATAGTATTTTGTAAATAAAGATAGCTTAAATATGAATCTTATGAGTCAGTTATTTCCATTGTATTTTATTCTAGATAGTGTAACTTAATTTGATTAATTTACATAAGCAACAATGGGAATATTATATACATAATATTTTTGTCAGGATATTTTAAAATCTAAACAAAGCTTGTGCCTTTATACAACTAAATATACTTATTATGATTGTAGCAAATGTGAAAATAACTTTATGCTTAGCGAAAGATTTTAATTGATTTAAAGTCTTGTTTGGATTGATGATGATAGTAATAGAAATCAACTAATTTTATCATAAAAGAAGAATAACTATAGCATACTAAGAATATACAAGAAAACACAACTATGTCATGTAAACAGGAGACTTCAAATATAAAAAAGATTCTAGTTCTCAGAAAAATTTTTGAAATGGAAACCACATTTTAAGTTCACTCAGTCCCCATTGTCCCGTATACCCTTTATTTTATGCCCATTTTCATAAAATTAAAAATTGTATTCTGCTTTGGGCTAGGTCCCCTTTTTTATTTTTGTATTGAGAGGCATGTCTAGAGGGTATGATGTGCTCATTCAGTGAAGACTTGTGTGGTAGAATGGGGAACTCCGTGGGTTAAAATTATATTCCAATAAGGACAAAATGGTACAAAAGCACAGGTTGTATATGCAGGGACTTATCTGTCTTTAAATAAGTAGGCTTGTCCATAGTGGCAAAACAGAGTAATAAATGAGAAATGTAAGCAGATACATTTTTAGATCAACAGGCAGTAGCCAGATAAACTCAGAATGAGTATCAGTGAAAATATGAAGAAAGAAGTAGGGATGAAATGAGGGAAATGGGTAACATGCATTTGCCAAAGTGCATTAGAATGTAGGCCTCAAGGATTTTCAGATTCCCACATAGGGGCCAAGAAGGGTGTACAGTGAGAACATTTAATGACATTGACATGAGCTTATTGGGAAGAAATGGAAAAATCTTCATTAATGATTGTGCATTTTGATGGAAAAAAAATCCATGAGATTTTACAGCACTTGAAAATAAAAGATAAAGGGATCTCACAGCTGTATCTGTGTGGGCATTATTCTCTATCAGAGGTCCAGGAATCTTGGTTTGGGTATACATATGAGCAAGGAAGATGGGGGACATATGATGCTGTGAAAGATTTGAAGGGTTAATAAAAAGAGATATTAAATTGGAATCCAAATGAGGGGATAACACAGCTATAGAAATATATGGAACAGGTTTAGCTATATATTAAGAATCTGTAACAATGTTTAAAGGAGTAGAAAATATTCTCAGTGCTAGATAATGGTGGGTAATTCAGCTTTGTGAGGAGAGATTTGAGGCAGGATTCTGTTGTTTCTTTAACAATTGGAAAAATAAGGAGAAAGTATTTGGGCATCAATTGTAATTTCTAATTTATTTATTAAAAAAACATATTGATGAAGATTAATCCCCATTATTTTAAATTTAATTTACTTATTTAATCATAAAATAAGAATATAAGAAAAATGTGATTAGCAGTATTAATTATCTCTTCTCTGTTGAAAAATTTTAGAAACAATGGATATTATATTACATTATAGACATTTTTTAGAAATAAAGATTTTATTTTCTGGCCATCTAGAAAAATTAGTGAGTTAGAATTTTAAAGACATCTATATTTGTATTTAATGTGGTTGCACTAAACAGTGGATCATTTCCTGACACAGTATTATCTTGGGGGTGAAATTAGCTATGGATACCACTGAACCTGTACTTGTGTGGACACTTGCACTCTGCCCTTTGGTGACTGTTTATGGTACCACTTCTCTGAAGTGTCACTTCACAATACATAGAAATAAACTGTGAACTATACATTCCCTCCCCCTGACTCCTGCACATTCTGATCCTTGTTCTTGTTCCTCTAGGTCCTTGGTTTGTTGCCTCCTTGTGCCTGAGAGCCTCGTGCTGAATGTGCATTGCCACCAGCCATTTGCTAGTATATCTCATACTTGGCTGGTGTGTGATCTTCAGCTGGTCCCCAAATGATGCACTACTCAATGGAATTTATCTGATGGACTCACACGCATAGAACTTGAACTCTAGTAGAGAGGGGCTGGGGATTAAAGGGAGGATTGAAGGAGTGATATATGGATGTTCTTCTGTCTGCCAGTTGCATTCTTATTTTCTGCCTTAATCAGCTTTCTATTGCTGTGACAGTGAAACTGGAATATTTACACTTCTGCTGGCAGGTGGAGTCTGCACAAGTTGCAGGCCTCTAAGCTGAGAATTATTGCACTTCTTAATGGTGGGCCATGCCCTCCCATGCTGCAGCAGACCACAGCCTCACACTATCCATTTCTACTGCTTTCTACATTCTTGTTTTCTGAATTGAAAAATCAAATCCACATACAAGGATGAATAGGATTTATTGAAGAATAGAAACAAGAATGGTACTCAACCACTTGTGAGAGGGGAACCAGTGAAAGGTTTTCTGTCCCCCTGTGCTAGTGTAGGGGAGTGTACAACACTTGGGTCAATGCTATGGTTCCATACTTACGCCAATTAGGGTTTGAACAAAATATCAATTCTGTTCTTCCAAACTTACAGTAACTAGGGTTAGAAAAAGTACTAATGTTATTGCTTAGCCCTAAATCCCATTCATGTTTTCCTTACTTCCATTTTCTCTTGGCCTCTTCTCCTGGCAAGAGGTTGAGATAGTGAATCCCATAGACTCAGTGGGTGGGGCAGGGGGTGCTGAGGTTCTGTACCTGCAGCCCTGCCTAAAGAGGGATCTGCCCTGGGCCAGTTTGAGTTGGTTGTTGCTGGGATGACAGGTCAGTGTGCCTTGGCTCTCCTGTGGGGCTAGCCAACTGTGTCTCATGCTATACTCACCAATGGTTTCAACCCACCTAGTGCTGCCATTCTATCACTGTTTCTCCATTTCACTGCTAGGCTGCAGCTTCCCTGCAGGGACCATGGGTCTGAGTGCACAGCTTGGCAGCCGGGGACCCATGTCAATGGTCACCTTATATAAATGATGTAGATGGAGTGTAGACTAGGAGATGGAAAATGGTGGAATGGAAGAAAACTGCATTCTAGGCTGTGATGTGCCTCAGGACCAAAGTAATGGTGTACAGCTTCTCAGGATGGTCTGCGAAGAAGGGATTTTATTAACATTTCGTATCAGACACTCAAAATGGCTTAAGGACTCAGAAATTTTGGTACAATAAGAAAAAATGAGGGACTAAATCAGTCATGACCTGGCTGCCCTATGAGTGCCTCTAGTGCTAATTCACCACAAATAGAGGGAGGGGGAACAGAGTTTGGGTTCAGAAAAGCCTGAGATGGTAAAAAATGCTGGCTGATCTTAGCTCATGCAGAGACTTCAGTGTGTGCTGGAGCTTGAAAAGTATGCTCTGTGTCTCAGATGGCCTCTGGGAACAGAAGCAGGAGCCATCTCTGGGTGAGATCACTGCCCTGGTTACTATAGGTCTTAGGATACTTGGGGAAAAAATAAGACCACAGCTGCAATATCTCAGCTGACACATAGAGTGACCAAGGAGAGGTCAATTGAGCGAAATAGGCACAGAGTGTACTTCACCCTGTTTGATTGAAGTAAGAAGGGAAAAGAGGAGATCAACTCATTTGTCTTTTGTGTCTGGTGGTTCATGTGACCAGCTGAAGTGGGCTGGGAGTCTGAGCTGGCAGGGTGAACACCTCAGGGGCTAAACCCATGAATGCTGTGCTCATGGGCAGCAGTCAGTGGAGGATTGGCCCCTCTGCCCCACAATTGGTTTTCTCCTGAGGACCAGACCCACATCAGAGATGAGCTACTGTCTACCCTAGGTCTTAGTCAATCTAATCCCTCCCAGGTGGCACCACTAAAACAAAGCCCATTAGGTCTGATCCAGCTTCACCTAATGGAACTCCTCTCACAGAGTGCTGTAGAAGTGGTACCCTGAGCATATCCAAATTGAGTACCCCAACTGCATACCAGTGTTCCAAACTGAGGTGAATGGAGAAAATTCTACTGACAGTACTAAATAACTCCACCCACCTCATACTAATGAGAAGGAAAGCTGAGTTGTGTATCAAAACACCTCAATCTCAATCCATTACACCTGGCAACTCAGAGAGCAACACAAAGACAGAATGGTGTTAACACCTCCCACTCCTTGCTCTGCCAGTACTTAACTCAAGAAGAAATGGAAACAAAGACACTAGGGCATAGAAAAGTGACCACCGATTCCAATCAAATATTTTAACCACCTCAGTGAAGATAGTTTCTTCATTCTACACTAAGATGTTGAGATTTCTAAATTTTCATTATTTTTCATTTGTTTTTTTTCTCTCTCACACACAAAAATAGTAGTGGGTACATGTGTGCATTCTCATGTGAATTCTGGCTATGCCGATTGGTTCAAGGACATACACTTATTTCTTCCCTCATTTTTAGCATTTTTAAATGTACCTATTGTTTCCTAGCATTCTCCTGTAGGTTCTTGGGTTTTTGGATTATATATTTTGGTTTACTTTTGTACTAGTGATCTTTGTTTTTGTTTTTTCCTCTTGTTTCTGTTTGTCTCTTCTTATACTAAGGACCAAATTCTGTTGCTCTTTCCCTCTTTCTCAATATCTTGCTTATTCTATTTTCCCCCTCCTTCCATAGAAAGAGAATATGCTGTATCTCTTCTGAATTCTCTGTTCACATTTTGAAAATGAAGACTCTTTGTAACTTCCTAAAATGATTTATTTTCATATAATCAACTGTATATTTACCATCCTTCAGAACGAATGGGATTATATCACCACTGATCCCACTATTAATGATAATACAGTCATTACTAGTGGGATGATATAGTTGAAACCTGTGGTTTGCTTTACTAAACCCAGGTGTAGTTCATGGTGATTGATTTTATTGTTCATAATTGCTGAATCCACCATTCCGGTATATTGGTTGTAATTAATGTTCCAGAGTTCTCCATTTAGACAGCTGGTAGGAACTCTCAGGAATCTTTGGATGAACAGTGATAGAGAAATGAGTTCAAATTGTTATGGTAGAGTAGGCAAAGAATCCAGGGAGAATGATCTAAGAAAGAAAGAAGTCCAGTGGCAGGTGGCCTGAGGCAAAGCTGCATCTGGTTGCTGGTGAGGTCAGCAGGAGTGATCTCTCCTGACTTGCTTGCTAACTTCTAATAGGGTGTCATTTTTTTAGGGATATGACTTCATATTGACAGGATGGACACTAACTCCCTCTGCAATACTCCCTGATGGTTTGACCTTGAGTTCTGACCTATGCAGCCTGACTGGTCATAGACCATAGTCAATCAGAGTGTCCTGGGAGGATGGTTTCTTCTGATTGGCCAGATTTCAGTCATGTGACCTTCTACCTCCCAGATGCCTTTGGAACATCTCACCATTTTTTCTGGTGGAGATGCCTTGAGCAGGGTTCAGGGTGGAGATGCTGTATCCTCTGTGCTGTGCCCATTCCTGCTGACATCCCACACTCCACTGTCTCCTGTTCACAGAGGAATTCATGGCAGCACTTCTTCCCTTCATACATGTGTTTCACCACCACAGTGTAGTAATATTTCCTGTGGGAAGGTTGAATTTGGCTTTTGCTCCTGGCTCAAAGGCCTCCACCTTGTGTTATGTGACATTAGTTATTCAGTCAACAAATAATCATTGAGCACTTGTTCTTTGTAATTCATCATTACTTCCTGGATTCAGGAATCCTGAGGAATGATGATGTCCCTCCTCTCAAGGAACTGAGACCTTAGTGGGACTACTACAAATTTGGGGAGTCAAAAGCAGATGGGTGAGTCCATGTGAGAAAAGGTCATAAATAATCTAAGAGCATATATATAAGTGCACAGAGGTAGATCAAGTCAGAGACTATGAGGAGGTCACAATGGGAAGTAAGGGACAGGTCATATGTCCATCAGAGGAAGAGTGTCCCAGGCAGAAGCTAGCTATTTCAATGCTCCAGATACAGAAACAAATACAGTCTTCCCAGAAAATTCTTTCTTTTAAAAAGCCAGATGGTAAATATTGAAGCTTTTGAGGGCCATATGCTCTTTGTGGCAATTGCTCAACTCTGTCACTGTCATTGAAAAACAGGCATTGAAAACCCCTAGGTATGAATGTGCTCCAACAATGATTTTTTTAAAGGACACTGAATTAGAAATTTCATATCATTTATCTTATCATCATTTAGTGTTCCTTTTGGTGATTTTAAGTAGAAAATCTTAGCTGGAAGGCCTGAAAATACCAGTGGAAAGCCCATTTTGGCCCAAAGCCTGTGATGTGCACACTCCTATTTGCAGAGGTGTGGTAAGGTGGCAGGTGAAATAGCAGAGCAGTAGGGAGGAAAGCAGCTGGAGATGTGCTCAGCAAGAGAAACATGGCACACCCTGAAAAGGCCTGCATGGATTTTCAGAACCTACAGTGATTCTGGACAGTAGGTGTCACCCACTGAGTTTTCCAGGGAATTAGCTCTGTCTGAGCAAGGAGCAGAAGCGAGATTCCAGGCCTAACCTAAAGTTTACTATGGGCCTTGAGGGAATCCCTTCCCTTCTCTGGGCTTCTGCTTTCTCATCAACACTGGGTCACTGGGGGAAGGTGATCTCCAGTAAGCCTCTTGGCTCTGACTGGCTGTCATTGGTCTTTGCACATTTCTTTACAGCTCAGTGTGACCTCCAGCACTCCATTGTGCTGACAGCAATCTGATGCTCCCAGGATGCTGCTGTCCTGATCTGAGTACACAATCAGACAATATTGGGTCTGGATCCTTCCCCCATGCTGGCTTCTGAGGAAACACAGGGCAGAAGATCTGAGCTGTGTCTGTGAGTAATATCCAGAACTCTGTGTTCCTGTGGCATACCCCACTGCTACCCTTGCTCCCACCATCAATATCCTTTGAGCTGCTTGTGACCCCTGCTCTCCCATCCCTTTCAGTTATGATTTGGCCTCTGGAAGGGAAGTGCAGGAGGCTCCATGGAGGGAAGAGAGGTGAGAAAGCTGAGAAGATGCTTTTTAATTTGAATCCGTCCTGTTTATTGATTCTTGAATTTACTTCTTGGAATGTAGGAGTCTCCTTAAGGAAGTCAAATCTTAGGCTGATGTAGTGAAGATTTGGGCCTACTTTTTCTTCTATTAGGCACAGGGTCTCTGTTCTAGTGCCTAAGTTTTGATCCATTTTCGGTTGAGTTTTGTGCGGAGTGAGAGAAAGGGCTTTACTTTCTTTTTATTTTATGTGGCTTTCCAATATTTGCCCTGCACCATTTGTTGAATAGGCTTTTATTTTTCTTTAATGAATGTTTTTGGTGCCTTTGTCTAGTATGAGATAACTGTGTTTTTTGTGTATGTTTCTGTGTCTTCAATTCTGTACCACTCATTGGTCTATGTGTCATTTTGATGATGATACAATGCTGTTTTTGTTACTGTGGCTCTGTAGTACAGTTTAAGCTATACTTTTATGTGTCTTACTTCACTCTTCTTGCTAAGGATTGCTTTGGGTATTCTGTGTCTCTTATTTTTCCACTTGAATATCATGGGTGCTTTTTCTATTTCTGTGAAGAATTGTCTTTGGGATTTTCATATGAATTGCATTTTCATATGAATTGCACACAAAATTCATATGAATTATTTAGCTGAATGGGCCCTGTTCCATAATGGGAATTTTATAGCCTTTGCCTTAATTGTCCAGAGCTTTTGGATAGGGGCCTGGCTTTTCCTAATCCCCAGAACTATCTCTGTGTCCTCTTCACATGGTCCTGTTATTACTGGCTGTGAGCGTGATTTGTGCAGATGGTGGTGTACTGTAAGCTCATACTACATTTATTTTGTGTCCTCTTCCTTAGCACTTAACAAGGTGCTGGGAGTTGGTCTGAAAAATAACCATAAACTTTATGATCATACAGTTAGAAAAACCCAGGGGTGGTAGGCGATGATAGTATGAAGAGAAACCAATTCCTCCTAGGGAAACACATGCACACTCAAACTTCATTTTAGTAAAACAATATACTGCACACCAAAATCAAGCAATTCTGGATGGATTTCATAGAGTTAAAAAATGAGGGGAAAACAGAACTAGAAGATAAAATTGAATAGTTTTTGAATTTCTGCTTGGGAGCCAGTTCTTACTGTCAGATCACACTGTGCTCTTGCTGGGGATCATGAATATCACATGAAGTGAGAGATGTACAAACACATCGCCAGTTACTTATCTTGTTGTGACACAGCACATTTCCTTAGTCTTTTATGAGAGAAAAATTACACATTTCCTTTAAATATTGCTCCTAATATATGCTGTGCTAAGGCTGTTCTGCCTCAGCCATTAAAAACCTGGGCTTTGTGCAGAGGGATCCAGATTCTTAGAAAAAGGCTAAGCAGCAGAGAGACAACAAATCAGTTGTCAGAACAGAACTCCACAGTGACTATAAATGTTGAGTGATCACTTCTGGTTCTGTGTTTTTAGTATCTGTTCTGCCTCTCCACCTGGTGGTCTTTAACTGATAAGCTGGCTTTTGATATTGGCCTGCATGAGGACCCCACAGGTGAGGACTTGGGGATGGTGGAGAGCCTGGCTCGGGTTGGATTGAATGATTGTATGAGACACCATGGAAGATGCATTAGAGCAATGTCCTTGTGGGTAGAGTCAGGATAAAGTGTTTTCTTCTCGACATTTTGATAGAGGGAGGAAGTGTGAATTTTTCCTAATGGCAATCCCCATGTAATTAGTTGGATATTCAAGCTAGGTTTCAAACTCTATTCTTCCATGAGTTTGGAGGGGAAAACTAGTACTTACTATTCAGCTCACTGAGTGTTAATTATCATATTTTGCACTGGTTAGTTTATAAAATATCACCACATGTCTCTCATTTTAATCAGTTTTTAAGTATACACAAGTAAGGTACTCAATGTCAACATTCAAACAAAAAGTAGAGAATGAAAACTTCCTTCATTTCCCTGCTCATAAGGAATTGTGCTGAATTGGATATTTGTTAAGGAGATATGCATTTCCATGTTTTTTGAAACAAAAAAGGATATGTCTTAACACACTTATACTTTTGGAAAATCAAAATAAGATAACTCTTCTCAGTCCTCTGAGGACTTTAGACTTATTTGATAAACCTCTGTGCAGTATGGCTCTTTGCTTTTATTCAAAGAGTATGCATGGTTTTGAATTGAAAAGTCATGAGACCAACTAGAAAAAAAGGAATGGAAATAGTCCAAATTTGTTCCTTTCATAGGAGGATTCAGTTCATCCTCTCACTCCTTCCCAAAATGCTTTCTGCTGGGTTGTGTGTGTAGCTCTATGGTGGAGCACTTGCCCACTGTGAAATGCCCTGGGGTTCAGTTCCTGGTGCTGCAAAAATAAGTAAAGCAGAACAACAGCAAACAGGGCTGGAGCACTTGCCTAGCTTGTGTGAGGTACTGGGTTAAAATCTCAGAACCACTTTTAAATAAATAAATGAAATGAAGGCTCATTGGCAAGCAAATAAATAAAAAACAACAGCAAACATTTTCTGGAATGCTGCTGCACAGTAGGGTGGTGAGTATTGGTAACAGTTATATATGGTATATTTCAACAAGCTGGAAGAAAAGGCCCCACATGTTTTCACCATATATAAAGGGGGAAATGTTTAAAGAGGTAGGTGTCTTTAACTTAATTTAACCATTGTGCCTTATTTGGTGTATGAAAACATTACATGGTACTCTATACATACGTACCATTTTTACATTTTATATATCAGTTAGTGACCAATTTAAAATATTTTCCAAATTCTCTGAAGTTTTATAAACAAAAAATGATTAAAAAGTTATTTATGAATCAATAACTTCTCAGAATCCTAGGCATTCTCATTTTTATTTCACTTTCTGTAGCTTCAGTAGTACTTCTGTATATTTTCTAGGGTTTTGGTATTCTTGTTTAATATATTTTGGAACACTATTAAATGAAAATCAGAGTCAAGTTTGCTCTTCAGCAGACACACAAGACAGGTTCTGGAACTTGTGTTCCTATGATAAGATGTTTGGATGACACAGTCAGTCCCTCTCCCTGCATCAGATCCCTTGTGATACTCTGCACCCCACCCCATAGATCTACTTTTTTTGAATTAATGGATTCTTTATTGTATTTATTATTTATTGTCCACTTCTCTTCATCAGAATGACACCCATAAGACAGGAGATTATTTTTCTTATTTATTGATGTGTCCTAAGATACGTGAAGTAGTGGTTGGCAAATAGTAGGTACAATATAAATGCTTGTGTGAGTAAATGCAAAACTACCTACAACTCTAAAATGTGGATCTGGTGGTTAAAGATAAGGAATTCTGCCAGGTGATCTGCAAGTGAGAGTGATTGTGTAAGAAAAGCATCATGAGGCACAGGCTACATATTGACTATAAGGATACTTCAGAAATAATGTTGGATTATTCCTTCATTCACTCATGAAAAATTAATTTTATTGAGTGCATACAATATGTTACTTGGAGCTGGGAAAACCATGACAGCTGCCCCTGAAGGACAGGAGATTTTCTACTCAGGGGCAAGTCTTCTGTGATAAAGGTCAAGGTAAAGTGTTGATCCCCATCTGTGCTACTCTTTTCCTTGGCTCTGGGTGTAGATTTAAATGAGGAAACACATAGAAAATAAAATCTATTTTTCTTAACAAATAAGATAACTGGGACTCAGGTGTTTCTTAAAGTAGAAACTATTTTGCTTTCCATCTTCTCCCAAAGCAGTAGATTTCTGGGCTCATCAATCAACTAACAATGTGAGTTGGGGGTGGAGACAGTGCATTCATCACTGGGTCAGTTCCCTCACTCCAAAGGCAGGTGGCTACAGACTCCTTAGGCCCCACCCTGTAGCAACTGAAACTGCAGGCAGCAATGCTACCAAGAGCACCTTCACAGTGGATGATCTGGTGACACAGGGGACACCAGGACTCTCCTGGGGTCTAGACTGACAGAGACCCTAGACCAGGTAAATGCTGCCTGTGCCTGCATTATCTGCTGGGCCCTGGCCAGGCACCCTCAGCTACTGGGAGAACAGAAACAAAGTTGCTGGCAGGGACAAGAATGTAAGCCAGGGAAACTGAGACTCTCATTGTTGCAAAGCAGATTTCCCTGACATTTACCTGCATATTGCTGTTTTTCCCCAGGGGTGACCAATACCAACCTAAGGTGAAAAAGTTTGTTATTGTCTGGTTGTGCAACAAAGGAAGGAGAAGCACAGGCCTAACCTTGTGTCTCCTATTTTTTTCTTTTAAAAATTCTCTTGTGCTGCTGGGATGGAATCCTGGGCCTCACACATGCCAGGCAAGTGCTCTGCCCCTGAGCTCTACCCTGGTGACATCTTCTCTTTCTTTATGCACCATTCAATTGTCAGTAGCTGTGCTGGTTCTTACTTCCAGTGCATCCAGAACGTGGCCTCCACTCCATTCCTCCATTGCTCTGGCCTCCCTGGCCAAGATGTGGTCTCTCCTGGTTGCTAGGAGGGCTCCTGGCTTCTCCCATCTATAGACTCCTATCTGTAGGAAAAGACAAGTGGAGGGTATACTTCCAATCCTTTCCTTTTTAAATTAAGCACTGCCACTACTAAAGCTTGAATCTGGAATGACCCCTACAAGCCCAGGTGGGAAAGCTTTGGTCACAACCACAGTTGCTATTGGGATGTGGGATCTTTAAGGGGTGGGGGCTAGTGAAGGGTTTCCTGTTAGGGGCCTGTTTAAGGGGACTGAAGAACCCTGGCCTCTTCATTTCCCACTCTCTGCTTCCCAGACACCATGAAGTGAGTCACTTGCCCACATGCACTCCCAGAGTGATATGTGTTTTCACCACATGCCCAAGAGCAACAGGTCAACCAACCGTGGACTGAAGTCTGCAAACAGTCAGCCAGAATATACCTTTGTCTTTCTAAGCTGATTATCTCAGATATTTGTCACAGTAATGGAAAGCAATGCAAGTACAAAGCAGGGGAGGGGACCACAGTGAAAAAAGTGTAACAATGAAAAATTGTGTGAAACACCATAGAACCAAGTCAGGAACAGCACTTTGCCAGCATCTCACATGGTTGCATCCTAGCCCTAGTCTCTCCTCCCTCTAGAAGTAACCAGACCCACGGCCCACATACTCAAAGACTAAAACACCCCAGACACCACTTGGTATGTCTTGGTGCAAGTCTTGGTCTAAAGATTCCCCACCATGTGTGTCTTTTCCTTGGACTCTCTTTGTTACAGTGGCAGGTCCTGTGACAAATGGAGGTCCTCACCTCTGGATTCTGCTAATTCATATTTAGAATATAGTCCACCCTTTCTTTCTCTTGCCTTCATATCTCTTGCAAAATGGCAGCTAGATGTAGAGACCCATTAAGAGTGACCTGTGATTCTGAAAAATGTTCTGAATTTTAATGTATATATTGGGACCTGAGAGAAATAACATTAGAAACAAAATCACAATGCTGATGTCCACCAATTGAAACTCACCAGGCTGTCACCTGTGGTCAAAGTTAGTTTATTTAGATTTCTGGTGGCTCCACAGCCACACAGAAGCATCTCAGAAAGACTCATGGAGCAGTGCCCCTTAGTGGATTCTGGCTTCTATTCAATGACTCCAAGATGTGAATCAGGACAGGGTCAAGAAATGAGTCAGCTTGGTGATTGGGCATCTGAACTACTTTTGTCTCAGGGGTGGGAAGATTACTGGAGAGTAACAGTCCATGTTGGTAAAGAGGCAGCTGTCACTCATGTTAGAAAAAGGATGAACTCAGTGATTCTTGTGGCCTCAGAGTCAGTCTCCACATAGATTTCCATTTGACAATCATGTGGTCCTGCCTGAGGTTTTCATTCTATTAGCAGTGCTTGTGTTGACTTGGGGAGATCATGGACGAGCCACCTATTGTCAGGAAATTCATTTCCCTTTCTCAGTTCCTCTCAGGGTCTAGATGAAAACAGCACTGGTTTTATTTTATCCATGGGCATTTTGCTGAAAGCTTTGAGTTTCAGTGAGAGGAGGTTTATACCTAGTAAGCTACATGATATTTAGATAGGAGGAATCTTCCAAAAGCTCATGTGTGAGACAATACGGTCAGAGGTGAAATGTTTATATCATGAGAGCTGTAACATAATCAGTGGATTAATTAATTTAGTGGGTTAATAATTTGAAGGGGTTAATTGGTGATAATTATAGGTGAGTAGGATGTATGCAGGTCATTGGAGGTGTACCCGTTTGTTTATATTTTTGTCCCTGGCCAGTGAAGCTCCCTCTATCCCTCTCTCTCCTGGTGGCCATGAGCTGAGAAGCATTTCTCCACCTTCCACCATGATGTTCTGCCTCACCTCAGGCCCAGAGTGATGGAGTCGGCCAGGCATGGACTGAAGCACTGAAACCATGAGCTGAAACAAGTTTTTCCTCCTCCAGGTATTTTCTTGGGTATTTTGGTGACAGTGATGGAAAGCCAACTAACAGAGTGGATAAGAGAGCAACCAGGAAATTTGTGTACTGGAGTGCTCAGCTGAGCATCATGCTTGAGGGATCAGCATCTGTCATTCTTTGGGGAGACAGATGATCTGAGGCAGGTCTAGGAAGAGGCAGTTCCAGGGGTACACCTGAGGGGAGGAAATGATGAGGCTGCAGCCTAGGCAGGAAGCTGGCAGAGAAGAGTGAGTGGGGAAGCCGAGTTCTGCCTCTTGATCATGCCCACTTCTCTGCCTGCTGCGTGGTTTTTCTAGGAGAAATGGAAAGGAATGGTGAGCTGTCAAAACCAGTCCTGGCTCTCCCAGTCACTTGGTCAGATGCCTCAGGGCTTCCTTTTGTGAGGGATGCCCATGACCTCACTCTGGCCAGTGGAGTCCTAGGAATGGTCTTATATGTTGTCAAACTAGGAATATAAAGAGGCTGCTTCCTAAATGGCCATTTTCCCTTTGTTCTTGGCAAACCTGGGGTAGGTAATGCCTGGTGTCATCCTTCCAGGTTTTGATCTAAACTTCTCAGCATTTTCAGAACTTACTTAGTTGGGAATGTGGTTCTTTGTAACCCAAAGCATCCCCATCACAGTGCCAGAGACAACTGGACTTTCTGAGGTGGCAACACACCTGGCCATGGAGTCTGGAGAGGTATGGGAAGCTGGGGGAGGAGCTGTACTGGGGGTGGGTAAAGAAAAAGAAAACCTTGTTAGAATCTTCCATGGGGTATGTTGACAGTTAATGTCAAGGTCTGGGTCTTGAGACAGAGGCAACAGCCTATGAGGATGCAGGCAGAACCCTGGCCCAAGGATGTGGGTTATGTCACAGGAGAGGAATCCAGCAAGTGATCAGGGATTCTTGGTAAACAGGGACTAATTGTTCTCCATGTTTTCAGATATTGCTGTTAAGAGTTGGAGAGATCAGGGCCTGGCTGTGTTTCTGCACTTCCAAGCCCTGGCAGGAAAATAAACCACATCCCTTGTAATTGTACCACCACAGCCCATTCCTCATAGGATATTTTCTTTCTCTTCTTCTGTGCCTTTTTTTTCTTTTTTTTTCTTTGCATTTTTCAATATTCCAAATGCAGCTGTCACCACACTCTCTAAGAACCTGTACATCAGCAGAGTGGCCTGCAGGAGAGATAGAATCTGTGCAAGTAGGAGGAGAAGGGCATGGAGATGTAGGATGCAGGGTTAGTACAGTGGATCAGGAAGCACAGGCCTCATGATGAGTCAGAGTTCAAGGGTGCGGAGGAGGCCTGGGAGGACCCTTGGTCTGCTAACCCCTCTCTCTTTTAAAATATCTACATCTAGTGAATTTAAAGCAGGAACAGTTGTGGGGAAAGTGAGTAACAGAGTTGCCCATTTTTTCAGAACCAGGGATGAATTGGGCCTTGGAGCCAGATCTACTCTGACATGGCCATGTCAGAAAGCAAAGTGAGTTGCAGGGTCTTGGTCCTGTCCATTGGATGCTCTCATGAGCCTTCAGGTTAAGTAGAGGAGGGATTGAGACAGAATGAGAGTGCTGAACAAGGATGCAGCCTTGGGCAAACCGATCAGGTCATCATCTCCCCGGTGCTCCTAGGAGGGGCTTCATGTCTATTGGACTATAGGTCCAGAAGGGGTCAATTTAGTTCCAACTGGACACATGCATCTGCTTGGTGGGGACAACCTTGTCACCAGGTGATCTCTGCTGCAAGGTTCCTGTATTCTTGGGATGGGCATGGCAATGACTGGAGACTTCTAGGCCACTCCAGGGCTATGGAACAGGATGATGTGAAAGCTAACACTGAATATCTCTGAAAACCTTGGAAGTCTCTTAGGTATTCTCATCTCATCATCATGTCCCTCTTCAAGACTAGGTAAATCAGGGCAAATAAACCTCATGCTACCAGGTTTTAGAAGAACACTCCTTAAAGGAGAACACACCTTTATGCAGAGCTGAGCAGGAATCTGAAGACAAATAAAAAAGGAAGGCAGAGATGCCAGGCTTCCTCCTCATTTGTGCCAACATAATTAGCAGCTTCCAATTCTGTGATGGGAACCTGCACACTCCCTTGGCTGGAATACTCCTTCTGTCATTTTCTATCTGTGTCATCTTGGTTGAGTGAGTTCTCTCTGTTTAGAAGTTTTATATGAAAAAATGGATGCAAAACTGTGCCATTCCATCAGATAATGCTGAGGACCCAAGGAGCATTATGCCTCGGAGCAACACTTGGAACACTGGGAGTGTACTTAAGACTTGTTCTTCCCCAGGACCCACTGATTCTGTAGCCAAATTCCAGATTCTCCCTACTCTGAAAGATAGTCAGGAGCACATCTGGATTCAGAAGTGTCTCAGTACCCCAGAGGAAGACCTCAGCTGCTGGTTCTTCCCCCTCCATGAGCTTTCTCATCAGATGACATCAGAATGATTGACTGTGGTGTGGGCAACTCAGAACCTTTAGATAGAAATGTGAAGCCAAGACACAAGCATGTCACTGATGCACAGAAAGAGGCATCAGGTGACACTCAGGATTGTGATGGGGACGTGCAGTACACGACAAATGGTTGAATGCTTGGTGGGACAGAAAGGATAGGGATGTGGACAGAGAATCAGCAGATCATTACTGTACACAGAATCAGCTACAAGTGTCAGATCTTATAATTTTGTGCAGAATCCCACAGGTATGCTGGGGCTCAGTCTGTCAGTAAAAGAACAGTATGAACAGGAGGACAGTAAAGGAACCCTAGGAGTTTAAGGAAAGTTAGGACGTTTAGGAAGAGCTCCCTCCACCAGACTTGGTGTTGATTCTGGAATGAAGACAAAGATAACGGGAGTCTTGTATGTTCAGAATAGTATGCTTGAGCCTGGTGTCCTATCACATGGAGGCTGAGGCAGAAATTCAAAGCCAGATTCACACATGCATATTTTTAAAATAAAGCTGGAGTCAGATGGAGTGGCGGTGTGTGAAGGAGAAGCAGATCTAAAAAAGCAACTTGACATTTTGGACAAAGTGGCCCAAAGTCACTTGGGAATAGAGGGGGTCTTATGGACAGTTGGAGGTAAATTAATGATCCCACTAGGTGGGCTAGGGCACTGTTACTCAAGTTGGTGGAACCCTTACTTTTCTGTATTTTATTAAAACTGTGCAATAGAAAAACCTTCTAGAAAGAGCACATGCCCTTATGATCATTAACAGAAAGTTGAAGTGCACAGTCATGTGCCACATTAGGTTGCAGGCACTCCTGGAAGGCTTCTGTCCCCTTGCCTGACCACAGCCTCTAAAGTCTTCACTTACTGACTCAGGCAGTGGCTTCCTGTGTCACTCTGTTTCCACACTGCCCAGTGCTGCTCACTAATGTCACATCTGAGTTTTACCTGATTCAGATTTAATGTACATTCTTCCATGTCTGATTTTGCTGGATGTGGCTTCATCCTGTCAGTCATGGTGGATAGTGTGCCTTTGGGTGGACATGCCAAGGTGGTCATCTGTCTGCTGCAAGGTTCTGCTTGGGTCATCATCAGGCCCAGGGACTCTTCCCCATGCCATGGCACTGTAGTGGAGACCTTGAACATGTGTCCCCTTGGCATTTTTGCTGAGGATACACCAAAGGTGCATTGCTGGAACCCAGAATCTCCATAACTTCAATTACATTAGACAAACTGCTCTTCACAGACCTGGCCTCACCTACATGCTCCATGGAGTTGGTGGGTTCCCATCACTTCATATCCTCACCAATGCTTGTGAGGAGCTTCTATGCTCACTCAGGTCCCTGCAATTTTCCAGAGGCTTCCCTGCATCCATGGAGGCCAGGATAAAGGTTCAGCCTCCTCAGGCAGCAGTAGGGACAGTGTGTCCTATCTACTCAGCAGGCTGGTCCTGAGAATGGCTTAGAAAAGCATCCCTGGAATTCACATCTTGGCTGACCTTCTTGCCAACTGTGCAATCATGGGAGATTTAATTAATTTCCCTATGCCTCCATGTCCTTGGGTGTGGAGCATGGGTGAGAACATGTGCCTTCCTGGGCCATCTTGACGATTAATAAGTGAAGGCTTCAGAACATTTGGAAGGAGGCAAGTATGCTGTAAGGGATCCATATCTGTGAGCCAGAACTTGAGCTGTCCTAGAGCACAGTGATGACTGTGTTCTACAAATGGCTTAGAAGACAGAAATGGGGTTTGTTCCACATCACTGGTAGAGCTCAGTGTGTTGAGGTGTGTCATCTCTCAGGGAGGAATAGGCATCAGCCTTTCCAAGCTGAGTCCAGATGAAGGAGTTGGCTGTTTTCAAGAACCTGTGTTCATCTGCTATTCATCACAGTGACAAAAATGCCCCAAAATAACAATTTACAAGAGGAAAACTTTTTTTGGGCTCATGGGTTCACAGGTCTCAGTCCATGGTTGCCCCAGCTCTATTGCTCTGGGCCTAAGAGTGAGGCAGACCATAATAAGTTCAAATTCATTTTAAATCTTCTGATCACATCAGGAAGAAGTTCCAGGGTAGTCCTGGGAATCCTGAGCCACTAATGTGTGGGTATTTTTGGGGGGAAAAAGGAGAAAGTTGGCCCTGCCCAGAGCCACCAGAGCCCATGTCTGCACAGAATGTACCATCAATGTTTGTCTTCATTGGCTATGATTGTCTTATTCCTGGCCAGCATCTGAGGGCTGTGGCTGGGTGTCATCCATGGGGCATGTGTCTCTGCAGCTACTCTAAGGTGAAATCCAATGGAGTCACATCAGCCCTTGAAAATTCATAAGAAGCCTGGTGAGCAAGGGCCTGCATACCTAACCTTGGGCAACTGACCTAGTGATGCTCAGCGTGTGACAAAAGACATGTGTGTAAACTCAGGTCATGATACATTCTTAGATACTTACTTTTTTTTATTTAGCTCACACATCATTAAATGCACCCTTTTAAAGCAATCCTCTCTCCCACCTCAAGGTATGCATCCTGTGCACAGCCCCAAAGGTCTTAGCCATCACCCCCCTCTAGTTTGACTATAAAGTCACTGATTTTCAAACTGTGTGCTGTGAACTCTAGTCAGGAGAGGTACTTCCTAGTTTGGGGGCCTGAAGGAGGCTCTGAGCTTTATACTACTACCTGCTGTTACTCTTTTCTGCCTGCACAGTTCCTTTTGATTTGCTTTTATGCATCGGGATTCTTTTTAAATTTTGGGTTTGAAAATCTATGTTTTACAATTTTTAGGAAAAAGGTTAAAAAGTTCTGGCTCAGGCAGTTTGATTGTTTTTGAGGTTGCTTCTAGTTTAACATTCCCTGGTTATCTATACCCATTTTCTTACCTGCATGATAACATACATTCTGCCTGATAACCCCTCATACAATCTATGAGATATGTTGTAATCCCACAATCCCAGGCCCAGGGCTGGGCAAATCAGTGAGTGAGCTCTGGGCTAAGTACTGCCAATGTGTAAGAAAGGGAAGGGACAGAGAAAGATTTTCAGTATATTGTAATAGGTCATCAGTGACATATCACTAAACATGTTGTATCCTACACTGGGCCTTGCATTTTAGCAAACTTTCTTTTTCCTAAGAACAAACAAGCAAACAAGTAATCAAGTGTGCCCTCATTGCTGGTGGTCATGACAATGAGAGACAAAAATGCCTTTTATGCCTGAGGGTTGTGAGCAAGGCCAGCAGGCTCCATTAGCTCCTCCTCCATTGTCCCAAGTGTCATCCTTTTCATGTCTCTCAGGATTTTGCCACCTGGCCTGTCCCTCTCCATCACTGGACCCTGCTCTTGAAATCTCACTTTTTCAGGCCTATGCCTAAGCAACTTGCCCTCCACTGTTTGTACTCTGTGAGATACTGGGCCAGAAGGTTCTTGTTCCGTGCTGTGACTCAGTTCTGGTCACTTGTTGAAGATAAAATGCTGTATCACCACAGTTATGAAAAGAGGACAATCATCTGAGAACGTCTGTCTAACCAAAAGAGAAGACATCTTCAAGGATGCAGTGCATCCTGAAAATGCTGTCATGGAGAGTGGACTATTTATAAAAAGCTATTAACAGGTAGTGGAGGACATTTGGTGAGAAGCAGAAAGTCCCAGACTGATTCAGTCTCTTGTTTTCTACTGGTATGTTTCTTCTTTACTAGAGAGATGCACACAGAGGCATAATTGATTTTTCTTGTCAAGTGGGTTGAGCATGTCCCCAGTGATTGCATTTCATGGTGCTGAACAGGCTTGCCTCTTCTCCATAGTGTTGAAATCATGGCAGAGGCACCACACTGGGGGCCAAGAGACTGGGGTGGGATCCATGTGTTATCTTGTATCTGTCATCTTTTGTAGCACTTAGTTCTTCCTGCAGAGATGGCAGAAGCCAGCATTTGCATATCATTTAATCTATCTGGCCTCTCCATGTTGTATAGGTCTGTCTGGATTGAAATGGAGTTTGTATTCTAGGACCCCTTATCTCTGAAGCCCTACCTGTGTTTCACAGTTCAGCACATGTACAATCTGCTCCTCCTTCTATGCAAATTATACACCCAGCCTGGCTCTCAGCAAGAAGCTTCTGTATCAACCACAATAAATCAGTTCTGTTGCAAACAAGAAAATGCATGCAATAATGTTGATTTGTTTCTCTCTCTCTCTCTCTCTCTCTCTCTCTCTCTCTAT
>NW_025999929.1:24039-51928 GCF_001458135.2 Marmota marmota marmota
ATATATAATTTAATTATTTTTCATAATTAAAAATTGCCAAAAATTAGTAAATTTTTTGGATTTGATTTGATGAAACATAACAGAACCAAATATCTCCTATTAATTTTAAACACTGATTTTAAGATACATCATATTTAGAAGTTTAAATGTGAATAACTTTGTCTTGCAAAGATGGACAATTTTTTTTTAGTAACTTGCCTTTTTTTCATACAGTTCTCTTAGGTGGTAAAATAATATTGCTCTAAAACACACATAATTGAGCTTTGCAATATGAGATTAGAAGAAACTAAATTTACATTGATAATATGAGAACTTCTGGGGGAATTTTGTTATTTCATTAGCTAAATAATAGCACATTGCATTTGATAACTTAGGATTTTTATTTATTATTATTATTATTTTTTACTTCACAGAATGCTGACCCCTTTTGTCATTATGCATTTGAGGAAAAACAATACATACTAAGTTTAATTTTATCAAAACCAGAATCTATTTATATTAAAATAAAACAACTACAAAAGAATTCAAGATATACATTCCAATGTCAGAGTACCTTATGAATTGCTTCCTTTAGTTAATCCATTTAACAGTCAGTTGAATGTTCTGAAATGCTTAAAAAATACAAAACAACAACAACAAAAACATACAATATAGGAGTCAGGAAGATGGCCCATGCCTATAATCCCAGCAGCTATGCAGGCTGAGTCAGGAGATCCTGAGTTCAAAGCCAGCCTCAGCAGTGGTGAGGCTCTAAGCAACTCAGTGAGACCTTGTCTCTGAATATAATACAAAATAGGGCTGGGATGTGTCTCAGTGGTTGAGTACCCCCTGAGTTCAATCCCCAGTACAAAAAATAAATCATTTTTTGCTAACTTGTATTTTTAAACATTAAGACTTCAGTGTAAGAAAAGGAGCTTTGATTTGTTTTAGGAAGTTTCTGAATTCAGCATGGATGTGTGTTTGTGAATTAGCAAAAGCTCTTCCTTAAATTTCTTTTTTCCAGATTAAAAGTAACTCCAGCAAAAGTGCAGTGAGAATCATATCTAAAGTGTGTGAATTATAGAATTCTTATTATAACCGTTTTGTAAGAGGAAAATATTTAAATATTTGACCAAATCACATTTAGAATACATCTTTTTTGATGTACAATCATGTGATTTTCTGGAATACTTGAACAATCTTCCAAATGAGATATCCCATTATACAAATATTACTTAGGTGTTTAAGCATGTATTAATGAGACTGGGCACTTATAGTCTGATATTTTGGCTGTAAGTTCCTAAGGGTCCAGGAGCAATCCAATCCAGTTGTAACCAACTCCTGATAAGCTGTGTGGTTGAGTGTAATGGTAGTGTACAGGTTGTTATGGCATCAAAGTGTCGACAACCCACCCAGCCTGTGTGGAATTCAGTTGGAGAAAAAAGTAGATGCAGAAGTGGAGAAGGTTTCCCAGAGAGATATTGCTTCAGTCCAGCACTACTGTTTGAGAGTCTTCAACTGGGTGAAGAGGAGCTATATATATCATGTGGAATGGAGACCATCTCTAGATTTCTGTAGTTCCAAACTCTGTTAGGATGTTGTATACAGTATCTGTAGGATCATAGTGAGGAATGAGTTTCAGATGGATGTAGAGAGAGGATCATAGTCTAAAGTAAATAGTTTACATTTTATTCTAAGGACTTTTACAAGTTTTTGAAGAATTTCATGTAAAAGAATTATGATTTTTGTGACCATGGATTTGAAATGGGTCATTGGAGGAAGGAAAGGCAAGTAGCAATGTTGGTGGCAAGAAGGTCACTTATAAAATAGATAGATAGATAGATAGATAGATAGATAGATAGTTTTAGTTGTAGTTGGACACAATGCCTTTATTTTATATTTATTTGGTGCTGAGGATTGAACCCAGCACCCTGCATGTGCTACGTGAGCATTCTACCACTGAGCCACAACCGCAGTCCTAGGGGTGCTCCTTCTGGCTTACACCACACACTTTCCATGAGTATATCTTCTAACAGCCCCATGTACATGGCCTCAGGATTTTAAACTTTTTTAAAAAATTATTTTTAATATCTTAATTTTATTTATTTATTTTTATGTGGTGCTGAAATGCTAGGTGAGCACCTTACTGCTGAGCTACAACCCCAGCCCTGCATTTTACACTTTTTACACCATCAGTAGAGTTATGGGTATTCTCTTTTTTATTATTATAGACATTCCATTTGGTCTTATCTCTTGAAAGGAAAGCTTTCATTACATTTCATACATTATCCCACTGGGCAGAAAACATCCATCATGTACCATCATTTAAATGTCAATATCATTTGGGAACCAAAAGCAAATGTGCAAGGCTTCATAAAACTGAGTGTGTGTTCCTAATCTGCAGCATTGTGTTGGAAGAGGGGAATGATGCAGGTGACACACTACCATTACCTTTGGGAGCTTTTTACCCAATTCATATGAGAGCCTGGATTAGAGAGAAGTTTAGAATGCAGAATGAAAGTGAACAGTGAAAGAATAATCCTAGTATTTTTGTATCTCTACCCATAAGTACTGAGAGATGATTTTAAAATTAAATAAGTCTGTTTTAGAGTAGACTGTCTTAGGGGTCATGAATTTGAATTTTTCTCCTATTTTGAAACCCCTTCTGTAGTACTCTATTAGATATCAACTGATTTTTCCTTCTCGATCTTCATTCATGGTCATACACTTGGTTCTTCATCATATTAATTATTATTCCCATCCTATGATATTAGTATAAAAGGTTCTCAAGTTTTTATGTTTCATGCTAGTTACTTCTTGTCTTTGTCTTCATCATCATATTATTATTATTATATTTGTTTTTCAGAAAAACCTGTTTCCCTTGCCAAGAGTTTAACATTTTGTGTTAAAAATCAGTGGCCAGAGCAGCTGATCCTGTTATTCTACACCATCTGAATCACTGGATGTTCATTTCCTACATCTTTTTTCCTTTTCCAAAGTCAAAATAATTAACTAAAATAAGAAATAAAAAAGCAATATTTATGTACCCAACATGCTCAGATCCTATGTAGAACTTTGCATACCCAGAAGTTCATGTTCATCAATTTTTATTACATTGCTATTTACCTATCATTAATTGATCAAAGTTGGTGGTGGTGAGGAGATTTGTTGAGTTTAGTGAAATCTTCCAGTATTAATGTTTTATTTATTTAAGCCACTTTACGTGTCATTTTAAAATGGTGCCTTGTGAGGACTGTGAGTCATCCTGTGTAGAGTTTTCACATTTATTTTTTTGCTTTTCCAATGAAAATACCAAATTACTAAAGAATCTGTTTCTTCCAATATAGTTTTAAAATTTGTAGAGAATTCTTTATAAATAGAAAGCAAAAAAGATAGCTTTTCATATTTTCAGCTCTTTTTTTGTTTCTTTTTTATTTTTTATTTTTATTTTTTTAATTTTTATTATTGGTTGTTCAAAACATTACATAGTTCTTGACATATCATATTTCACACATTTGATTCAAGTGGGTTATGAACTCCCATTTTTACCCTGTATACAGATTGCAGAATCACATTGGTTACACATCCACTGTTTTACATATTGCCATACTAGTGTATGTTGCATTCTGCTGCCTTTCCTATCCTCTACTATCCCCCCTCCCCTCCCCTCCCCTCCCATCTTCTCTCTCTACCCCATCTACTGTAATTCATTTCTCCCCCTTGTTTTTTTTCTCCCCTTTCCCCTCACTTCCTCTTGTATATAATTTTGTATAACAATGAGGGTCTCCTTCCATTTCCATGCAATTTCCCTTCTCTCTCCCTTTCCCTCCCCCCTCTCATCCCTGTTTAATGTTAATCTTCTCATGCTCTTCCTCCCTACTCTGTTCTTAGTTGCTCTCCTTATATCAAAGAAGACATTTGGCATTTGTTTTTTAGGGATTGGCTAGCTTCACTTAGCATAATCTGCTCTAATGCCATCCATTTCCCTGAAAATTCCATGATTTTGTCATTCTTTAGTGCAAAGTAATACTCCATTGTGTATAAATGCCACATTTTTTATGCATTCATCTATTGAAGGGCATCTAGGTTGGTTCCACAGTCTAGCTATTGTGAATTGTGCTGCTATGAACATCGATGTAGCAGTGTCCCTGTAGCATGCTCTTTTTAGGTCTTTAGGGAATAGATTGAGAAGGGGGATAGCTGAGTCAAATGGTGGTTCCATTCCCAGCTTTCCAAGAAATCTCCATACCGCCTTCCAAATTGGCTGCACCAATTTGCAGTCCCACCAGCAATGTACAAGTGTACACTTTTCCCCACATCCTCGCCAGCACTTGTTGTTGTTTGACTTCATAATGGCTGCCAATCTTACTGGAGTGAGATGGTATCTTAGGGTGGTTTTGATTTGCATTTCTCTGACTGCTAGAGATGGTGAGCATTTTTTCATGTACTTGTTGATTGATTGTATATTCTCTTCAGCTCTTTTTTTTTAAAAAAAATGGTCATCTAGTCAACAAATATTTACTAATGCTTCCTTTGGACTTACCCTCAGAGGAGAGTACCTGTTGAGTAGTGAGTAAAGTTAATGTTAGGTTAGCATTTACTAATCATGTTGGCATTAACAATATAAAGAAACTTTACAGAGCCCTTGAGGATTTGTTGTTATAAACCAAAAAGCCCACTCCTTTGTGTTCCCAAATCATAAATGGACCTATTTCGAACCTGAGGTAAGAAGTACTGTGCCAACAGTGGTATGCTTATAGTGAGTGGTACAGTTTACCAAATTATTGAGAGACCAGGATGTGTCTACACTGCCTTAACCAAGAAGAAAGAAAGCACTTGGGGAAGGAAACTTGTTTTCTTTCTTTTCATCTTGCCACTATAGTGTAAAGACCCTGAGAGGTCTGTGCTCTGCAAGGAGGGTTGAAGTCCTCCCCTCATACATGTTGTGTAGCAACCAGAATGTTACTGTGCATACAGAAGCATCTAGCTATCTAGCCAGCAAGATGCTTCTGTCTTGCTATTGGTGCATCCTATTCACGTAGCAGATGTGTGCATGGGACTTATCCACATCACATATTTCCTTCCAATTCTACTCAACATTAAAGAGTGTTGCCATCCAAGTTGAGGGCAGGACCATTCTGCTGTAGAAAATGTAGAAAAGTAAAGTCCTCAAACATTTTTGCATACTTATTTTTGTGGCTGAGATTCACCATATTTTTTGTCTTTATTTTATTTTACTATCCAGTGGAAGAAGACACAGAATAAAGTTCACAATCAGGAAAAGACTCTGGATCCACAGCCAGTGATCAGCCCTTGAATTCTCTGGAGAGAAAAATGAATGGGAACCAAGAGAAAGGGGATCATACTGATAGGAAAAAGAACAAAACTGGAAAAGAGAAAAAAAAGATAAAATGAAACCAAGAAGGGAATGCTGAAGTGTTGGGAGATATGTTCATGCAAAGTCTGTACCACCATAAACCAGAGAATTTTTAAATATACAGTCATGCATTTAACAGCAGCGATACCTCTGAAAAAGGTACCTTAGGTGGTTTCATCATTGTGCACAATTTCGGAACTTACATAGTATAGCCTACTGCGTGCTGGACTGTGTGGTACATGCTATTATATATGTGGTCTGTGGTTTACCAAAATGTTAGGTGGCACATGATTGTATGTTACTGTGACATTTAGATAAAAAAAAACACAAGAAGCACAGATTTGAAAACAATGTCTTTGAAGACATTGAAAATTCTTTTATCATTTCCAGTATTAGCTAATGCACTTTTACTTTTTTCAGGATTTTGCTTTAGTTATTTCAGCAGCCTTCAACATGATATCTTGCCAATCATGTAGATAACCCTGGGGAGGAAGGAGGGAGTCCTCTGTGTCTTCACTCTGTACAACAGGAAGAGGCCCATAAAAACAAAGGGCTATTAAAATAGTTTTTGTTCTTTTTTTTGTGTGTGTGGCAATAGTGGTTCATTATCTACATTAACAACCCAGAGTTCAAGTTGTGGTAGCATTTAAAGGCCCTTTAATAGCAAGTCTAATAAAAAATATGTTACACATAGAGCTTCAATTAAGCTGTGTTTATTAATTTAGTACTTATTACTTTAGTGTGCAAAGACTGATGAAACATAATCTCTGCCTATTTCTTGACAGCTGTTTTTGTGTCCCTAAATTATACTCTAGGAGTACTCAGCATATCATTTTTACAAATCATTGCTGTACAATAAAAGTGATAAGTTGTTCAGAAGTTTCACTGAAATTCCCCCATAAATGTTCATCTAAGGTGATTTATAATATTCAGGTATTTAATGTTAAATATAAAGATTGCCTGATCGTTCCATAAATTAAAGCCCCAAACATATCAAGATGATGGTTTAAAATTAAAATCATGTAGCACAGTCTTTTGACTTTTCAAAAAGTAGTTACCCTATGTTATGAATCCCTTTCTTTTAACTTGTTTAATTGCAGAATGTAAAGAAGAGATTCATTTTCATGGACTTAGGATCCTCAGGTTGACCTCAATAACTCAGGGTGTTACATGTATGTCAGATCTGGAAACTTGAGGAATCAGGACTCAGCTGGAAGGTTACACAACACAGCAGATGTGTTCTGTAAATGTGGTGAAGTCAAGTGCATGCAAGAAGCAAACTATAGATTCATATCAACATAAAATCTGTTCACAGTATTATCTTTAGTTTAAAATAGTTTTAATTTCTTTAATGGTTCAGAGCAGTGAGATCTTCATCATTTTTCATTAGACTTTTTCTTTTTTATATACTGCTACTTCTAAATCCATCTTCAGTCAGATCATCTTTCTTCATATATTCCATGTCCAAAAGTATTCATTGAACAAAATAGCTCTTACTGCCCTTTGTTAGCCAGAGGGCTTTTCTTTCCATATGTATAATCTCACACCTCAAACACTGGCACCTACACAATGCACAAGACACAGGCTGCTGTCTACCAATTAAAATTTAAGGAATTTGTTCTAGTGTCATATTTAAAATAGAGAATAATAGGTGGAAGGAAACCTGCAAGAATGCAGCACAGTTACATTTCTAGGGCTCTCATGAAGGCCTATTGAAAACCAATGGCTTGTTAGTTTTCATTCATGAATCAACATTTATTTGATAGATAAAAGGGTTCTGGACTTGCTATGATGTAATGGGTAAACAAACTTCTAGTCTTTTGGGATTACTTTAATTATACATCATCTTTGTCTGCAATTTGCAACTTCAATGGTCAACTTACAATTTGTGGCCAGAGGAGTAGACTTTGGGCAAAATGTATATTGTTTTAAAGGAAGCATGAACATTTCATGACCCTCTTTTTCTTAAATGGCTTGCAGAATATTATATGAAGTTTTCTTCAGATCTAAATCCATAGACTTTACCTATAATCTGTAAGAAAATCCAGCCTTGTAGTAGAAAAAAATTGACCTATTTATAACATTAAAAACCTGCTTACTCTTGAAAATCAAATTACATATTCTGGCACAGGGGCTGAACTTTCTTTCATTATATTTTTCCTTTCTTTTTTTTTACTTCAGCTAATATTCTTGCAGTATTTAAGAATGGCTGCAAAGAAAATCATAGATACCTAAATTTCTCTTGATACCTGGAATCATTGGTTTGCTAAAGTCAGCTCACATTTATTTATAAGAGTGGTTTTTATAAATTTTGCAAATCATTGTTTAACCCAAACATTATTAAAAATTATGTAGATCATATAAAAATCAGAAATAATTGATACTCAAATTTCATCACTTCTTAAGTACTTTTACAATACAATAATCCCAGCTTACGAGATTATCTGTACCTGCTTAAATTTTGGAATTAATATATGTTAATTAATATATATATTTGGAATTAATATATACATTTAGTAATGAGATGGCATCAAAACTGTAGATAAATTTGGGGAGAACCAAAATCTTCATAATATTCAATCTTCTAACCTGTGAGCAATGGATTCTGCCATGAGACTTGATACCATTCCAGCAGAAGCAGCACAGCACCTGGCAGGATGGAGGTGAGGACAGTGGCAGCCAGGAGAGGGGGTGCTGGAAAGGAAGGATTCATAGTTCCATGGGCACCTGGAGAGGGGATATCCAACAGGAAGGTCAACGAAGGGCCAGGTGTCACTGGGTTGCTTGGGTGTGGGATTACAATGAATGCAGCAGCACTCACATGAATCTGTGAATAGGCACTGAAGGAAAGCCCAGGAAATTCTCTGATCGTTGTGGCAGCTGAGGGTTGCTGGAGCTGATGAGGACAGGAGGGCTGATCTCCATGGAGTGGCAGTTCTGGTATGCATGAAAGGACATGCATACTATGAGGAAGGAAGTGAAGGAGTGCTGCTTTTTTGTGTTTGGTGTTGTGTGTGCTTTGGGGCAGTGCTGCTCTGGGCTGCTGCTGAGGTACATGTTTCAGCATCAACTCTTGGCATGGGAGGCTTACCACATTCTGTCAGCTGCTTAGCAGCCAAGTTAAACTCAACATAGGAAATCAGAAATATTCCTATTTTGTCTGCCAACATTCCTTCACCACAGCTTACGTCCACTCTTTGGATCACAGTCAGAACATTATCCTTAACAAATGGAAGGTAGTCAATATGTGCTTCCTTATCTTTCACTTTAAAGTCATAAAATGCTTTGCACTGGGGTGGGGGCTGAGGCAATGGTTTAATAATCTGAACTAAGTTGGTTGGGAAAAAAAACATGGATCCTATTGACTTACTCTGTGGAGCCAACTTTTATCAATGTGAGGTCAAAAAATGATGATGTGACATTTGCTGAATTTAAAATCTCTGGGTTCTTTTTCTTCACAATTGTGTAATGCTTTAGGACATGGTAACAAGTGTACCCCTCACTGGGGCCTCCAGGCTTGCACCTGAGTCTGCCATCCACACCGGGAGCTCTACAGATCTTTTGCACTACTATTAGACATAGTGGTGCCCTAAACCCTTAATCCCACTGCACCCACTGGCTTGGTTTCCAAGGCCTCTGCTTGATGCCATCCAGAAACCTGACAAGCAGCATGTTACCTGGAAGCTCATCATGGGAGACAACAAGGGTCCTCCACTCGGGACAACTGAGGGAACCTACGATCCCAGCAAACATGCTTTGCAAAATTTGTGGTGGCAAGGCAAGACTTTTGCAGAAGCACCCAATACACTCCAAAAGATCCAAGGAGGCAGATTCATTCATCTTGATGTACTTTAATGAGAAAATTCCTTAGAAATATTCATAGTTTTGTGCAGCTCTTAAAATGATTCATGTAACACCCATTTCAGACTTTGCTCTTGCACCTTGACTCCTCCTCCTTGTTCTTGGTCCCCATATTGGTGGTCATGGCCAATGCAGATTTCACCCAGCCTTGCATGCTGCTACCTAATTCTCTGATGCAGGTGCAGTGGCCCCTGAAGACTCCTCTCGGCTTCCCCACTCTCTGCACAGACACATTATACAGGTGCCACTGCTTCCCACTTAAGCAGCCTTAAATTTTATTTTTTAAATCAACAGAATACTTGATAGGTTAGAAACCAATACATGAGAGATGGAGTAGTCCAAATTTCAATCCTGTCTTGAATATTTTATGACTGTGTGACTTTGGAAAAGTGACCTAACTTCTCTGCTTTCTTTTTCTCTGGTGGAAGTATTAGTCCCTGTCGTAGGGAACCACAGGCTCTATAGACAAAGCTCCAATGCAGTGCATGTCAGGATACACACTCCAGGCATGGCAGCACTTGTTACCCTGAGTTTAATAATGTATGAAACAAGAGCAGTAATGACAGTGTCTTGTGGTGATGGGCAGCTGACAGTGCAGAGGTAGCAAGGACCTTCACTTTTTCTGTGAAGCAGCTGAAGGATAGACACCAAGGTAGATGGGGCCTGGATGCTTGATACTGGTGATGAAAAACAACTGACATGAAAACCAACTCAAGTTTCAAGTTCCTTCTTTTCAGAAATATTACATATGCTGTACTTTTTAAAAGCAACTTGTCATAACTGATTTGTGTCCATGTTAGCAACTCTTCTAAAATTACTTTTGAAATAGTCTAACATGAGAGTTTTTCTATAGAAATAAATCAGATTACTTCTATACTAAGTGTCAACAGGCTGTGGATGTAGCTCAGTATTACAGTGCTTGCCTAGCATGGAGAAGGCCTTGGAGTTTAACTCTCAACATTGGAAGAAAAGGAAAGGGAGAGAAGGGAGAAATAAGGAAAGAAGGGAAAAAAAAGGAGTGGACAGGAGTGGAGGAAAATGAATGAGTCATTACAATAAAAGGGCAAGTGGTACAAATATAAATATATGATGTAGTAGCTCTTTAAATTATTACAATGATTTAGAATTTTACTTACATCAAACTGGTTGACATCATGACTGAATCAAATAGTACATAATAAGCTCTACCTTGGCCTGGTTAAAACTAAACCAAGGGGTGGGTGGCATGAAGAGGAGTCCTCTCGACACTTGGAAGATGGCGGTGAATAGAGTGCATAACCCACGTGTACCGCGTCACTGCGCAGGTGATTAGCAAGTTTAGAATGGCCAGAAACTATCTTGTTAGGAATTTCCAGCAAAATTGGGGTGCACTGAAACCTAGAGGAATGATTTCAACACCCGAGGATCGGTTACTGCGGCTCAATCACAAGTGAACCGTGCGCCTGGAGATTCAGGCTGATTGATCAGCGGCCCGCCCCGCAGCCGGAGCCTGTGTACCAACATGCCAGCAATGCAGAGAAACGGTGCTACGGATTCTGTAGGGTCCTGCCAACTGTGCTCTCACAGTGCTCCAGGCTGAGTTCTGGGTTTGAGAAGGGGGAGTGAAACAGTCCAGATCTGCCCTCCACACCAGGCACCCCACTGAGGAAGGCAGTGGCCACCATCTTGGAGAGCTGATGTCACCATCGCCAGTTTCCAACAGATCCAACCCCATCACAGCAAGTTCAGCGATAGAATAGGTGTGTGACATTTAGCCCTTCTCCCATACAGTGGGGAAATTGCATAAAATCTCTCCCTGGCTTTCCGGGGGCATGATTATCATAGTGAGCGTGAATAGAGGCATGGGGAAAGGTAAAGGCACCTGACCTCCAATTCCCCCCTCCCACCAGCGGCAAAAACAAAACATGTCTCGCCAGCTCTAGGAGGAGTGGCTATCGGAGGGAATCGAAACAATAGGGGGCCGGTTCCCAATAGCCGTGCTCCACATCCAGGAAACTGCAGGCCCAGAGTGTAGCTTGTGCTGCGGAGAGGTATCACACTGGGGAAGGCCTGTCTGGCAGGAGAAGCGAGGAGACTAGAGGCCAGGAATAAACCTAAGTGAACAGGATTGGAGAGACACCAGGTCGGGGAGGAGGGAGCGGCCTCATAAGTATTGTTTCCTACAGCCCAAGGGCAAAATCTTGGTCTGGAAGGCACAACTCCACGTACTGGAAGCAAAGAAAATAGAAGCCTAACAGTGCTTTTTTTTTTTAATTGTAATTTTTATTTTACTTTATTTTATTATTTTTATCATTTCTTCTTTTTCTTTTCTATTTTTTTTCTTTCTTTCTTATCTTCCTCTCTCTTTCTTGGTTTGCTTCCTTACCTTTTCTTTATCTTTCGTCCCAAGCATGACCACTCCAATTACGTGTAATTTACTAAATGCAAATAGATGAATATTATGAGACGGTCGATAGTCCACCTAAGCCCTTAACTACCACCAAGTACTCCTGTCTATTCTCTTGTTAATATCTACCTGCATTTGAGCAAACCCCCAAAGAAGCTAAGATATACTAACCTCCATACCATCAAATCTCCCGACCTTAACATAAAATCCTAAGTTCAAACCTCAATTCTCTATATGTCATCAAAATCTGTAGGCCTCTAATGAAACTAATGAATTTACCTTAAATTACAATTAAATCCAACTTCTCTAAACATTGTCTCCCAACACAAAGGAGAGATCTTGGAGCTATACAAAACCAAAACAAATTTATAGGAGAAAACAGAAACACAGCAGTCAAACAGAGTTGGAAAGTAACATGAGAACCATGAAAAAACAAGGGAAAAAAGGATTACAAACAATGCAGGACAACTTAAATTTACAGGAAAACCTAGAGGCATCAGAAAAATGGAAAGAGAAAAAACTCAAGTCATACCTGACTCAGATGGAATGGAATCTTAAAGAAGTCATTAGACAGCAAGTCCAAACAATGAAAGAATACTTTGAAAATGAATTATATAAGCAGATTCAAGAGGCAAAAAATGAACTCTACAAGGAGATAGAGATTTTTAAAAAAATCAAACAGTAATCCTAGAAATGCAGGAAACCATAAACCAAATCAAAAACTCAAATGAGAATATTATAAGTACTCTAGATCAAGTAAAAGTCAAAACATCAGAATATGAAGACAAAGTATATCAACTCAAAAAGTGCATAGTCAATGCAGAAAGGCTGGTAAGAAACCATGAGCAAAACATCCAAGAGATATGGGATGTCATAAAAAAAAAACTTAAGAGTCATTGGGATAGAAGAAGGTATAGTGGTCCAAACCAAAGGAATGAACAACCTATTGAAAGAAATAAACTTAGAAAACTTTCCAGAAATGAAAGATGGAATGGACTGCTAAATTCTGGAAGCCTACAGGACCCCAAACATACAAAACCATAATAGACTAACTCCAAAACACATTATTATGAAGATATCCAACATACAGAACAAGGAGAGAATGTTAAAAGCTACCAGAGAAAGGAGGCAGATTACATTCAGGGGTAAACCAATTAGGTTAACAGCTGATTTTTCATCACAGACATTGAAAGCAAGAAGATCCTGGAACAACGTATTTCAAACGCTGAAAAATAATGGATTCCAACCAAGAATATTGTATCCAGCAAAATTGAGCTTCAGGTTTGACAATGAAATTAAAATACTTCATGATAAACAAAAGTTAAAAGAATTCACAACCAGAAAACCAGCACTGAAAAGCATTTTGAGCAAAATACTACAAGAAGAGGAAATGATAAACAGCACCCAAAACTAACAGTGGGAGGTAACTCAGTAAAGGGAGTGAAAAATAACCAAAGAGGAAAAACAAGCCAAATTAAAATAAATAAATAAATAAACATGACTGGAAGTACAAACCATATTTCAATAATAACCCTAAACGTTAATGGCTTAAACTCACCAATCAAGAGACATAGGCTAGTAACTTGGAATTAAAAAAAGACCCAACAATTTGCTGCCTTCAGGAGACTCACCTGAGAGGAAAAGACATACACAGGCTGAAGGTGAAAGGTTGGGAAAAATCATACCACTCATATGGTCCTCGGAAGCAAGCAGAAGTGGCCATACTCATATCAAATAAAATCAACTTCAAACCTAAGTTAATCAAAAGAGATAAAGAAGGACATTATATACCATTAAAAGGAACATTTCAACAACAAGACATAACAATTATCAATATGTATGCACCAAATAAAGGTGCTGCAACATTCATAAAACAAACTTTCCTCAAGTTCAAGAATCAAATAGACCACAACACAATAATTATGGGTGACTTCAACACACCACTCTCACCATTGGACAGATCCTCCAAACAAAAGCTGAATAAAGAAACTATAGAACTCAATATCACAATCAATAACCTAGACTTAACCGACATATATAGAATATATCAACCATCATCAAGTGGGTATACATTCTTCTCAGCAGCACATGGATCCTTCTCAAAGATAGACCATATATTATGCCATAGGGCAACTCTTAGTAAATATAAAGGTGTGGAGATAATACCATGCATCTTATCTGATCATAATGAAATGAAACTGGAAATCAATGATAAAGGAAGGAAGGAAAAATCCTGCATCACCTGGAATATGAACAATATGTTACTGAATGATCAATGGGCTACAGAAGACATAAAGGAGGAAATCAAAAAATTCTTAGGGATAAATGAAAATACAGACACAACATATCGGAATCTATGGGACACAATGAAAGCAGTTTTAAGAGGGAAATTCATTGCATGGAGTTCATTCCTCAAAAAAAGAAAAAAAAAACAACAAATAAATGAGCTCACACTTCACCTCAAAACCCTAGAAAAGGAAGAGCAAAACAACAGTAAAGGTAGCAGAAGGTGAGAAATAATTAAAATCAGAGCGAAAATCAATGAAATTGAAACAAAAGAAACCATTGAAAAAATTGAAAAACTAAAAGTTGGTTCTTTGAAAAATTAAATAAATTCGACAGACCCTTAGCCATGCTAACAAAGAGAAGAAGAGAGAGAACTCAAATTACTAACATATGGGATGAAAAGGGCAATATCACAACAGACACTACAGAAATACAGAAGATAATTAGAAATTACTTTGAAACACTATATTCCAATAAAATAGAAGATAGTGAAGATATCGATGAATTTATTAAGTCATATGATTTGCCCAGATTGAGTCAGGACGATACACAAAATTTAAACAGACCAATAACAAAGGAGGAAATAGAAGAACCCATCAAAATATTTCCAACCAAGAAAAGGCGGGACTGGATGGGTATACAGCAGAGTTTTACAAAACCTTTAAAGAAGAGTTAATACCAATACTTTTCAAGTTATTTCAGGAAATAGAAAAAGAAGGAGCTCTTCCAAATTCATTCTATGAGGCCAACATCACCCTGATCCCGAAACCAGACAAAGACACTTCAAAGAAAGAAAATTAAAGACCAATATCTCTAATGAACCTAGATGCAAAAATCCTCAATAAAATTCTGGTGAATTAGGTACAAAAGCATATCAAAAAATTGTACACCATGATCAAGTAGGATTCATCCCTGGGATGCAAGGCTGGTTCAATATACGGAAATCAATAAACGTTATTCACCACATCAATAGACTTAAAGATAAGAACTATATGATCATCTCGATAGATGCAGAAAAAGCATTCGACAAAGTGCAGCATCTCTTTATGTTCAAAACATTAGAAAAACTAGGGATAACAGGAACTTACCTCAACATTGTAAAAGCTATCTATGCTAAGCTTCAGACTATCATCATTCTAAATAGAGAAAAACTGAAGCCATTTCCTCTAAAATCTGGAACAAGACAGGGATGCCGTCTCTCACCACTTCTATTCAATATAGTTCTCGAAATACTTGCCAGAGCAATTAGACAGACAAAAGAAATTAAAGGCATAAAGATAGAAAAAGAAGAACTTAAATTATCACTATTTGCAGATGATAGGATTCTATAACTAACAGACCCAAAAGGGTCTACAAAGAAACTATTAGAGCTAATAAATGAATTCAGCAAAGTGGCAGGATATAAAATCACCATGCATAAATCAAAGGCATTCCTGTATATCAGTGACAAATCTTCTGAAATGGAAATGAGAAAAACCACCCCATTCACAATATCCTCAAAAAATATATATTGGAACCAACCTAACAAAAGAGATGAAAGATTTATACAATGAAAACTACAGAACCCTAAAGAGAGAAATAGAAGATCTTAGAAAATGGAAAAATATACCCTGTTCATGGATAGGCAGAACTAACATCATCAAAATGGCGATATTACCAAAAGTTCTCTATAGGTTTAATGCAATGCCAATCAAAATCCCAACGGCATTTCTTGTAGAAATAGAGAAAGCAATCATGAAATTCATATGGAAAAATAAAAGACCCAGAATAGCAAAAGCAATTCAGAACAGGAAGTGTGAATCAGGAGGTTTAGCGATACCAGATTTCAAACTGTACTACAGAGCAATAGTAACAAATACAGCATGGTCCTGGTACCAAAACAGGCAGGTGGACCAATGGTACAGAATAGAGGACACAGAGACCAATGCACAAAATTACAACTATCTTATATTTGATAAAGGGGCTAAAAGTATGCAATGGAGGAAGGATAGCATCTTCAACAAATGGTGCTGGGAAAACTGGAAATCCATATGCAAAAATATGAAACTGAATCCCTTTCTCTCACCATGCACAAAAGTTAAGTCAAAATGGATCAAGGAGCTTGATATGATATCAGAGACTCTGCGTCTGATAGAAGAAAAAGTTGGCTCCGATCAACATATTGTGGGGTCGGGCTCCAAATTCCTTAATAGGACACCCATAGCACAAGAGTTAAAAACAAGAATCAACAAATGGGACTTACTCAAACTAAAATGTTTTTTCTCAGCAAAAGAAACAATAAGAGAGGTAAATAGGGAGCCTACATCCTGGGAACAAATTTTTACTCCTCACATTTCAGATAGAGCCCTAATATCCAGAGTATACAAAGAACTCAAAAAAATTAAACAATATGAAAACAAATAACCCAATCAACAAATGGGCCAAGGACCTGAACAGACACTTCTCAGAGGAGGACATACAATTAATCAACAAGTACATGAAAAAATGCTCACCATCTCTAGCAGTCACAGAAATGCAAATCAAAACCACCCTAAGATATCATCTCACTCCAGTAAGATTGGCAGTCATTATGAAGTCAAACAACAACAAGTGCTGGCAAGGATGTTGGGAAAAGGGTACACTTGTACATTGCTGGTGGGATGGCAAATTGGTGCGGCCAATTTGGAAAGCAGTATGGAGATTCCTGGGAAAGCTGGGAATAGAACCACCATTTTACCCAGCTATTGCCCTTCTCAGACTATTCCCCAAAGACCTTAAAAGAGTGTATTATAGGGATACAGCTACATTGATGTTCATAGCAGAACAATTCACAATAGCTAGACTGTGGAACCATCCTAGATGCCCTTCAATAGATGAATGCATAAAAAAATGTGGCATTTATACACAATGGAGAATTACTCAGCACTAAAGAATGACAAAATCATGGCATTTGCAGGGAAATAGATGGCATTAGAGCAGATTATGCTAAGTGAAGTTAGCCAATCCCTAAAAAACAAATGCCAAATGTTTTCTCTGATATAAGGAGGGCAACTAAGAACAGAGCAGGGAGGAAGAGCATGAGAACAAGATTAACATTAAACAGGGACGAGATGTGGGAGGGAAAGGGAGAGAGAAGGGAAATTGCATGGAAATGGAAGGAGACCCTCATTGTTATACAAAATTACATATAAGGGGATGTGAGGGGAAAGGGAAAAAAAACGAGAGAAATGAATTACAGTAGATGGGGTAGAGAGGGAAGATGGGAGGGGAGGCGAGGGGGGATTGTAGAGGATAGGAAAGGTAGCAGAATACAATAGTCACTAGTATGGCATTATGTAAATATGTGAATGTGTAACCGATGTGATTCTGCAATCTGTATATGGGGTAAAAATGAGAGTTCATAACCCCCTTGAATCAAATGTATGAAATATGATATGTCAAGAGCTTTGTAATGTTTTGAACAACCAATAATAAAAAACAAAAGAGGAGTCCTCTCGGCTCAATTGGGACAGATTTGAACCTGCACTGCTTCAGGATGCACAGCATAGTGAAGGGGCCATGACTTCCCTGACAGGCACTTGAGTGTGCTAGGCCCCTGGGAGCCTATGAATGTGGCATCCCATGACCATGCCCACAGCTCCACCTCCCTACCCCTACATCTGCTTCACAATGGTATGCTCCATTGCCTGGTGGAGGTTTGAGTTACTGACCTAAGACCTGAGTGTCCACAGCCTGTTTGGGTGTGGCTGGACAAGCTGTGGCTGCAGTATCAGTAAGCAAAGCAGCTTTAGCATCATGGAGGGGCCAAGGGTTGCCCCTCAGGTGTCTATGGGGCTGATCCCAGATGAAGTACACAAGGTTTTTTTTAATCATTGTCTGTAGATATGAAACCAGGCCCTCATCCTTATGGATATCCTTGGGAGGTGGTAATGTATGCAGATATTGGATTTTTTGCTGTTCTCTTGTTTATGTGGAGATGTTGTCAATGTGTTAGCAGCAGGTGTTATGTGAGAAGAGGAAAAAAGCTTGCTCAAAGACTTTCTGGACTAATTGAAGAAAAATTTCAACTACTTGAAAAAGTTAGCCTTGTTCCAAAAGAGTATAAAGGCTTAGAGTCATGTTTAGAGGATTCCATTTTGTAGAAGAATCAATAGAAGCAAAAAAATTGGAGACAATATATGAAATGCTGGATAGGTCTAAATCTAAACTTGGGGATGAAATACTCTTTCTAGAAAAAAGCTAAAAACTAAACATTCTCAGCAGCATGAATTTTTGGCAAATATATCAAGAAGAATTAAGTTCCTAGAATATGAATCTAAACCCCTCAAGTTACTAACAGCAAAAGGTGAAACAACCTTGAGAATATTTCAAATGATGCAGAAGGATTTAAGGTAGCAATAAAAGAGGTGTTGAAATAAAATTTCCAACTTCAGAATAGTCAGAAGTAACTTTTACAAGAAGCTGAAGTATGGAAAGAAAAAGTGAATGACATTAATATACAGAAAATAACATTTGAAGACACTCTATGGTATTTGCAGAACAAGTTCTAAGAGATAAAGGAAAGCATATTAAGTCTCTGATTGAACACTTGGTGCAGATGAAAGATTGGGCTTCTGTGCTTGGAGAAGACCTAAAAGATGATGGTATCTTGGAATTGAAAATGACGAGTAAATCAGAAATTGGTGCTCACTTAGATGATCAGCCAAAATGAGCTTTGAAGGAACAGGTTTATGGTGCTAAGTTAAATGCCCCTTTTAAAACCTTAGAAGGAGAAAGAAATAAAATGTTTACTTTATTATCTTAAGTAGATAGAAAATATTAAAAATCTTAAGACAGAGCAAGCATCTTTGCAGTCAAAATACACAATTTAAAAGACAGAATCAGAATCTTCAGCAGAAATTTAATGTTATGATTGAAATATATCAAAAATTGTAATGAAACTCCAAAGATTATTAATAGGAGAGGAAATTTACTGGGTAGAGTGAGAGGAGAAACTTTCCAAAGTGGATGAAAACATCAGCCATACAACTGAACAGCTGGAGAACTATAGAAAGGAAGTCAAAGATCTTGAAGAAGAATTAGAGAGAACCATTCATTCTTATCAGGGGCAGATTATGTACTATGAGAAAAAGCACATGATAATGAGCTGGAAGCTCAGAGTGCTGAAAGATACCTCAAGATTTAATGAAACAACATGCCCACAATAGACACAAATTAACTGAAAATGAGGTTAAATTTAAACTTTTAGGAAAAGATCCTTATGCACTTGATGATTCAAATACAGCCTTTGCCAGAGAACATTCCCCAAATGGTCCCTCACTATTGGATCAACCTTCATCTGAAATTAGAGGTCCTCTTTTGGAAAAGAAGGATCCACCAATATTCTCATATTTGGTGCCAGTGGGAGGAGAAAGAGGCTCAAGAGGCTGAGAGAAAACCCAAGGACCTCAGATTATCAATGAAAGGAGAAAATCAGGCTATGATGGGCTAATTGATCCCCAGTGAGTGCCTTATAATTCTGGGCCCCTGTCACCTCTATGGGAAAAGTCTTGTAGGATGATGATCCCTCCACCAGGCCAACCACATTCTGATCCACATCTTCCTCTACAAAAGGCATGATGTATATATATTATTCTAATTATTGTAGATTATATGGACCACAGAAAAAAGAAGTTTTAATATGCCTTCTTTGTATAAAGTGGATGGGCCTCTGTCTTCAGAAATGGAATCTAGTAAAAATGATACTAAAGTAAATCTTGATAATTCCAATGTGCCTGATTCATCACTCCCTGCTGAAAACCAAGCAACTGGCTCCTAGATTTGTTTTTTCATCTTTCCCTCCAGTCAGATGTGCATTGTTTCCAGTGGACCCAAGGAGTCAGTTCGTGAGAAGAGGAGCTTTTATTCTTCCACCTCCTCCAGAAAACATGTATGAAGCATCTGGAGATCGTTTTCCACTGGGTGTGTCTACCAAGCCCTGCATTCCCATTGGGAAATGTATATTCACTGAGGTGTTTTTCTCATTATCTTACCCCAAGAGCTACATTCCTCTCCCACCTCTACATTCTCAAAGTAGAACTGAATTTTCTTCAGGGTTGATTCCACCTTCAAATTAGACAGCTACTGAACATCCAGAACAACAACAAGAAACCTGATGTTTCTGATCTCTCTTCAAAAGTAATTTGACTTATCTCTCATTTTTAGTTTAAGTATGTGTTTTTACTTAAGGAAGTGATTATACTTTTGCTCCAGTTGAAGTTTAATGGGATTATAATTCTTAGGATAGTGTTTTGTAAATAAAGATGATTTAAAAATGAATCTTATGAGTAAATTATTTCCATTTTATTTTATTCTAGGTAGTGTAACTTAACTTGATTAATTTACTATTACATAACCAACAATGAGAGTTTTGTATACAAAATCTTGCAGTCGGGGATATTTTAAGTTCCAAACAAAGCATATGCATTTACAAAGAAATGTACTTATTATGATTGCAGCATATTTGAAATTAACTTTATGCTTAATGAAAAATTTTAATTGATTTGAAGCCTTGTTTTGCATTGATGATAATAAAAATCAGCTCATTTTTCCATAAATTAGAATAACCAGAGCATATTAAGTGTAAACAAGAAAACATGACTATCATGTAAACAGGAGATTTCAAATATGAGAAATTTCCAGTTCCAAGGAAAACTTTTAGGAATTATAAACCACCACTTAAGTTTACTTGATCCTCATTGCCCTTTATATCCTTTATCTGATGCCCATTTTCATAAAATTAAGAATTGTATTCTACTGTGGGGTTATGTACCCTTTTTATTTTTTAATTAAATGGCAAGTCATAAGGGTAAAATGTGCTTGTTCAAGCAAGATTTTTTGGTCAGAATATGAGTAATTCCATGGGTTAAAATTATATTCCAATGAGTAGCAAATTGAGCAAAACCACAGGTATATATGCAGGGGTGTTATCTGTTTTTAAATAAGTAGGTTTGTCTATAATGGCAAAGCAGAGTAATAAATGAGAATTGTAAATTTTTAGGTCAATCTGCAGTAGGCCAAATAAACCCAGAATGATATTAGTGTAAATATGAAGAAAGGAATAAGGATGAAAAGAAGGGAAATGGCTTAACACCCATGGCGTAAGTGCATTAGAATGTAGTCCTTGTAGGTTTACAGATTCCCACATAGGGGCCCAAAAGGGTGTACAGTGAGAACAGTTATTGACAGTGGCCTGAGATTTTGGGGAAGAAATAGAAAACATATTCATTCATGAGCAGAAAATTTATTATTTTTTTTGAGAAAATCCATGAGTTTTACAGCATCTGACAATAAAAGATTAGGGACCTCACACCTGTATCTGTGTTGGCATTATTCTCTGTCAGAGGTCCAGGAATCTTGGTGTGGCTGTGAATATGAGCAAGGAAGATGGGGGACTTTTGATGCTGGAAAAAGATTCTTTAGGGTTAAAAAAAGAGAGAGATAGTAAATTTGAATTCAAACAAGGGGATAACACAGCTACAGAAATATGAGGAACAAGTTTAGCTATATATTCAGAATGTTTAAAGTAAGAAAATAATCTCAGTGCAATGATAATGGAGGTTAATTCAGCTTGCTGTGGAGAGATTTTAGGAAGGATTCTGTTGCTTTTGTAACAACTGAACAAAAAGGGAAAAAGTAGTTGGTTGGTCAGTTGCAATTTCTAATTTATTCATTTAAGTAACCATACTTATGGAGATTAATCCCAATTATGTTAAATTTAGTTTACTTATTTTAATTGTAAAATAACAATATCAGAAAATGTGATTAATAGTACTAATCATCTCTTCTCTGTTGAAGAAAAATTTAAGAACCAGTGGACATTATGTTACATTTTAAACATTTTTTAGAAAAAAAGACTTTATTTTCTGGCCATCTAGAAATTTTTAAAAAATTATTTAAATGTAGAAGTTTATTAGTCACTGGTGACATACAAATTAAAACACAATATGTCACATTTGCCCACCCAGATGAATCACTAAGATAACAAAAGACAGACTAAAATAATTAAGTGAGGATATGTATAGATTAGAGTGTCCCCATGTTACTAGTGGATTGAATTCATACAGTTGTTTTGGAAAGCATTTGGTAATATATACTAAATTTCAAATATGTTTAACTGATGATCCAGAAATTTACTCTTAGGATATAAATAACAAAAATACTTACATGCAATTTACCCAAACACATTTACAACAGCAATCATAGGAGAATGCTTCTTCATAATTCCAAAGAGGAAGCAACACAAATGCCCACAGTTGGTAAAACTCTTCAAGGCATAAAATATTCATAGGAAAAAAAACACAATTGGAGACTATCAAAAGGCGATTAAGAGACTTGGGCTTTATGCAGTGGGACATGTGGATTCTTACAAACAATGATGAAGTTAAGAAGTTATTTCTTTCACTATATAATTCCATATACATAAAATATAAAATGGACACAAAGAAATGCATTCCTATATTGCTAAAAGGATCATTTTCAGAGGGTTATGAAGGAGGAAGGGAAAATGGAATTAGAGTCTGCAAGCTCTGCTCTAGTTCTTTTTTGTTTGTTTCAGTTATATATGAAAGTAGAATGCATTTATGCAGTTTGATATATCATAAATATATAGGATATAATTTCTCATTTTTCTGAGTGTACATGTTGCAGAATCATATTGGTCATGCAGTCACATATATACATACATTAAAATTGTCTGTTTCATTCTACTATCTTTTCTATCCCCACATCCCCTCCCCTCTCCTCCCATCAGTTCCCTCTACCTAATCTAAGGTAAAGCTATTCTTCCCTATTGCCCCCCAGCCTTATTGTGAATTAGTATCTGCATATTAGAAAAAAATAGGTGTTTGGTTTTTTGGGATTGGCTTATTTTGCTTAGCATGATATTTTCCAACTTCAACCATTTACTGGCAAATTCCATAATTTTACTTTTCTTTAAGCTGCATATTTATATATTCCACATTTCCTCATCCATTCATCTATTGAGAGACACCTAGGTTGGATTTCTAGTCTATCTGTTGTGAATTGAGGTGCTCCAAACACTGATGTGGCTGCATCACTACAGTATGCTGATTTTATGTCCTTTGGATATAAACCAAGGAGTGGGATAGCTGGGTCAAATGGTGGTTCCATTCCTAATTTTCTGAGAAATCTCCATGCTGCTTTCCATAGTGGTTGTACCAATTTGCAGTCCTACCAGCAGTGTATGAGTGTACCTTTTTCACCACATCCTCGTCAACATTTATTGTTGCCTGTATTCTTGATGATTGCCATTCTGACAGGAGTGAGATGGAAATATTTGATTTGCACTTCTCTAATTTCTAGAGTAATTGAACACTTTTTCATGTATGGATCCATTATATTTCTTCTTCTGTGAAGTGTCTGTTCAGTTCCTTAGCCCATTTATTGATTGGGTTATTTGGGGGGTTTGGTGTTAATTTTTTTTTTTTAGTTCTTTATATGTCCTAGAGATTAATGCTCAACCTTTCTCTAAGGAGTACATTCTTTGAAGTTTGGAGACCAGCACCTAGGAAGAAGAAATTGAGGGTGATCTGCTGGGGTTTGTGCAACATTGGAGGGCATGGTCCACCTTTAAGGATTGTGATATTTCTAGGCTGGAGGACTGCAGCTTGTGCACACTCTACTTGCCAGTGGAAGAAGTGAATTGAGTTTCATCTTAAAACTCCAGTTTCACTAGTGATTCTCCCCACACATCTGAAGGTAACCATGTCAGGTGATGGATATGCTCATTGCTTGACTGGAAGTCATCTCACAGTGTGTACACTTATATCAACATCATTTTGTACCCCTTGAATATACACCATTTATCAATTATGTCTCGGTGAAGCTGAAAAAAAAAACTTTGTAATGTCTCTAAATGTCAAAGAAAATGTCTCTAAATGTAATGTCTCTAAATGTCAAGAAAATATTTACTGCTCCATATCTAGTGCCTGTGTAATTCTGAAACAGGGCTGTTGCCAGGGTCAAGGGCAACAATGTGGCCTGCCAGCCTTCCAGTGTGGTGCAGGAGCATGTCCCTATTGCAGGTGGTTTCCTAGAAGAGTACCTAACATTCCCCATGTCCCACTTAGCAGAAGCCAGGCTGTCAAATGATGCTGGTGGCGGGTCCAAGAAAGGTGACAAGGGCATGGAGCCAGCCCTGGCTCTCCCTGTTGTCCCTGGTAACTGAGCCTCAGAACCCCCAATGGCTCTCCAAGAAGTTGCTGCCTTGGTGAGAAGAAGAGCTGGAACCCACAGCCCTCTGACTCACTGCATGCTCAGCACCTCTTGTGCTCTTAGCTGGCTCCACTCTGCTCCCTCTTGTCAGAAAACTTTGGACCTCCTGCTGGCTATGGCCTCCTTGGGTGGCTCCTCAGTCTGGCTTTAAGGATGTGCTGCACTGATTTGTTTCCTACCTAGAGGCTCTGAGAACTTTTTAATTCTATTTTCTTCTTTGCTCTGGCCACTAGGACCCATTGACTAATATTTCATGATTAGAGGGTCTCTAGCTATTCTTCATAATCATTATTTTTATTATTTTCTACTTGTCTGAATTTCTGTCATTATAATTTTATGTTACTGAATTATATATCTTTATGAAATGCCATGACTTCTCTTTTAGAACTAGGTTAAATAAAATTAAGAGGTAAGTCAGTTAATTTACTAGAAGAGAAATCACTCTCTTTTCCTTTGAATGTTGGCTATTTACCAAAGCTTCCATTGTACTGAAGAGAAATAGGAATACTGTGGAAGCAAACACAGGACCTGAGCCACAGTGAGTGACCCTCCAGCCCCAGAGGGCCCTGGTATTCTGTGGACAAGGGTGTGGGACCACTAGGCTCATGGGTGGGGCAGGAGGGACCCCTCCTCCACCACTTATCTCCTTGGATATCATCTGGTCCATCACATTGAATAAGTGCAATGAGGAACTAAGATTGTGTTTGGGATAGGAGTCCTTTTTTTCCCAAGATGACTTTATTATTATTATTATTATTATTATTATTATTATTATTATTATTATTATTAGTTGTTGTTGTTCAAAACATTACAAAGCTCTTGACATATCATATTTCATATGCTTGATTCAAGTGGATTTTGAACTCCCATTTTTACCCCATATACAGATTGCAGAATCACATCGGTTAAACATCCACATTTTTACATATTGCCATACTAGTGTCTGTGGTGAGCCGCTTCTGCCGTTTATGCAAATTATGGTCGCCATTACAAGATGGCGCTGGCTTCGCTGTGGTCTGTGACAAACAACTCCTTATTTGGGAGAGTTGGCGCATGACTTTTCATCACCCTATGAGAAAGCTCCACGTGGCTGCTTTGCATTGGGGCTTGAGATGCTTTATTAAGGCTGGGAGGGGCATCCGAGAGAGAGAAGAAGAACTATCAAGGGCCTGAAATAAACTACTGAAAGAAGATTCCTGAGTGTTGCGTCTTCCTTGCAGGCAAGAAGTCGCGACAAGTGTCTATTGTATTCTGCTGCCTTTCCTATCCTCTACTAACCCCCTCCCTTCCCCTCCCCNCCTCTACTATCCCCCCTCCCCTCCCATCTTCTCTCTCTACCCCATCTACTGTAATTCATTTCTCTCCCTTGTTTTTTTCCCTTTCCCCTCACTTCCTCTTAATGTAATTTTGTATAACAATGAGGGTTTCATTCCATTTCCATGCAATTTCCCTCCCTTCTCTCTCCCTTTCCCTCCCACCTCTCCTCCCTGTTTAATGGTAATCTTCTTCTCCTGCTCTTCCTCCCTGCTCTGTTCTTAGTTACCCTCCTTATATCAAAGGAGACATTTGGCATTTGTTTTTTAGGGATTGGCTAGCTTCACTTAGCATAGTCTGCTCTAATGCCATCCATTTCCCTGCAAATGCCATGGTTTTGTCATTTTTTAGAGCTGAGTAATACTCCATTGTGTATAAATGCCACATTTTTTTATGCATTCATCTATTGAAGGGCATCTAGGTTGGTTCCACAGTCTAGCTATTGTGAATTGTGCTGCTATGAACATCAATGTAGCTGTATCCCTATAATACACTCTTTTAAGGTCTTTGGGGAATAGTCTGAGAAGGGGAATAGCTGGGTCAAATGGTGGTTCCATTCCCAGCTTTCTGAGGCATCTCCATACTGCTTTCCAAATTGGCTGCACCAATTTGCGTTCCTATCAGCAATGTAAAATTTTTAACAATCCAGATGTGTAAGTAGTTTTACAAGAGTTCCTCTCCAGGCTCTGTGTGAGGCCCTGGGTTCCATGGGCATTTTAGCCTGACCTCTAGGGTGGGGCTGGTGTGAGAAGGCAGAAAGAGGTGCCTGAGAGGGTGCTCTTCAGGACCCCTGAGCAGCTCCTGAGAAACATCCACCCCACACTTTCCCTCCTGCTGCAGAGACTTCTGGGACACACTGTCATTCAAAAACACTTGAAATGCCTGCACCTGGCCTAATGGTCAGTTTGCTATTTACTTAGGGAGTTCTTAGCTTATCAAAGCCTGGGAGTAACATCAAATGAAAGAAAAGATAACACAATTTTCTGGAGTGGTGGCAGGTCAAGGGCATAGCTCTTCGAGAGTGAGCTATGCCCTTGACCCTGCTGCAATGGCAGGTGGAGCCTGCAGAGCATTCTCCTTGAGTGAGATTACTGCCAGTTGTCTGGTTACCAGAGTGAGAACCATGAGGGACAGGGCTCTGTGTAGCCCTGAAGGAGGGACATTTCACTGTCAACATGATTCCAGAGGAGTGGAGCCACCAGCCAAGTTGCTGGAACATGCAAGCTTTTGTAACTTCCAGTGAGGGAATCCTCTCACCCCTTCATGGCCCAGGTGGACAGGACAGTGGAGAAAAGTATCAATGGATTAATACAAAAGCTTCATGAGCCTATGCTGGGGAGTAGGCAGGTACTCAGTGTGTGATTTGTGAAACTTTACCAGAGCCTTCTGAAATATACACTTCTATTGTCCACATTCTCCAGATGAGGAGACTCAGGACAAAGCACAGCCCAGAGGGCAGCCTGGCAAGTATGCATGGAGTGTGCTGGCATCCTCAGTTCACCTAGCTGCTTGTAGCTGGTGACAGGACCTCCAGTGGCTCCACAAAGATGGTGGGGCAAAAACTGCATCAGTGAACTGACCCAGGAAAGGCTGGCCTATGCGACAGAACAGCAGGGTCTTGTGAAGCTGGGATCCAGGCAAGACATGCTCAACTTCATTGAGGGGTCCACAGAGCCCAGGGGGCTGTGAGGCCTCTGTGTCCTCCTGTGCTCATTCCACAGGGGAGGCAGGTAGCTGTGCAGATGGGCTTGTGGAGTGATAGCCTTTAATGGATCTCAGGCAGCCAAGTTGGCCCAGGCTCAGTCAGGGACTCCCAGGTGACCTTGGAACAGGTGGTTTCTGTGGCTTCCTTTCCTCATCTCCAAAAGTGGAAGACTTGTATGGTAATTTCTAGGGTTCCTCTAGGTCTAAAAATCACCCCTCCACCCCAGGGAATGTGAACATTGGAAGTGACATGGTAATCCAACACCAAGATTGCAGGCCATGGAGGCAGCTTGCCAAGGTTTGAATCCTAGCACTTTGGCCTCCTGTGTGAATCTCATTAAGTTAATCTCCATAAGCCTCAGATCTCATGTTTGTATAAATAGAATGCTGCACTTCCTTCTGTGGGCCCTTGGGAGGGTTAAGGAAACAGAATGGGCGGGACATGCAGTTCCAGCCACACAGCTTTCCTCATGAGGCCATGCAGGAGGTTCACAGGTGAGATGCTTAGATGAGGAGGGCTATAACTCATAGGTGGGCTGGTCTGTCTGATGGATTAATAATTGGAAAGAACTACTGGGTTGTAACTTAGGTGAGTGTGGCTGGAGGAAATAGGTCACTATGCATGTGGCCTTGGATGATATCTGTCCCTGCCCCCCCCTATTCTCTCTTTTTATCTTTTCTCTCTCTCTCTCTCTCTCTCTCTCTCTCTCTCTCTCTCTCTCTCTCTC
>NW_025999929.1:51942-63978 GCF_001458135.2 Marmota marmota marmota
GCTGCTCCTTGCTCCATTCTCCTCTATCCCTCCTTATCTCTCTTCTCTCTCTCTCTCTCTCTCTCTCTCTCTCTCTCTCTCTCTCTCTCTCTCTCTCTTTCTCTCTCTCTCTCTCTTTCTCTCTCTCTGTTTGCTTTTGGTGGGGCTGCAGATTGAACCTAGGACCTGGTGCACAGGAGGCAGCACTTTCCCAACTGAGCTATATTCCCCAGCCCAGTAACTATCCTCCATGACACCCTTCTGCCCTGATGTTCTGCCTCACCTCAGACCTGGAGCAGTGGACTGCACCAAACATGGACAGAATCTCAGAAACCATGAGCTCAAAATAAACTTTTTCTCCTCTAAGTGGATCCTGTCAGGTATTTTGGTCATGATGATGACATCTGACTAACACAATGATTGTTATGGGCAAGGTAGGATAAATGTTTTCTAGAGCTCACCATGAAGGATACACCTAAGACATCTCTCTGATAAAATACTGATAGATGCATTTTACCATGGGGCAGAGCCAGGCACAGAGGCCTAGTTGTTTGTGGGGTAAGGATTTCTGCCCAGTGTTTGTAGGCAAGAGGGGAGAGTAGTCTGGTGGGCAGAGGGTGGCAGGAGAGCCAGGTGCATGGGACCAGAGTTGAGTATATAATGACTGAGCTCTGGTGAAACACAGTGCCAGTGAGAGAACCCCACAGGTATGAAGGCCCTGAAGGAGGAGAACCAAGACCAGACAAACCCAGAAGGTGATCCTTCCCTAATGCTGAAGGACATGCCTCAGGGGAGGCATGGAATAAATCACCTGGGTGGCCAGGGTGGGCCTTCTGGAGCTCATGGAAGTATGCAGAGAGGATGGGGACACCTGTGTGAACAGGGGGCAATGTGCCCAGGGTCCAGTAAATACTGCTGCACTGATATGTGGTGTGGTGTTCTATGAGGTTCTGGTTTCCCTTTCTGTGGATAAGAGTGTAGTAGGGGACTTGCCGTGTCATCTTGTAGTTGTGATTGATTTTGAGACTCTTATGCCATTTGCCCTGATCTCCACCAGCTACAGAGGCAGGGTTGCCTTTTCTCTGCCCTCTGATAGAAGCCATCATAACAGGCAGGAGGTGGTCTCTCTTATGGGGTGATTTGCGTGTCTTTGATGGCTAATGACATGTGGTGACTTTTCTGATGCCATTTTTAGGTTGGGCAAATATTGTCTCCAGTTCCACCTTCTTCTTTCTAGTTCCTCCTGTCCTCCAGATCCACTTCCTCCTTCTTTACCTGAATGGGCCTCATTCCATTTTGCACCATAAAACTGATCCTTTTCCCCTCCATTTCTCTGTGTTCCTTTACTTCTTTCTTTTGTTTTGAAAAATACAATGTTCCAATTGCTAATAAACACACTAATGGGTTATCATTTGCTTTATGTGTAGTTTAATTTAAGAACAAAAGCCTTCTAAATAGACATATGCATCCATAAATAGCACTCAAATAACACACACAATTTGCATTTTTATGGTTCATGCTATAAACACTATTCCATGGTTCATTTTTTTCCCTCAGTGTCTGATTTTGCAACCCCTTCTGTGCTGTGATGTGCTGTGTTGTGTTGTATGTGTGATGGGTAGTTCTGGCTCCATCTACCCCTGTGGCATGGTCCTGATTCCACACTGCAGTCATCCTCCTCTGTCTTGGGTAGATATCTTCCTCTGCCCTGTTTGGTTAGTGCTTCAACGTAAGGGTTACAATACAACATCGTGTAATTACATTCCAGCTTGAGTAGTGCTGCCCACTGGCTGATAGCGCCAGATGTTTTAACACCCCGAATGATGGTCTGAGCACCTCACTCTTTTTTGGCCTTCTTAAAAGGTTTCAGGACTTGTGATCTGTGTCTGGCTGCCCACTGGATCCCTCTTTGATTCAGCAGATCACAGGAGCCACTGCCCAAAGCTCAGCTATGGTCTTGCTGCATTGCTGCCCAGCTCCTCCAGGGTTCCCTCTTTCCTGGAGGTTAAAACCCACTTCCTTGGACCTGGGTGCATCTAGTCAGTCAGTGTTTTCCTCACCATTATGGGGACCTGCTCCCCTGTGCCCTTGCCATTGGGGTCTAGCAAGTGCTCAGCTCCCCCACACAGGGGGGAAGGTTGCCCTTCCCATCCACAATGCCTCATCCTATTTTCCTGCCCTAGCCAGGTGGCCATGTCTCCTGGATGTCCTTCCTTCCAGAGCTGTGATCCCAGTGCTCACTGATGAGGCTGGGCCTCCATGTAGAGAAGGCCCAGCCTCCTCACTATGCCCACACCTGTTTCTGCCCCAGGCCATGGCTGGCTATCTTGCAGAATGCTTGTGTCCAGGGGTTTTCTGTCTATACTTTAAAACCCATGAAGAAAGGGGTGGTGTCTGAGTATCTGTGTCCCCAGAGCACCACCAAACCAAGCATGGCAGAAGTTGAAGGTTTGTTAAAACAAGTGAGGAAGTTAACAGCAGCCTCTCAGTGTCAGGATCTGGGTCCTTCTAGAGCAGGGTCCTTTCCTAATGAGAAGGACCCTAGAAACTCACAGAAAGTTTTTTGTGTATGAAACCACAGAATGTATCTCTTATTCACAAAATTGCAGGTCCCTGTGTAACAAGCACTTTTAAGTATTTGCCAAGTGAGGATGGCCACTGTGGAGAGCACAGCCCCCACACATGATTCCTGCAAGCCAACACTTGGAAACATGGGCTGTTCCTCCTGTTGTTGGTGAAAGACAGCATCAGCTCCTGCTTCACTGAGCATGTATGCACTGTGTTAAGCTTGCAGCCCAAGGCAGAATTTAAAGTGACATTTACCTTGTTGACTTCACTTTCAATTTGCTTCAGATTTAGGTGCAGTGTTGACATTTCTAAGAAAGCAACCTGCTTTTGTTTCCAATTTGGGGCAGTGAGATGGGGACAGATTGCTGGTTAGCAGAGCTGTCAGAAATGTCTTTATCAGACATTCTGATGGTGTGACCCTGCATGAGGTGACACAGAGCTTATGAAGAAAGATGTGCCGACACCCATCACAACACAAGAGAAGGTTTGATAATCTCTGTGTACAGGGAGTGCTGTTGATTACTGGATTAAACTACAAAAGCAACTGTTGAGTGCTGCTCTGTAACCAAAAATGATAATGGAACAGAAGCTAAGAAGGGTCTGAATTGACTACAAATGGAAATCTTAAAATCCAGCTGTTTCTAGTTTCTATAGTGGAAAATTACATTAGCACATTATCAAGCTTGTGGGTGAGATGTGCAGTGGGGCCTTTGTCAGAGCTGCAGGGAATGGGCCAGGAGGGGCATGGAGCTCTTGGGCAGATAATGTTTTTATTCATGGTGAGATCTCCTTCCTCTGGTTGTCTTTGCTGTTTTTGCACCAAGGGAGGATGGGTACTACTGCTTGACAGTGACAATGACATTCCCCTGGGGGTTTATACTTTAATTTATGATGAGACAAAGAGAAGGAATAGAACTTCAGTAGGAGAATAAAGAGAATAGCATCGTTGCAGAAATGGGCAAATGGAAAGGACCAAGATCAGAGAGGGCTGGTCCCATGCTCTCTGTGGCTGCACAGCAAACCCTGGTGAAAGCTGTTTTTTCTGAGGCATGGTACCTGAAATGGGCCAAGAGGAGCAGCAGGGAAACTATCAGCAAACCTCAGAGTACTTGCACATTTGGTGATGTTCTCAGGCTTTGTGATGTATAAAGACCTTGAATTAGCATGTGAACATTTCTCATTAACTGGGAAAGCCAGTAGTGCAATGTGGTATCTGTCCCTTTAAACAGCACTTGATAAACAAGCAACACTCAGTGAGTATGTTCTGGAAAATGTGAATGAGGTGATTGGCACTTGCTGTTCACCTTGTTCCTAGATAAGTGTCCGATATTGAATTTCCTATATTGAGTGAATGGCTGTGTCGTCATTATTACCAGCCATGCTGATGGAAGTTTTCATTTGTATTGTGCTTTTGTAAAACTTCAAGTACTTTGCCTAGATATTCACTCTGGAACTCATAACACTGGTGGGGTCTGGGGTTGTTACTCTCATTTTAAACTTGAGAAGACTAGGGTAGCAGAATTTCTTGGGTTGTTACTGAGACCGTGGTGAGAGTCTTATAGTTGGGAGCCAACTGTTTCTAGGTACTAAAGCTAGAGAATCTTTCCCCAGTCAGTGCATAAGAAGAGTCCAGCAAGGAAGAATGCAGGACTGCAGATGGATGGCATAATCTACACAATGCTGTGCACATTTGAGTCTCCTGAATGACTCTCCTGTTCCTCTTCTTGGGGAAGTGAGCACCCGTGGTGTCCTCTTTTGGTTTTGGTGTACCAGCATCTTTTTGGCTGGCTGACCTCATCAAGCCCTCCTGGTGCTGCAGGCTTGGGAATAGGAGGGAGATTCTCCCCTTGTCCAAGCTGTTGGGAGCCCTCACCTCTGGCCTGCAGGGAGCCAGCCTGTGCCCAGGGCCAGCTGTGCTCCTTGCATGAAGCTTCCAGTCTGGCTGTCAAGTTGTTAATGGCATGAGGATACAGTCCTGCACCTTTTTGTTTTTCTTAAGGAGGCTTTTTTATTTGATAATTTTATTTTGGATCTGCATGCAGTACAGAGAATTCCCATATCCCCCAACACCAGGTTCCCATCACACATGAGTGGGTACATTTTTCACAATGCTGAACCCATGTGGAAGCATTAGTATCCAGGTAGGTGCTTGTTTAATCCAGGTGTCCTTACTTACCTTAGGTCTTTCTGTGTCCCAGGACCACATCTAGGATCCACCATGCCTCCTTATGCTCCTTGGGACTGTGGCAGTTTCCTAGTTTTTGTGTTTTGTTAATTTTTTGTTTGGTTTATTCCTGGGGATTGAACCCAGGGGTGCTCTAGCTTCAAGCTACATCCCAACCCCTTTCTGGTTTTTATTTTGAGACAGGATCTCACCAAGTTGCTGAGGTTGCTTTTGATGTGCTTTTGATGAACTTGTAATCCTCCTGCCTGATCCCCAGGTGGGATTATCAGCCAGCTCCACTGTGTCCTGGACATTCCTTGTTTTGGATGACCTGGATGGTTTTGAGGAATGCTGATCAAGCATGTTGTATACTGTCCCTTGGCTGGGATTTACCTGATGGTTTTCTCTTGAACACATTCCTGTTGGTGATTGGGGCAAAAGATTGCAGAGACCCTTCTCATGCTCTGGTTTTGAGGCTGCCTTATTAGAGTCTGTAAACAAGTCAGGATGGTGCCTGGCATTTTGCCAGAGGGAGTGGTTTGTGAAGTAACTCCAGCGAGCCTTTAAGTGTGGAGATTCCTTATTGGTTGACTGCTGTATCTAGTTTATGTTAATTAAGATAAGCTGTGTGGAATGTATATATACTGCTCCAGTCCTACAATAAATGGCTCCCACTCCTGCTGTATCAATGTACACAAGTTGCTCATCCCCCCCCCACCCCGGTTATTTTGCTGCAGCCAGACTGCGGCAGATGGTGGCCCGTTACGGGGAGCCCCGGGACACTCGGGGGTAAGTGATGAAAAAAAAAGCTGCCCGTCCATAGATAGGATGGGAGCAAATCTGTTCGTCCCTAGGCAGATAGGGCAAGAGGAAAAATGGCCATTTCGAGAAAATGGAGAAGATTGATACAGTATGTTTGTGTCTTGTTTTGTCTTGAAATGTTGTATTATCTTTGTGACAAAAATATGGAAAGGGTGAGAAGTAAATTATTAAGGGAAGGAGGCACCCCAGTGGAACCAAGAATAGTTAGGGCATGTGTTGATGGAAGCCCAGGAACTCTAGTCAGAAAGAAGAAAAAAGTTCAGAGGAGAAAGGATTATCAAGAAAGAAATTGCAAAAGGCTACTACTAAATACTTTTCATTACCGGAGGGTAGGCGCGGTGGCAGCTGCCATGTGCGCGAGCTGGTCATGCCGCAGCAAGGGCTTTCCAAGCAGTGGCAACAGGCTCTTCCCCGCCCCCTGCCCAGGGAGCCGGACGCCACTGCAAGAGCCCAAATCCAAACCTGTGCCCGGAAGCAGTTTGAGTCCGGGACACTCCCCAGGGCCATCTGGGGCTTCCCAGGATGCTACAACCGGCAGAAGACGCTACAGGCGTCCCTGAAGTTTGATCATTTCCAATGTCTGTAACTACAATGGTTCTCCCACACCTGGAAGCTAATGAGTAATGAGCACTATTAAGGCCTATTTCAAATGTAAAAAAACCTTGAGATAATGTACTAAATTGTTCAGAAGGTTGTTTTCTTAGTGCCTGCTGGAATACTACAGGATTTTCTTTAGCCATCCAGAGTTCCTGCCTTCATCCCAGTGCTGGTGAGGACGAGGGTGGAAGAATTTCCAGTGTTGCTGAGAATCGGACGAGACTTCGGATTAAGCTAGCTGCCTACAGAACTAACCTGAAATGTGATTTAAGATAGCTGCCTGCAGAACTTACCTGGACTGTGATTTACCTGGACTGTGAGTTAATCTATTGAGACACTGCTTTACCTGGACTGAGACAACAAACTGTAATCTACAACAAATTGTAACTCGGTATCTTTGCTAACGGTGTCATTGCTGGTATAATTTTTCCAAGGGCTTCTTGCATGGAGCCATCAACTGGCTTGGTATTGTGGCATTTTGTATCCTCCCTTTCTGCTTGTAGCAGATTATTTATGGTGTTTGTGTAAAAACCACTATGGTCGTTATTTAAATTAAACAAAAGGGGGAATTGTTAGAGTCTGTAAACAAGTCAGGATGGCGCCTGGCATTTTGCCAGAGGGAGTGGTTTGTGAAGTAACTCCAGCAAGCCATTAAGTGTGGAGATTCCTTATTGGTTGACTGCTGTATCGAGTTTATGTTAATTAAAATAAGCTATGTAGAATGTATATATACCGCTCCGGTCCTACAATAAACGGCTCCCACTCCTGCTGTATCAATGTACACAAGTTGCTCGTCACCTCCCCGGTTATTTTGCTGCAGCAGAACTGCGGCACTGCCTGCCACCACCTTGACTACACTGCTGCTGTCGGCCTCCGTCACCCCGCTAAGGCAGCATGAGTCAGGGTTCTCCAGGACATGGGTGACTCTTGTTAAAAGGGAAAACCCCTGGACAAGCTTAAACTGATGCTTTTTTTTTTTTTTTTTGAGCAAAACAAAAATTATTGTAAATCAGGAAGCCTCAGGAACAAGAAGAGGTCAGCCAGCAGTGTGACCAGGCAGGGTGTGTGGAAACTGGAGCAGGGAGTCAGAACAGGGTGTCCACTCTGTTAGTGCCTCCTCTGACTGACATCAGCCACAGATATGGGACATCTTAACCATGTGGTCCATCAGGCCTGGGACAGGAGCTCAATCCAGTCAGTGCCTTCTGCAGGTCCTCCTTCACCCTTTTCCCTTCCATACTGTGCACACTGGAGTAGGTGCCATGCAGGGCCCACCCTGGAGGAGCAAGGAGCAGGAGTGGAGCCTCCTCCTTGAGGGTGGACTGCCTGCTGGTCACTCAGATTGCTTCCAGGAGAGGGGACCCTCTACATGCCCCACCTACCTGCTTATGTAGTATTACTCCTGGATACTTGTCTTAGAGTGGATATTGACCTGGATATTTTTGACCCTCAACTTGTGTCACCTTGCCCCTTTGCTCCAATTTTGTCCCCAGGCTTTTTTTGGGGGTGCTGCTGTGTCCCTTGACACTTTTCATCACTTTGCAGGGCTCTGTGTTCTTGGTTTTCTTTTAGTGCTTCCTGACTTCTGTCTCCACCAGAGGCTCTGGGGACACCTTGTTTATTTCTTGCCCTTGCCCCACAGTCAGCTATCACACCAGGGAGTCTGATTCCTCTTATTGAAGAGTGAGATTGGAGAATGAGATATGGTGAATCCCCATTTTCAGCAAGTAGGTATTTTTAGGAAATGGAAAAGATACAGGTGACATATGGTAATGTGTGTCTTTTAATCTACTTGGGCTTCCAGGGGTCACAGAGAGCAGCATCAAATCAAGTTGGGTCTCAGTACACAGGCAGGCTGAGGGTTCATGCTACTTTTACAAAGTCACCAAAGAGCAGAGCTTATGATTTTATGCCATCAGACACAATATTGCACAATGTGATTGCCAGCTTTTTACATAGTTGAGAAAGATCAGATTCTTCCATAGTAGGGCTTGCCTGAGTAGTGAGCCTGTGCTTGTTCCACAACCCACAGTCCAGTGAACTAGAGGCCCAATCTAAAGAGGGAAATGTTACATTTATTGGAAAAGCATGTGAGGAGAGCCACCCTTTCAAGTAGATTCATCAAAATCAAAATTCATAAAAGGGAATCTATAGTTAAATATAACCACACCAGCAAGTCTGAACTTGCATGACAAAGGACAGGAATCCAGCCCTAAGTTGGGAGGATGGTACACAAAGAATTCCTACAATAACAGTAAATAGACCAAAAAATAGAAAATGAGAAATTGTGAGCATTCAGTAGGTAAAAAGGAAAGTCAGAACAGCCAATCAACTGAGTGACATTCCACCTCACAAAGCCTTGGGTACCCCCTACCCCAGCACCAGCAAGGTAGGATTGCACAGGCCTCACGCTGTCATGGCAGGTGCTGTGGGAGAAGCCACCATGCAACCAAGGATCAGCACTCATGCACACTGCTGTTGGGATGAGTGACTGGGATATAGGTGAGGGCAACTCATAGAGCCAAACCCACCATGATTGTGCTTCCCCCTCAAATTCTACAAGTCTGTCCTGGAGGAATGCATGCAGGACTCACATGCATATGACAAGTAAGAATTCTCCACATTACAACAGCAAGAAGCCCTAAGACCCAGGGCGCATCAGGGGAAGGATGAATGGACAACAAGTAGCAGATGCTTAGGAGAGGAACTAAACAGCTTCAAAAAGAATGAATAAAGTCTATCCTTTCATCTCTTTTCTATCTGCTTTACAAAATGAATCTCTCTTAAAAATCCTTCTGCTGAAAAAAAAAGTGTGGAATGAAGCAAGCAGAGGATTATAAATTATTATTGCTCTGTGTGATAAAACATGGAATAATGGAAAGTATTTTCTATATGTATATCCATGTGGTTATAAAGTATTTTTAAGGTGGGTAAAAACACTCAAGATACTGTAGTAATGGTAATAATTGGGGATGTTTGAGGGAGGAAGTTTGTAAAATGCAGAATATCATACATTATGATGATCTAATCTGCAGTAAGAAGAATGGATTCCCCTTATCGATAGTAAAATTAAAAATTCATTTATTTATTTTTATGTGGTGCTGAGGATCAATCCCAGGGCATTAGACATGCAAAGCAAGTAAGCACTCTACCACTGAGCTACAACCCCATCCCTAAACATTAATTTTGAAAAAAGAAAGAAATATTTTACAGATACCTCAGAAAAAGAAAAAACCAAAAAAATTTAGCTCTTAACAAAGGCAAATTGTTTTTCTAATCATATTTGCCAAAATTCCAAGAGCTGCCATTGATTGCTGAGGAGAAAATAGCCTTTGTGTTTAGAAGTCAGGTCATTTTCTGCTAAACACACCTTTCATGCCCTTAGTACAGGGATCACTATGGTTTTCATTTCTTGATCCTTTTCAAATGGCTTTTCTCGCTTCTGCTTCCTGATTCATCCTCTTGCCTGCAGATTCACAACTTTTTCAGTATGCATTAAGATGAAAATGCATTGACTATAAAAGCAATAATCTTCAGATAAAAGGGACTTATTTAAGAGGACTGTAAGGAAGAAATCTTAAGCAAGAAATTAAAGAGGTATCCTCAGTCCTCTAGCAGAAATGGAGTCAGGACATTCCTCTGCTTGGATTTTGAGTAACCAAGACTTGAGCATATTGCCCCAGCTCCTCCCCCTCCTCTGGTGGAGGCTGGGGACAGTGACCTGGCTTTCTGGAACCTCTTTCCCCTGGAAAACATGACCTGTGAACCAAGCTACAGAAATCTGTAAGTGCACCTCTACCTCTGGGAGAGGACTGGAACTGAGACTCCTGAGGAATCCAGGAGAAGTGGGGACTTGGGTGGTTTCTCCAGCTTCCCAGTTCTCAAGAGCAAACCTCATAAACCTGCTCTACTGACCCCTTATTCCTGTGGTTCTTGAACTTAAAGAATGAGAAAAATTCTCATGAACATCGGTGTTTTCTTAATCAGTAGAGACATAAAGGTTTCACTGCTGGTGCACAAAACTTTCTGTATTCCAGGTGCAATTATAGTATGGGATGTGGTGACTCAGGTTCCCCCACCTCTCTCTCTTTTAAAGCTAGAAAACAGAACACCTTTGGCCTGAAGGCACCATTCATCCATTCCTGCCTCAACTATTTGCTCAGCACTTGGAACACATGATTGAGCAAACCCATTTTTGATGATTTGGGGTGTGGGGTGAATGAGCTGTGCAATTTTAATAGGCTTAGAATGTGACACTTGGAAAAGCCTTGGAGAGAGACAGCCAGCCTTGGGCTCTAAGGGTGGTAGCCGCAGGCAGAGGAGGAGTGTTGCCTTGGCTCTGTCCTGCTCATGTTCCTTAGGACAGCTCTTGCTTCTTCAGCCACTGCAGGCTACCAGCCTACCCCTCAGGACCTTCTGTCTCACCTTTTCTTGGTCAGCTCTAAACTGACCTTAGATTTCTGGATGCTGCCTAGTTGATAGCTGTTCCCAGTTTTGAGGGCAATAGAGAATCAAAAATCTTCCTTTAGTTTGCAGACTGATCCCCAGGTTTCTCACCCCTTTTATTAAGAAGTGGGGTGCATGTGCATAAAGGATAAAACCATGTTTTGAATTTTGTTTTTGTTTTGTGACCCCTGCATCTCTACCACAACCCTCAGCCCTTCTGCTGCTGCTTCAAAGCAGCCACAGTCCCTGCAGCCACAGCACATATCATCACATTGCTTAAATAAAATAAATATTCTAATATTCTAAAAAAGTATTTTTCTTCATTTTTTAGGTAACCATGCTTTTGTGATGTGCTTAAAAGTTAACCCGAATCACAGTGGATGTCTTTTTATGTGTTTCCTAAAATTTCTGTCTACTGACAAAAGCAGACTAGACCATTTGATAGACTTTCTTAAATAAAATGAGGCCTTGAAGCAGGAACCAGTGTCAGATTCCTTTTCTCCTTTTTTTTGGACTTTCAGATGTTTTAGGAAGCATCGCAGAGGCCTATACTGGGTGCCTCTGGCAACTCTGTGTGAAGATTCTTGTGGGACTGAATTTTCTTGGATACATGCTACAAATTTATTTCAAGTTTAAATTGATTCAACCACAATGCTCCTAAATTAAATTTGTGGCTGTCTCACAATAGCTTGAGGAATGGCATCACATAGGGTTCCTTCCAACTACAATTTTTTTTTTTAATTTTGCTTTTCCCAGACTAAGATCAGAGCAATAATTTTTTTTAAAAAAAAAAGGCAGAGAGAGAGAGAGAGTGCACCAGTGAGAGAGAATACATTTCCTGCCTCCATATTGGAGGGAATAGCCCAAAAACCTCACTCAGCTATGCTGAGCCATAATGTCTGCCATGCTCCACACAAGACTCCTGCAGCTCCTGCACAGTCCTTACCTGGCAGGGTTCAGGTACAGAAAGAACCCTGTTACTCTTTGAGACTATGCTTGTCTGCAATGCACAGAAATTGTGGTGCTTTAAAAAGTCCCTCTTGAGAACTTCCAAATTCATTCTACGAGGCCAACATCACCCTGATACCTAAACCAGACAAAGATACTTCAAAGAAAGAAAACTACAGACCAATATCTCTAATGAACCTGGATGCAAAAATCCTCAATAAAATTCTGGCGAATCGGATACAAAAACATATCAAAAAAATTGTGCACCATGATCAAGTAGGATTCATCCCTGGGATGCAAGGCTGGTTCAATATATGGAAATCAATAAATGTTATTCACCACATCAATAGACTTAAAAATAAGAACCATATGATCATCTCAATAGATGCGGAAAAAGCATTCGACAAAGTACAGCATCCCTTTAGGTTCAAAACTCTAGAAAAACTAGGGATAACAGGAACATATTTCAATATTGTAAAAGCAATCTATGCTAAGCCTCAGGCTAGCATCAT